>NC_082683.1:61961514-62272467 GCF_949987515.2 Delphinus delphis | reverse complement strand
GAAATGGAGCCAGATGAAGAGAATATCTGAGAGGAGATGGTGGAGGTAAGGTTGCTGTGGTACCTAACAGCTTGAGGATTGTGTTACCACACATTCTTGGGTGGAGATAAACCAATTTGCTTTATTTACAAAAGCATTAAACACAAAATAGAAACTCAGTGGCCATCAGTATTCTTAGTGCCCTCAAATCTAGGAATTACAAGTTATCAACTGAGGAATAATTGGCATCGCTGAATCAAAAGTTAGTTGCTCTGTTCTTTGTTGGCTACCTATCTATATCCCACTCAAAGCAAAGAATACTGTCAGGCACACAGCCGGGCCTCAATAAGCATTTGTTCAATGAATAAATACCATTTACCATTATCTGCTATTTCTTGATTACTTATTCCTTTACTTTCAAATACCACTGGAGGGGAAAAATGCACATTTTCCCAACTAGTTCCAAAATATTGTTTTTCAGCTCTTTTCATACGCCAATAACTCCTTATCATGTAACAGATGCTATTTCTGCTTTGTGATAGCTATGCCTAATTTTGCTAAAATTGCTATCCATCATCAATTCTAAAAGCCTCATGGCATCTTGTGACATTTGGAGATCAATTGCTACTAGAGTCAATTACAAAAAGCTTTGTTTTAATGGACCTATAATTGATATTGGTATTTTCTAATTTTAGAATTTACTTGGAATATCCAGATCATTGCTTTCAGTCACAGTACATAGAAAACTCTAAATTTAGTCTCAGAAAACTGTTTAAATGACTCTTTTTTCGAAGAACATTTTCTTTAAAGTTTTGAAAATCTGAAAATTGAGAACAATGGACTTCCGTTGAGTACAAATGGGAAAAATTCAACTCAATTTCTTTCTAATGCTTTCTCTTAAAAGTCTTACTTCTCATTGAAATAAGCTTTAACAATGACAGTCCACATCATTATTTAACATGTTTTTGTGAGTCTTTGAGACAACTGACCTCGTAGAGCTTTGGGTTCATAAAATGATTCCTTGAATTATATTTGTTGCACAGGGGTAAATTACACCCAAAGTATAATCATTCATAGGTCATGTTACCATATGAAATCCTAGTCTCTGTTAAGAATTAAGTAGTATTTTTTATATTTAGAGTATTCATATTTACTAAATGCAAAATTTCTGTTATGATTTAGAAGCAACATGGTATAGTGAAAAATAGAAGTAATAAGGTTTGAATACTGAGTACATTATTTCATTCTTTTATCAAGTATTTTTAACTGCCGGGCACTACCCAAAAAGGGTAGTGTCACAATGTAGAAAAATGGAGACATAGTTTCTGCCATGAGGAATTTACAGTTTCTTAAAAGATACAAGTAGCAAAGAGCAATTGTGATATAGTAAATTATATGGGACATGTTAGGGTTGGCAGACTGGATATAAGCTTCCCAGTTAAATTTTAATTTCAGATAAGTAATGAACAATTTTGTAGTATAAAGATGTCCCAAATATTGCATGGGAGATAAACTTAACAGGCAATCTGTGGAAAATGGATCCAAGCTAAACTTCCTATAGAAGGAAGCCTTCACCAAAGATATGCCATCCAAGTAGGGAAGGAGTTAGACAAGTGATGATGAGAATTGTAGGTAGAAAGAACAGCATATGCAAAGACCAGAAGGTAAAGAAGAGTAGAGTGCATTTGGAGGAGTATAGTAAGTTCAGTGAGGTAGCAAGGAGAATGGCAAGACAGGAGATTAGAGAGTTAAGCTGGGGCCCTATCATGCATGGATGAATAACTATGGTAAGGACTTTTAAATTTATCTATATTTAACTTTTTTTCTGATTTGTTTTCTTGAAATATCATCTGGCTTATAGTGTGTAGTGTAAGTTTAATTTTGGAGGGTCAGAGAACATTTTGGAGTCAACATATACAATATACTGAGAAATGATGATTGTGTAAACAGGAGAGATGGCAGCAATGTAAGAGCAGAGGAATCAGTAAGGAGAGAATGGAGCAAATTCAGGATTTATTTAAGAGCTATCAATAGGATCTTGTAATTGATCATATGAGGGAAATAAAGTAACGGGAAGAGTTAGGGATAATACCTTTCTAATTTATCATATAGGAGTATTAAGGTTGAATTCTCTAAGTCAGGGAATGTAGTATGAAAAATATGCTGGGGAGCCATGGCATTGTGATGTGGGGAGGTTTGTAAGGTATGACGGGCATTTGCAACACCCAAGAGGAGATTTCTAGTAGTAATTGTTTATATGTCAGTGAAGCCCAGATGAGAGATCTGGGCTTCAGCAATAGATTGGGTACTGCTAGGTCGTAGATAAATGTTACTCAAAGTGTGGTTTCAGATGAACTGCATCAAAATCACCATGGATTCATGTTACAATTCTTGAGCCCCAACCAGACCTGCCAAATCTAAATTTATCACAAGCATCCAGATGATTCTTATACAGTGAAGTTTGAAAATCCCTGATAGAGATGATGGATGAAGGGGTGTACCTGGATAGTATCACCCAAGGACAGTACAGTGTAACAACAGCACATAGTTCAGAATAATAGAGAATATTACCAAAGGAAATGGAGTCCCTGGAGAAACTTGAAGGAACTACCGGAATAATCATAAAACCAGATGAGGATGGTGTCAGGGAAACCAAGGTTATAGTGTTTCAGATTTAGATGTTCCAAATGAAATCTTTTAAAATACACAGTACTGAAAGTTTGCTTTTTACTTAGGTTGTATGCTACGTGCTTCAGAGATTGGCTGTTTAAATTCTAAATCTCCAGTACCTAGCACATAAGATGTATTCAAATTTTTTTGTTTAATGAATGCATGAAAGTATTCAAGCCATAGTAATGACAAATTGTACTATTTGCCATAAATAATATTCTTCCAGATGGAATCTGTTCTGAGGGAGGAGATACATTATAAAAATATAATTTTGTAAAATTTTCTACTAAATATGTGAGGTAAATATTGTTTGTTAACTTTAAATTTTGTTCACATGTAAATATTTTCTTATAAAAATGGTTATTTTATATATATATATTTGGACTTAGATTCTCATAACATTTGAACTGGCAAAATTGTCATGCTTTCTTATTAAAATGGAACTATCTATTTAACTATTATTCAGTACAAGAAATCATTTAATAAGATGCTAATATGACTCTTTTACAATGATTTATCTCCACTCTGATTTTCTCTGTTATAAATCTCCACATTGGAAATGAGTGTAGCAGCTTTTCAGGTATACATTAGATGAGTTGACATACATAACCCAGGGCTTTATATTTTAAAACATCTTACCAGGATTCATTTTTTGAAGAATAAAAAAAAGAAAAAGGCATAAAATGGCTCTACATATTATATCTCTGTCAGTATATTAATGTGCTTAGCTTTTCAGCATCCTCTATTTCAATTTTGATTTGGTCACTCGGTGCTGTTTAATTCGTCACTTCTATTTTAAAATTCCACACACCTTTCCAATGCCCACTGAAAGTTTAACGTTTATTTATCTTCATTATTCAGCACATGAAATTGTATCACAAAACAATGAAGTAAATACAAGGAGGTTATAAAATTATTGCAATAAATATTCTAGATATCACAAGAAAAAGATCTCCTGTGTTGGGAAGGGATATTCATGTAAATGAAACTTCCCTATACATATATTTCCTATATATATTTCAGTCAAAAGAAATGACTGATTTTGCCCCTCAGGTGGAAAGTGTGAATCTGCATTTAAATGGAAAGACTTCTAATTCATATTTCAGCAACTGGAATCAACAAATAGAAATCAGTTGCCTTTAAAGTTATATTGAATTATACATATGTGAAGATTTAGATCTAATCAAATGCATCAGGTTAATTCTCTCAATGAAATATCTAGCCCATCTCTAATTTAATCATCAAATACCTGCTCCTAAGAATAAAGTAGTTTAAAATATTCATCTAGTAGTTCATTCTAATCTCATTGTTTAACATTTATTTTAGATTCCAGGGTACAAAGAAAAACAATGATTCCAGGGTATCATTAAAACAGCTCTATTTGTGAGTCTTGATTTTGTATATTATTTTAGTAATGCTGTTCACTGAGAAATCATCTTCTGGAAACCTGTAAAATAATAATGGAAAGCTACACATGAAGGGCCTCATATAATAAGATGCCATTTCTGTTTATACTAATAATATGCCTACTTCAAACTCAAACCAGCTGTCAGTCGATTTAGAAATTATTCCCAGTTCATATAACTTCCACAAGTATGGGACTTCTATGTGAGCTGGGATACTGTCTGTCTTGTTTACCACCTTATCTCTTGCACCTAGATAATTCAGCATTTTGTAAACATTCCATAAAACTGAGTTTTGGATAAATTAATCAATTAAGTAATAGCTAGCACATAATTTTCCAAGAAATCAAAATGTTGAAGTAAACATTGATTCTAGTAACTCAAGATATATTAGAAATCAAAAGTAGAAGAAACCTTGGGAAAAATAGTTGGTTGACTGTGACTTGGGAAAAAGTTGTGTGAGAGATTCTGTCTCTCACACAAGACTCAGAAGTGTCTTTATGGCAGTGGCTGCATTTTGTTAAACTCCATATTCTCCTCTTCTAGTACAAAATGGTGAACACAAGTATAGTGCTCAATATTTCCTGATTGAATCAGAGTGGGCATTAGTAACTGCCCCTTCTGAGCTCCCATTTTTATAACAATATTTTGTAATTATGCTTTCACAATCTTTGAGCATACTGCCTCCTTTCCGTTTAATGCCCGCCCTCTGCTCTTCACTTGGTTAATGTTTAATCACTCCATGCCACCTCTGCATCCTTTGGCAGAGAAAATATTTAAATGCTGTTCTTTCATAGGTGTAGACTTGTTGCCAGGAAGAGGATGCCCACTCAGCTTCTACAGTCCCCAGGCCCATTTGGATCTGTGTGAGGCAATGTAACACATTCACAACAATAGAATAGGAGCAGAATGATATGCCATTTCTTAGAAAAAGTGGTTAAAAGTGGATGTGCCTCCCACCCCCAATCTTTCTTCCCTATCTGTAGGCTAAATTCAGAGTATCTGAGCTCTTAGGAAATTGCTGGGACACAAGAAGAAAAGGTGCTCATTTGGATGTGAACCACCCACCAATCAGAAAATACCATTTAGACTTTATGTGCTCAAGAAATAGGTGTTTGCTGTATAAAGTCATTACGAATTTTGTTTTTGTTGTTGTTACAGCAGCTAGTGCCAACTTAACTGATACATGTGCCATCTTAGGGAAGTCTTCTAAGTCTCTTGTATCAAAGGAAATTTAACTATGTAAATCAAGGAGACCCCTGACATGAGTGTTACTCTACAAAGATACTATGAATCACTGGAATTTTATCACTTGGAAGGAAGCCTCCTCTTAGGAATAGTACTTATATGAGTGGAAGGAAATTTTTTTTTTAGCTGCTTGGGGGAGGAGAGTGATGGGCAAGAGGCTATGGACCGTATGCACAAATAGTGAAAGTTCTTAAAATGGCCTTATAAGAATGGTGGGTCTGATTAATTGCATGTTTTTCTGTTTTGTGGGAGAATGCAAATTTTTAGTCAGAACCAAGTAGCTCAAGGCAATACAAAGAACAAATATTGCCCCAAGCAATCCTTCCCAAACTGATTCTTTGTAGTACTCAGTCTCAATGCAGATTATATATTGTATTAACTTTTACTATCATATTCTAAAGGTGTGCTAAATTTTTGGCCTGGCTAGTCATTCGTCTAAGTTTGGCCTTAGTTCTGATGTACTGTGTGATGTACTGTATGATATCCACTATAATACTATTACATATACACACAAGTGCATTTTCTGTGTACAAAACAATTTTAGAATCAGCAGATAGCAGATTTTCTAGAAGGTAGTGCGTTCTGAAATAGTTGTTCATTGATTAACAAGACAGTGGGATCATCTGTTCCAATATTGTAAAGGTAAATACACTCCCATAATATAAATTGGAAGTTAATAGACAGAGGGTGTAATTTACCTAAAGGAGGAGACTGCAGTAGGAAGCAATATCATTTAGGGCTTAAGCATTTGGTCTTCAGAACAATAGACAGACATTTTTCTCTGCCCTGTCTCTAACCCTTTTTATCTGTGACCTTGAGGAAATTGCGTATGTCATCCTCAATTTCTTCACTTTAAAATATGAATAACAGTACTTGCCCATAGTGTTTAATGAGATTCAAATAAGATCATTTAAGTGCTTGGCATACTGAATGCTACCTTATAAACTATCAATACATGTTAGCTATAATTATTTCCCGAAGATAATTTATGGACTCCCAAGTAAACATTTGTTCAAAATATTTCTGTATTTGAAATATGTATTTAAACCCTTAGTCCTTTCCCCTATAAATGTTAACTGTATATATTAATATGAAAATGATATAAATTTATAAAATGGGCTTTTCTTGACCCTCACAATGTGTAAACTCCATTTCATAGACTTTCATGATGTCTTCAAGTTTCTCTTCTGGAGAAAATGAGAAATGAAGATAACACATCTGTTATAGTGACCTATGCTAAAATAGATGGGCTACAAACTTGATTGCTAGCTCCACTTTTGCCATCAAGTTACTAACCATATTTGGGCAAGTTATTTTAACACTCCTGAACCAGTTTGCTCCTTTAAAAATGGCAATCAGAGAAATAACTCTTCTCAAAATTCAGCTTACAGGAAAAACTAATATGAATGATTTTAAAGTGTTTTCTGAATATAAAATGTCACATAATGTTCAGCTATCTATTGTAAAAACTTTGTATGCAGACAGATGGTTGCTAGACTTATCTTGGTGATCATTTCATATTGTATATAAATGCCAAATCACTACATAGTACACCTGAAACTAATATAATATTGTATGTCAAATATATTTCAATAAAAAATAAAAAAATTAACTTTTACAAGTATATGTTTCCATTTCTAATCACTATCTGCTATAGTGATTACCAGGAAAACTAAGTTGATTGAGTAATTGATTGATCACTACATTACATTAATCTAGAAGTGGGAAAAATATGATCTTGTATCAAACCTGAAAGATATCTGCATCAAATCTTCCTCCACTTTGTAGTATAAAAGTGTGCTTATGTTAAAGTACTTCATTTACAGGCAAAAATAGCTCTCTGCCAGAAAAAGAGCAATGTAACATAATTACTCTTGGCGTGGAAGCCTACTATTAGTTTATTCAATGACTTTCCCAAATGGTGCTGGGAAAATTTGACATGAAACATTTTTGTTAGAAAAAGCATCCCTCATGTTATGTATAACATAGACACAAAAGAAAAATATGAACAGTGGAAGTAAGCCTACATTCAACAGTGACAAACTACTTGCCACAAAATATTCTTAGGTTTAAAGTTCCTGGCTCTATTAATGGGCTATAAGTGAGTGTGGTACACAATGTTACAATACTTTCTGACATCAAATGAGTGGATCTCTCCTGCATGATCATATAACCAGTTACCTAGCTACTCATACCTACTCAAATAGGGCAAGAGAATGGTACCTTATAAAAGGGAGAAGCAGTCGAGACATGGAAGGATCAGGACCTGGAAAAATCCCAACGTCTAGAGTGTTGCATTTTCACTGTGAGTTATCTGAAGAACGCGGTGACGATTCTCAAAGCAGCAAAAACAATAAATGTGTCAACATGAGATTCCTATAGGTTCCTGTTTAGCAGGAATCTCATGCTGACACATTTATTGAAGTTTACAGTTCAAGCCTAAGTTCAATACCCCTTTATGAAGGCAGTATAAACTACTTTAGATTTGGGGGTCACACAGCCTTTGGTTTAAATACTGTTTTATCACTTGCTAATAATGACGTGGGGCAGTTGAATTAGCCTCCCCAAGTCTCATTTTCTTTATGGATAAAGAGAAAATAATAACAGTCCTAATTCTTGAGTTATGAAAATTAAATGATAAGATGATAAAATTGTCTCAAGAGGTTGGTATATATCAATTCACAATACATCATTTTTATTGATATAATTGTTAGTGTTAGGGCAGATAGGTGCAAGGCACAGCCAAGTAGTTGTCCACGTGGGTAAGTTATGATATAGTTTAAATGGGACATCAAAGGGATTCAGTAATAGTGCTTTCAGGACTGGCAAGTAGAAAAGAAAAGCATTTGCCTTATCAAAGCAGGGACTTGAGTGCAAGGGAATGCAGCAGCAGACCAGTTATTGCAGTCATGTTTACAGGACAAACAAGTAAAAAACCGATTTGCAAACATAGATTTCCAGTGATATAAGGGGTGATAAATATTTATTTCCTTATCTTCATTTTATGGATAAAGAAATAATGTTGTAACAGAACAATACACTTTCTTCTCAAGTGCACATGGAACATTCTCCAGGGTAGATCACAACTTGGGTCACAAATCAAGCCTTAGTAAATTTAAGAAAATTGAAATCATATTAAGCATCTTTTCTAACCACAATGCTATAAGATTAGAAGTCAATTACAGGAGAAAAACTGTAAAAAATACAAACACATGGAGGCAAAACAATATGCTACTAAGTAACCAAGAGATCACTGAAGAAATCAAAAAGAAAATTTAAAAAATACCCAGAAAAAAATGACAATGAAAACACGATGACCCAAAACTATGGGATGCAGCAAATGCAATTTTAAGAGGGAAGTTTATAGCAATACAATCCTACCTCAAGAAACAAGAAAAACCTCAAATAAACAACCTGACTACATAGCACAGGGAACCATATTCAATATTCTGTGATAAAACATAATGGAAAGGAATATAAAAAAGTGTATATATACGTAAGACTGAATCACTTTGCTGTACAGCAGAAATTAACACAACATTGTAAATCAACTATACTTCACTAAAAAAATGAAAAAAAAAAACCAACAACATAAACTTACACCTAAAGCAACTAGAGAAAGAAGAACAAAAAAACCCCAAAGTTAGTAGAAGGAAAGAAATCGTAAACATCAGAGTAGAAATAAATGAAATAGAAACGAAGCAAAGATCAATGAAATTAAAAGCTGGTTCTTGGAGGAGATAAAATTCATAAACCTTTAGCCAGACTCATCCAGAAAAAAAGAGAGAGAACTCAAATCAATAAAATTAGAAATGAAAATGGAGAAGCTACAACTGACACCGCAGAAATACTGAGGATCATAAGAGAATACTAAAAGCAACTATATGCCAATAAAATGGAAAAACTGGAAGAAGTGGACAAATTCTTAGAAAAGTACAACCTTCCAAGACTGAACCAGGAAGAAATAGAAAATATGAACAGACCAAACACAAGTAATGAAATTGAAACTGTGATTAAAAATCTTCCAACAAACAAAAGTTCAGGAGCAGATGGCTTCACAAGTGAATTCTATCAAACATTTAGAGAATAGGTAACACCTATCCTTCTCAAACTCTTCCAAAAAATTGCAGAGGGGGGAACACTCCCAAACTCATACTATGAGGCCACCATCACCCTGATACCAAAACCAGACAAAGATATGAAAAAAGAAGAAAATTACAGGCCAATATTACTGAGGAACATGGATACAAATCACCTCAATAAAATACTAGCAAGCAGAATCCAACATACATTAAAAGGATCATACACCATGATCAAGTGGGATTTATCCCAGGGATGTAAGGATTCTTCAATATACCAAATTAATCAATGTGATACACCATATTAACACATTGAAGGATAAAAACCATGTGATCATCTCAATAGATGCAGAAAAAGCTTTTGACAAAATTCAACACACATTTATGATAAAAACTCTCCAGACACAGAGGGAACCTACCTCAACATAATAAAGGTCATATATGACAAACCCACAGCAAACATCATTCTCAATGGTGAAAAACTGAAAGCATTCCCTCTAAGATCATGAACAAGACAAGGATGTCCACTCTCACCACTATTATTCAACATAGTTTTGGAAGTTCCAGCCACAGCTATCAGAGAAGAAAAAGAAATAAAAAGGATCCAAATTAGAAAGAAGAAGTAAAACTGTCACTGTTCGCAGATGACATGATAGTATAAAAAGAAAAGCCTAAAGATGCCATTAGAAAACTTCTAGAGCTAGTCAATGAATTTAGTAAAGGTGCAGGATACAAAATTAATACACAGAAGTCTCTTGTATTCCTATACACTAACAACAAAAGATCAGAAAGAGAAATTAAGGAAACAATACCATTTACCATTGCAACAAAAAGAAAAACTACCTAGGAATAAAACTACATAAGGAGGCAAAAGAAAGAAATCAAAGATGACACAAACAGATAGAGAGATATACCATGTTCTTAGACTGGAAGAATCAATATTGTGAAAATGAGTATACTACCCAAAGCAATCTACAGATTCAGTGCAATCCCTATCAAACTACCAATGGCATTTTTTACAGAACTAGATCAAAAAATTGCACAATTTGTATAGAAACCCAAAAGACCCCAAATAGCCAAAGCAATCTTGAGAAAGAAAAATGGAGCTGGAGGAATCAGGCTCCCTGACTTCAAACTATACTACAAAGCTACAGTAATCAAGACAGTATGGTACTGGCACAAAAACAGAAATATAGATCAATGGAACAGGATAGAAAGTCCAGATATAAACCCATGCACATATGGTCGCCTAACCTATGACAAATGAGGCTAGTATATACAATGGAGAAAAGACAGTCTCTTCAATAAGTGGAAAAACTGGACAGCTACATGCAAAAGAATGAAATTAGAACACTCCCTAGCACCATACACAAAAATAAACTCAAAATGGATTAGAGACCTAAATGTAAGGCCAGACACTATAAAACTCTTAGAGGAAAACATAGGCAGAACACTCGTTGACATAAATAGCAACAAGATTTTTTTGACCCATCTCCTAGAGTAATGAAAATAAAAACATAAATAAACAAATGGGACCTAATGAAACTTAAAAGCTTTTGTACAGCAAAGGAAACCATAAACTAGACAAAGTCACAACCCTCAGAATGGGAGAAATTATTTGCAAATGAATAACCTGACAAAGGATTAATCTCCAAAATATACAAACAGCTCATGCAGCTCAATACCAAAAAAACAAACAACCCAATCAAAAAATGGGTGGAAGACCTAAATAGACATTTCTCCAAAGAAGGCATACAGATGGCCAACAAACACATGAAAAGATGCTCAACATAACAAATTATTAGTTAAATTCAAATCAAAACTACAATGAGGTATCACTTCACACCAGTCAGAATGGCCATCATCAAAAAATCTACAAACAATAAATCCCGAAGAGGGTGTGGAGAAAAGGGAACCCTCCTGCACTGTTGGTAGAATGTAAATTGATACAGCCACTATGGAGCACAGTATGGAGCTTCCTTAAAAGACTAAAAATAGAACTACCATATGATACAGCAATCCCACTACTGGGCATATACCCAGAGAAAACCATAATTCAGAAAGATACATGCACCCCAATGTTCATTGCAGAACTATTTCCAATAGCCAGGACATGGAAGCAACCTAAATGTCCCTTGACAGAGGAATGGATAAAGAAGATGTGGTACATATATACAATGGAATATTACTCAGTCATACAAAGGAATGAAACTGGGTCATTTGTAGAGATGTGGATGGACCTAGAGACTGTCATACAGAGTGAAGTAAGTCAGAAAGAGAAAAACAAATATTGTATATCAGTGCATATATGTGGAATCTAGAAAAATGGTATAGATGATCTTATTTGCAAAGCAGAAAGAGACACAGATGTAGCGAACAACCATATGGTACCAAGGGGGAAAGTGGTGGGGAGGGATGAATTGGGAGATTGGGATTGACATATATACACCATGATGTATAAAATAGATAACTAATGAGAACCTACTGCATAGCAAAGGCAACTCTACTTGGTGCTCTGTGGTGACCTAAATGTAAAGGAAATCCAAAAAAGAGGGGATATATGTATACGTATGGCTGATTCACTTTGTTGTACAGCAGAAACTGACAAAGCAGTGTAAAGCAACAATTCTCTAGTTAAAAAAAAAATGAAATAATGTTGTATGGAAATGTAATTGACTTGTCCAAAGTTATACAGTAAATACTGGGTCTAGGATTTGAAGCCAGTAGAAAGCACATATTTCTAACTACCATGCTATAGTGCCTCTCGTATGTAAAGGTGAAATTAAGAGATTCCGGTTTTGGAAATTGCAAGGATAACACATACAAAGCTAATAGCACAAGTCTAGCATGGGAACAAATGTGGCTATCCAGTAATCCCTGCTTGGAGTGGAACATACACTTAAGAGTTTTACATCTGGAAGCTCAGAAGGATACAAATAGTGACATATATTAAACCAGAAAATAATAACAATATTACCTCTACTAGTATTACTATATCTGCAGCAGCTGTTGTTATTGCTAACAATAATAATAATAATGTGACTAGTAGCATTAATAGAAGTATATTTCCCACAAAATGGAGAGGGAATATTAGTCCTAATTCCCTCCATTGTCCATTTTGGTAGTGATGTTTAAAAGAAAAAATTCACAAAATGGATGATGATCAAAATTTGATTGCCATAATAGTTAAAAGCATGTCACATATTGCTTGTAGTAGGTTTAATTTGAGCATAATTTTTGATATAATGAACAAGACTTAAGCCTATTTTGTTTTACCTCGTGGGGAAATTTAGGACTATTAGGTAAAGGCTAAGGAAACAAAGTATTGGAATTAACCTAAATAAGAATGTTCTTTTAACAAAGCGTTTCAGAAAATTATAAATAATAATTTTAAAACTTGCTAGTACTGTGTATACTTTGATTCCAGTTATTTAAATTGATTCACCTGGCATGCTAGAGATAGTGTTTAGGGGATTAAGGAAAATGACATGGAAGAGATTCAAGCAGAACTTTATGATCTCTCCCTAATGTTGAAGCCCCCTTCCCTAATTTAACTGACCAATCTTACTTACCGATCCACATCTCTAATACTGTAAAAGTACAAAATATTTTAATTTTTGTGTCATCAAATTAAAATAGAATTTATTAGAAAGTATAATATTTATGATATATATCTAGTCAATCAGTAATATAATCTGAATTATTTTGCTTGCTCCAAGAGACATATTTTGAAAGCTTCTAAAAGGTGCCCTACAACAGGTCGGAGAAGTACAATGGAGTCTCATTTGATCATTCTCTTGGTGAGAATCACTGTCTTCAGTTTGCTCTCAGTAAATCATGCACTCTGGATTATTTTCTACCTCACTATCTGCTCCATTTTGTGTCTTTTGCTGGAATGTTTTCCTCTCCCTGAATTCTATATTTTGGAGTGTCCCAGAACTCAGCCCCCTTTTTATATGTGTTTATACACTTATCCCCAAGTGACAGCCTCTGTTTGCAGCTTTAATTCCTATCTATACACTGATGGCTCCTGGCATATCCCCAGTTCCTCCCACTCCCTTGAGCCTATCTGACAGTGACATATAGATGTCCAAGAATCATGTCAAGCATAGCACTTCCAAAACAGAACTCTTGAGTTTTCTCCCAACCCTTCATTCCCTCCCAGTTCCCCCATTCTGAAATAGCTCCACTATTTGTTTAGTTTATTTGGCCCAACTCAGGCATCAGTCTTTATTCTTCTCTATAATCACTATATTTTATCCATCGGCAAGTCCTTTTGACTCTAGTTTCAATGCAGACACTGTCAACAAGCACATCTGATAACTCTATCATCATTCTGGTCAATTCACTGTCATCTCTCATGTTGATCATCACAGCAGACTTCTATCTCTTTCACTCACACCTCCTATTGCCAGTTTTATACACAGCAACCAGAATAATCTATAAAAAAGAAAAATCAGATTGTATCAATCTCGTGCTCAAAAACTCCCATGACCTTTCATAATCTCTCACAACTGAGGAGGAAATCCAAACCCTTTATCACACTCTTACAAGACTCCATATGATCTAGTTACTGCTTATCTCCCTGACCTCATCTCATTACACTCTCCATCTTATTCTTCTCTAGCCACTCTGGACTCTATCCTGTTCTCTCTGCTTGCAACACAATTTATTCCCTTAGATCTTCAAAATGTTCACTCCTTTCCTTCACTCAGATCTTTGCTCAACATTGCCACTTCAGAGAAGCCATCCTGTTGATTCTTTAAAATAGTACCTCTACCAAATCCCCCTCTGTAGCCCTTTGTCACCTTATCCTTCTTTATTTGTCTCATAGCATTAGTTATTGCCCAAAATATATTTAGTTATTTATTGCTTGTATTCTGTCTCTTCCACTAGAACACTAGAATAAAAACTCCAGTAGGACAGCAAGAATTTTCTTTTTGTTTGTTTGTTTTCAACACTATTATATGTCTAAAGGTCAGAACAGTGCTTGGCACATGGTAAAAATAAATAAAGGAGTTAAAAAGTAATAAGAAATTTGGTGTTACATGAACTCCTACCAGATACTACATAAAAGGCTTACGTTAATGAAAAATTGGGCTCCTAATATTTCAAGTGGATGTTTGGTTTTCAATACTGTGTACTTAATCCAATCCCAACTTGAGGAATTACTTGAGGTCCCAGATACCCTTGGGCCAAGAATCTCTGATATCTTGAAAATATTAGGGGCTGATCCCATTTAAATAATAAATAACTTATCCAAGCCTTTACCCAATCTTGCCCAATATCCTTTGAAGCCCAAAGCAAGGGAAGGACTGATTCTATTATGGAATATATGTCAAAAAGGGATCCTTTTATTCTTTATATCAGCACCTGTAATATTCCTATGTTGCTTGTAGGAAAAAAAAAAAACACCTAAAATGTATAGATATAGATTTGTGCAAGATGTTAGTGTTATAAATAACATGTGATCTACTATTTCTCACTGGTCCCAAACCCAAATATCCTTTTATTCTCAGTACTACCTAAACCCATCTACTTTAGTATTATGTACTTGTGCTATTTCCTTCTACTATCCTTCTAAATCTCAACAGTCAATATTTATTTGCCTTATCATGAGAAAAATCAACAACATGCCAGGTCTATTATACAGCAATGATTTACAGAAGCCCTCTTCTACTTCTCTCAGTCAAGACCGAAAGGTTATAAAATTTCCTTGTGACTTCTGTCTTTCATAATATATAGATGGTCTTTTGTAAAGCCCAGAAGATAAAATTAAAATAGTTTCCATTCATTTATTAAAATCATTAATTCAGGAGAGATATAAAGCCTACAAAGAAATTGTAATTCTACCAACAAAAGTTCATTATTGAGAACATAATATATCCCAAGAGGTAAATCCCTAACCTCTAAGAGATTGTACATATCTAGAATTTTTCTAGATCAACTCCAAAATGAACTCTGGGAATTTTTATCACTAGCTAGCAGGGTATTGAGGGTATTTTGTGTCAAGTTTTTCTAAGACTTCATCTCATTTAGGTAATTGATCTCTAAGTCTTGAATTTTATTTAGGGGAAATTAAACATGAAAAAGCATTTGGTAAGGGCAATTCAAACTAGTTCAATGGTCAACAACCCACAACTTTAGGGTTGCCTAATTACCACATATCCTTTTGATCATTTATATTCTAGTCAGACACTAGATGTACTTTGATGGTATAACAACTGAAGCACATTCCCCTTTTTTAAGAGATATAGTAGCAGCTACAAAGCTTGTGGAATCTGTGGCAGACTTAGTTCTAGGATGCCTCTTTGTTGTTTCTTCTTGCTGTACAGTCTACCATTAACAGAAAATGCTAAGGATTTTGCAGTTAGTCGGCTTACCTCCTATGAAATACGGTTGCCTTCCATTTTTATATATCACTATCCCTTATTATAATCCTAAACCCAGCAATTCTCCTTCCCCTACCTGAGAAAGGAGAATCTCATTGTTATGTATTGTTAGATAACAATCTAAGTCTTTTTCAAAGCTTTTGAAAATTCTTTCAGAAAACCCTGATTTAATTTTATTTGTTGATACTACATACTTGAAAACAAATTCTGAATATTGTCAAGCATGCTATGTTGACTAAATCAACTTAACATTATACAAAAAGGTTCTCACGTAACTTAATTCAGCTCAAATGGCTGCGTTGATTACTCTAACGTAGGTTTGCCAGCCATTTGTTAAAACATTTATAAAGCACACTACTGCCCTATCTTCACACTAACACCAGAAAAAATCCTAAGACTTAAAGGTGGATCATTTTAAACTAGGAACCTGTAGTCTGGCCCAGTGTCTCCACACTCATCTCACCCGTTCATTAACACTTTTGTTCAGTCAACAGTATTTCTTGAGCATCTACTTTATACCGTTGTTGAAAGCTTCTGTACATAAGTTTATTTTTTTTCTCCCAGAGTTATTGAGATATAATTGACATATAACACTGTATACATTTAAGGTATACACCATAATGATTTATAGATCCAAATATATATTGTGATCACTACAATTTAATTAACATTTATTATTTCATGTAATTACAATTTTTTTCCTTATGATGAAAACGTTTAAGATCTACTCTCTTAGCAACTTTCAAATATACAATCCAGTATTGTTAACTATAGTCATTATGCCGTACATTACATCTCCAGATTTTATATACCTTACAACTGGAAGATTTTACCTTTAGACTGTTTTCATCCAATTTCCCCACTGCTCACCCCTGCCTCTGGCAAATACTAATATGGCCTCTGTTTCCATGAGTTTATTTTTTGCAGATTCCACACATAAGTGAGATCATACAGTATTTGTCTTTCTCTGTCTGACTTATCTCACTTAGCATAATGTCCTCAAGGTCCATCCATGTTGTTGAAAATGGCAGGATTTCCTTCTTTCATTTTAATGACTGAATAGTATTCCATTGCATATCTATATATACAGCACATTTTCTTTATCCAGTCACTTGTTAATGGACACTTAGGTTGTTTCCATGCCCTGGCTTTTATAAAGAATTCTGCTATGAACAGGGTGCAGATATCTCTTCATGACAGTGATTTTGTTCCCTTTAGATATATACCCAGAAATGAAATTGTTGTGGAAACAGGTTTAAAGGACTATCTTGAAGATATGTTTGTTTAGCAAAGATACTAGTTTTTCTTAGGAGGTATGTTTATTGGGATGGCTCAAAGTGCCAAATGGCAATCATGGAGGATATTATATAGGATTACTAAATCTTATCTACATTGCACTTGGCTGTGCCAACACTATGTGCAGTTCCAAACTAGGTTTAGAAAAGTGAACCCAACAAGAGATGGCCCAGGACCATGTGGAATTTACTGAACTGTTTTCAAGTCTCCACATGGGTTGACTCATTTGGAAACTCAGAATTTCCCCCAATCTGAAGCTCATATTGTCAACAAATTGCTGGTCAGTACACAATCCCCATCCAACCTCTTGGCCTTACTCCATACTCTGTGACCAATCATGAGAGTCAGTTACATTTTCTGTAAAGAGCTCAGGATAAATTCTAGGCAAAATGCCAACATCTGTCTATCTCTTGCCATTATTCCTGGAAATTTTCCCCCAAGGCCTCCCCATTTGCTTTCCACTGGGCCTTTCATAAGCACAGAACCTACACATCTTTAAGAATATTTTATGAGGCAGTTTTTACAAATGAAAATCTTTCACTACTGTATGAACTTGATACTGATTTTTAAACTGAAGTTTTAGCTAAATAGCAATATTCCTCACTGTATCCTAGAAGTCAACAAATAGAGGACAGTAACTAATTAGGAAGTCATTTTGATTTTTTAAGTGTAGTAAGTACATTATTTCACAAATGCATATTAAATTAATTCTGAATGAAAATGGAATAAAAGAGACTTTTTGAACCCAATTTAATTTAGAAATATCCATATGTACTTAAATATTATTTTACAAGTGTCTAATATTAAGTGAATGCCAGAATCAAAACAAAGCCTTCATTTGAAACTGAGAAGTATAACCTGAAATCCAAAATACGTATTTATAAAATGCATCTTTAGAATCATCTAAAAAAAGGAGCTGAGGAACATAGTGAACTATGGATGGTATCCCATGATCATAATTCTCATCTTTATTTCTATTTTTAGAAAAATAACTTAGCAATTTAATCAGTATTGTTAAAATGGATCCCTATTAATTCTTCTATAACTAATAATAAGAACATTTATACATTTTGGCTATACGAAATGATTATAACTAAAATTTACTTTAGGCTGGGCAGAGCATCTCCATTCTACACATTAGGAATATACTATCATGGCATGCACTAGGTGACAAATTGCTAAGTTGCCTGAGTATGCTCTGCATTCACTCTCCAAATTGTTATTAAAATTTTATTGTAATCACATATGTAAGGACTTTACCCTAATAAAGTAAATGGAAGGATTTCAATTTTACTGGGATGTAAGACAGTAGAGACCCTGCTTTTTCTTTTGTCATCTGGGAAAGCCAGACAAAATGGAGAGAAGTGTGAGGGGTAGAAACATTTTGCTTAACTGTGTGGGAAATTGTGGTTTGGTAGTTCAATGTGCAAAGTTATATGCAACATGAGTAAAAGCATTGAAAATAGTATAGTGTTTAATAGAGGTAAAACGTCTCATTTTCCCTACTTTTGCTGAGAGATTAATGGGTTAGATTTCCATGATTTTTTGGTAGTTCAGCATACGATTATTCTGATACAAATTTGCCTGGTTAAAAAGAAAAAAAAAAAAAAAGAGATTAGAAAACACCTGTTTTTGCCCCAAAGCACAGGGGAATTTTAAATGTTTCCCACTGAATATATTTCTTCCCTTTCATTCACAACTAGGTAGTAGCTCCATCAGTATTTAGTTGCATATTTTATCAGACAAAATTTTCTGCAGAAATAAATAGTTAAAATGCTCTTCATTTATAAGGACATTTTCAGTTACAGATATATTTATACGAACATATATTTATACCAACAGACTCAACTTTGCAAATGCCTAAATTCCACAGATGTCTACAGTATCTTTATTTTCTTGGTTACAAACATATCTCTATTTAATATTAAAGGCATAAGAATTAATTTATAATCTATTTTCCAGAATATGTTTTTGCTACATAAGCATTTTAAAAATGCATGCTGAACTATTATTGTCTTTCATTTGATGGCAAAGTTTCCCTTTACTCTAAGTAAATGATCCTCTTTAGGTAGAAAATTATTATTTTTATGTTCATGGGGACTTAAACTGGAAAAGACTTGACACACACATAACCGTTTGCTCCTGAAGATCACTGTCAGATTATAATTCCAAAGATATTTTTCCTCCCTGATGGATTAGTTCGGATGTGTCCCCAAACTGTCACAAATCAGAAAAAGGTTAAAGACTGTGTAATTTCTGTGTTGGACCCTCTGTCAAGTCATGTTTACTGTCACCAAAAGGTTAGACTAGAGAAGAAAAGAATAAGGTTGATGAATAGTGCAGAACATGTGTCAGTGTAATGAAAGAGGTGGCAGGCACCTGTTTTCAGCAGTGATAAGCCATCCAGATTTTGTCCTGTCACTTTTAGTTTTTCAAAAGCACATTGCTTTTAGGTCTGGATCCTGAACATGCCTTAAGGCACTGGGACCTTAGAAACAAATAATTCATTAATATGTTTCCTGCCAATTCTTTGAAGATGTGGTCCTTTCCCTTTGTTGATATGTTTGCCTCACTTCACTGCATATTACCATCCCCGAACTTTTTTGAGTGAACAGCTACAATTATGTTGGTCTCCTTTTATAAGAAAATGGCAGTAAGGAAAACCAGAAAACAGTGAAATTCATTTTATTACTGTTCATATGTAAATGTGCTCTAATGTAGAAGTCTTCAAAATACAAACCAAAATAAGTCAGCCTTTCATCTTTTCATATCTTGGTTAAGAATTTTTGCAAAACAAAAAAGTGAAAATACCTACAATATGAGAACACATTTTTATGTACAGTCATAAGTATATAGTGAAATGGTGAAGTTAAAACTACGGGGTCTCTGATAGAGCTGAGCTCATTCTCACGTGATGGGAGAAAAACAGGATTGTCATGTCTATATTCCAGACAGTCTTAAGTGAATCTTAGATTTTCTCCAAATAGTTAGATGTGATCTTAGCCAGAGATGAAGGTTAATTTTTCCAAATCTTTACAAGTGATTTTAAATCTGAGTGACAAACAAGTATAGCAGTTAGCAGTGTAGTGTAGTTAGGTATACAACTTTCTTCCTTCTAGAAAAATTTGGTTTTCTTCTAAGTGTCTGTCCTTAACTGCATTGTGCTATTTCTCTTTACTCTCTTTCTGGGATTTCTCCTTATGTCAACTATCATTGTGCAGATAATACTCAATTTATTTACATAAGTTTCAACCTCTCTTAAATTCACCAGACTGTATACTTTTCAAAAATGTATCTTATTCACCAAAGCACAGTACCTGGCACAGTTCCTGGGACAATATATCCTCTGACTGGGGAGTAGATTCTGAGCCAGTATCATGTTAAGAGTTAAATCTAAGTTGAAAAGAGAAGAATGAATAAGATAAAGTCTCATCCTGGGACTGGAGGATAGTAGAGCAGAGCAGGGATTTGGGCTGATTGGGGATTATAAACAGAGCTTCTACTTAGCTATCAAAAGTCAGGAGGAGTACAGAGGAACAATTGGGCCTTGGAAAGGTACTGCTATTGAGATGGGTGTGAGGGTGTCACACAACATCCAATCTTAGGACTAGGGAAGGAACAGCTAATTCATTGGATTCTGAGAAAGATGAATTTCATACTGAATGGTCACTTTATTTACCTGCAGGAAAGGAGTGGCACTCTAAAGGAATTGAAGTAACTGGCAAAGGATTGTAATACTAGTATATTTGAGTCCAACATCAATTTAATTTCTTACTGTATATAAATGTCCTCAAACTTCAGTCCCAGACCAGAAGCATCAACGTCACTTAGGAAATTGTAAGAAATACAAATTATCAGACCTTCACCACAAACCTACTAATCAGAAAACATAGGGGTGCAGTCCAGGAATCTGTTTTTTAACAAGCTCTCCTTATGATTCTGATTCATGCTGATGTCTGAAAGCCACTGCACTGTACCAAGCTGCATCAAATACTCATTGAAAGCCTGGAGGTTCTTAGGATACAGAGACAAATAAAACAGGAGATCTGCCCTGATGCCAGAAAGTGTTATGGGGGTTCAAAGGAAGAAAATATAAAATAATACTTTACAAATCACTTCCATTAATTGAGCATTTACTATGTGCCAGTTGTGTTTGGGAAGTAATATTATAATCTCATTTGATAGATCAGGAAACTGAAGTGCAGTGACAAAATATAAGTTGTCTAACTTTACGTAACTGGTAAGTGATAGGAATCAGGATCCTTATTCTTTGTTTCATATTGAAATGGGCGTAGGTATATCTACCATCAGATCAGGGCACAACTTAAACATTTTCACTGTATGTGATAGTTTCAGGTTATGCAAAAATGATGATGTCATATATTATAATGGGTTTTTTCTTCTTCACCCCATCCACTTTATTTTGTGCTAATCTGAAGCAATGTTTGACTTCAAAGCTAAGGATTAAAATCAAATTATACTGCCTCTGGTTCAAAAAATTTTGAAAAAGCTTCATGAAAAATCTAGTGTTTGAAAATGGGGTTTTTTTCTAGGTAAGGTCTTTCAAACTTCAGATAAGCATTCTTTCCTAATTTTCACATTATTTCATCCACACAAAAGAAAGCCATGTTCTTAAAAAAAAATGAAAGCCTGAATAATTAAGTAGCTTCAAGGTCAAATAAAGTGAAAACTTAATATTATGAATCAGGTTGTGAGTGATTTTTAAGTTATTACTGATTCTAAAATGCCATTTTAAAAATCTATGACTTTTTAAAGGATGTATTCATTATTTAAAATGTAATACTAGATTTTATTTACACTATTCCACAATGTAAATCCAATTGTACACCATTTGTAACAACATATCTGTTAGTTGATATTTTAAATGATATGTCTATCATTTGAGAATTTTCCTTGCATACCTGAAAGCAGAAATATTCTTAGTTATATTAATTGTAGGCTATAATATTTAGATGCACTCTAACACTATCAGAATCTAATTAAAACAAAATTTAAGCTATTTCTTTAATTTGGAATTTGTCATATTCAAATAAATATTTATCACAAATGGATATATAAAATATTATGAATACTACATATATTTCTACAGATAGTTATATAAAATGAATTATAAAGGTTTATCCACTTCCTATCCAGGAAACTCATAATAACTGAGATTTATTATGGCTTAAGAAACAGTTCTGAATCTGGGTCATTTTGGTGAGTCTGATTTCCCTGGAATATGTTCTTCTGACCTATGGTTCCTATTTCCTACTACCTTATGGTAATGTCTTTACTCACTAAAGTTTTATGTAGAGATTGGTTCTTCAGAAATATACTCTTCAATATGCGAGTTATGATTGTGTAACATTGCTGCCCTCTATTTCTCTAACTTAGGCATTCTCTTTGCTCTTTTTTCTTTTTGTTCCTCTGACTGGATAATTTCAAATGACCTGTTTTTAAGTTCACTGATTCTTTCTTCTGCTTGATCAAGTCTGATAGTGAAGCTCTCTATTGGATTTTTCAGTTCAGTTATTGTATTCTTTAGCTCCAGAATTCTGGTTGGTTCATTTTTATAGTTTCTCTTTGTTGATATTCTCATTTTGTTCATGTATCATCTTCTTGATTTTGTTTGGTTGTCTATCTGTGCTCTCTTGTAGCTTACTGAGCTTCCTGAAGACAATTATTTTGAATTCTTGTCAGGCAATTCACAGATCTCCATTTCTTTAAGGTAGGTTGCTATTGATTAATTTTTCCTGATTCTTTATGTTTCTTGTGGATTTGTATTGGTATCTGTGCATGTGAAGAAGAAGCAGCCACCTGTTCCAGTTTTCATGAATTGGCTTTGCAGGGAAAGACCTTTACCAATTCAGCTGGCTAGAGATTGTGGGAGTTTCCAAATCCCCTTTTTTTTTAATGGCTGTGTATGTTCCACTACTCTCCCTCCCTTCTGGGGGAGAATCCTCAGAATTATTCACCTTCTCCAAATCCCACAGAGCCATGCTTTGTGCTAAGAGCCACCTGCCCCTTTTCCCTTGGGCAGTGCACTGGAATGTTGGGTGTAAATTCTACTTTTCTCTCTCCTACCTGAAGGAGAGAACTCAGGATTGTGCATCGTCTTTCTATGCCACTGAGCTGAGCCAGCTGCTA
The DNA here is from genome assembly GCF_949987515.2 of Delphinus delphis. NCBI lineage: Eukaryota > Metazoa > Chordata > Mammalia > Artiodactyla > Delphinidae > Delphinus > Delphinus delphis. Next base: position 62,249,250 of record NC_082683.1, on the reverse strand, counting down.
AAATCATGATGGCTGCTGAAGTTCAGAGGCCTTCTACTTTAGTGCTTCCTCCATTAGACTGTGAAACTGGTGTTATTGTGACATCCAATATGATGGCAAAAGCCTTTAAAACAATACTAGACAGAAATCTGCATACATCCAGCACATGACACCTTCTTTTTTTATATCATTATATATCTTCAAACAATAATAGCTCAAGATCTAAGTATTTAATCACCTCATGGTGAATATCATATGAGCTGCTCAATAAACTATTCATAATTTAGTTTATACACAGTATATCCATTTCATAATATTATAGGACTTTAGTTATAAAAAAGATTTTGGTCACATTTCCATGTTTATATATCAGTGCTTGTATACTCCGATCTTTCAAAAGCCATGTTTCAGATAATACTTCATTTATTATCAATGTATGAATATTTAGTTGTTAAAATAATGACTGTGGGGCTTCCCTGGTGGCGCAGTGGTTTAGAGTCCGCCTGCCAATGCAGGGGACATGGGTTCGTGCCCCAGTCCGGGAAGGTCCCATGTGCTGCAGAGTGGCTGGGCCTGTGAGCCATGGCCGCTGAGCCTGCGCGTCCGGAGCCTGTGCTCCGCAACGGGAGAGGCCACAGCAGTGAGAGGTCCGCGTACCGAAAAAAAAATAATGATAATAATAATGACTATGTTTATATATATTTTTGGAATGGGCATATTCAAAGTTAACTTTTTTTTAACTTTAAGATGCAATTTTCCAACACTGGAAAAGAGCTCATTCTTGAGGATGATGCTAGCATAGCATCACCATCATTTCATAGCAGTTCCTGCAGTTACATATATCATATATCTAAAGAAAATAACCATTCTCAAAAGGAGCAAGTTCAGGCGTTTCAGCTATTCAGAGTTATGCCAGAAATAGCATTCAAATGATTCAGCTGGAGACTAGGAATACTATAGTAAGCAATGGCTGCTTCTCCTTTCTGTTAATGACTACAGTAGATAATAAGCTCCAGGAAATAGTGTGGCTTTTTAAAAATGAGCATGAGTTTTGTAAACACAGGCCTGGGATCAAATCCTAGTTCATCCATTTACTGGCTAGGGAAACTTCAGCAAATTACTCAGCTTCTATGAGTTTCATTTTCCCACTTGTCAAATAAAAAATGTTGCAAGTGTTGAGAGGATTTGTTGAAGCAATGAACATATAATGCCTACCTATAAACTTCACAATTTCTTACAATCCACTCTATTTCCATGGCTTTGAATTTTACATAGAAATGGTCCAAGACCACTAGAGAGTGACTTCTTAAGGTGTATAGCTCTGGAATCAGAATGTCTGCATCTGAATCCAGGGTTCAAGTCTTGCTGGCCTTTTGATTCTGTGCTCACCTCCTAGGACTGTATGAGAATTAAAGGAGAACATGCAGAAGTAAAGGGCTTAGTGCAAAATTGACACATACAAACACTAATTCAATATTGGGATTGTTATCACTGCATTCTTCATGTCTGGGCTGAAATGTTCTGCCTGTCATGTGGCTTAGTGAAATAACTATAGTTTCTTTATTGTTAGGTATATAATTCACAATGTTGATTCTCAAAAGTGATCTATGATGGTCATTGTTAACAAAGATAGCTAAACCTGTTGAGTATTATTTTACCTGAGACCGTTATTTGGCAAGTCTTACAACGTCTCATCCTCAGAACCTGTAGTTTAAAATGGTAGGTTATTAAAGTTGCTAGATATTTGACTGGTCTGAATTCATGAAAATAAAATTTTCCAGCATGTCATTCATTACAGTAGGTAGCATGCCTCTCTTTCCTTCTTTCTTTCTTCCTCTCTTTCTTCCTTCCTTTCCCCCTTCTTTCCTTCCTTCCTCCCTTCCTTCTTTCCTGCTTTCCTCTTTTATTCACGCATCCACTCACTTATTTAATAAAGTCTTTCATGTGAGCTCTGGAGTGGGATGTCCAGGATATGAATCCTGGCACCAACCTAATTAATTTGGTGACCTGAATAACTTATGTAACCTCTCTAAGCCTCAAATCTCCCTCTGTCAAAATTATATAACACAAGCATCTACTGCCAAGGATTGTTTTAACAATTAAATGAAATAGTGAAAATCCCCTTGCACAGTGCTTGGTATAAAAGCTCAGGAAATCTTAGGTATTATATGTATTAGTTTCACTATTAAATAATTTTATTATTCCTACTTCTCCTCCTTTCACTACCACCACCACTACTTGCTAGCAATCCACTAGATGCTGGGTCTGCACTGACAGAAACAAACAAACAAAAGGCAAACAAAACAAAATAATTGTCCCTGTCCTTATGGAATTCACATTCTGTGAGTAAACATATAAAATACGGAGAAACCAAATTGTAAATAGAAAATTATAATTTTTGATAATTGTTTGAAGGAAAAACACTTTTGGGAATAACTAGAGGAGGTCAACTTAGGATGTTTGGCAAGGCTCTCTGTATTTCTGTGGAAGTTGCATTCTAGCCAAGACCTGAAGAGAAGCCACAAATATAAAAAAACTGAAGAGCTTGGATGTGTAAGGCAGGGAAAGCAAATTTAGTAGATGGAATGAGAGACAGAGTGTTAGGTCTCAGACAATGCAGGATTCATAGGTAGAGAAAAATGTTGGATTTCATTTAGAATATTTATTTGAAGCATTTGTCCTTATTCTTGAAAGGACTGGGTGTCTGTTGTTGATGTTACAGATTCTGCTCTTCTTTTTTTATAGTCTTTAAGCCTATTGAAGTGTTTATAGGGCATTCTACTATACTGAACATGTACAAAATACAATACCTGCCACGAGAAGAGAAAGATAAATACACCAAATATTAAATAAACAATGTTAAAATCTTCAAACTGTGCATCAGTTAAGATTTTAATTTACTAAAGCTGTTTTCTTAATTCTGTAGGCTTTGTTCACAGATGGCAATATTTAAATCATGGAGTTAACATAAGGTGATAAAAGAAAAAGATCTTGGTGGTGTGATATATCCAGTAAATCAGAACTGTGCAAATTCGCCAATTAAATTTGACAACTCCTTAATAGATTCAATCCCACAGATGCAATATGACAATCCCAAAGTGGGAACAGTACATGAAATACCGCATCCTGCTCATTCACTTAGCTGTTCTTTCTTAAGGCTGCACAATCAGAATTGCATTTAAGGAGTAGACAGAGGAAAATTCAGTTAGTACACAGATATCAGATGCAAATCCTTGTCTTTGTCACTCGGAGGATGTAAATGAAAACCTTTGGATCTTAACCACTTCTTACAGCACTGTTTTTATTTCTTCTTGCCATTTTCTTTTTCATGCTAAAATGTGACAGCAGTAAGAGTCAACCCCTTTCAAATGATTTAGCAAATTGCTATATTTCTTTGTTTCTGAAAATAATTTCCTAAAATGGAGTTAAAAAAAAAAAGGTAAATGTGTTTTGCTATTACCAGACAATAATCTCTGTATTTGAAAAGCTCTTTAATTTAGCGCTAGGCTTAAATTAAACTTTCTACTAGTAGTGGTTTTACATTCTTTTCAGGTAGGCACCTTGTTCAGGGCTGTGACTAATTGGGCAAGCCTGATTCCTTATATTTAGAGGCCACTTGTAAGTGGAAGTGAGAAATGAAATGTGCCAAGAGCCTTCAGTTCTATTTTATTGATAGAGTAGATTACATAGATCGTGAAAACAATCTTCTAATTTATAAGAGTCAATCTAATATCTTGTTAAACAAGAGTTATTATTATTGAGCTTAAACTATTGAAGTGTGTTATACCAAAGGGCCACTTCCCACATTGAAGAATATTGCCGTGAACACTAGCATGTTAATCACATGCTAATGGGCTCTCAGCAGCCTGATAAGTTATTGATTACCTCAGCTGGCATAATTCGTATCAGGAAGAGACAGTGTAGTTAACTGGAATTTAAGTTCTTTGTTTTTGCAACTTGAAACAGACTCACATGCTCATCAGTCACTTTATTCAGGGCCATGGTTAACAGGCAGAAGGCTTTGTCCACAGGTGGATGGGTCTTTTCAGAAAGGAGCAGTGCTGAGCACCATCAAACTCTGGCCCAGAAAATTTCAACTCCTATTGTACCTATTAATCTAAACAGTAACTGAAGTGCCAGATGGAAGAGTAGTTCAAAGCCACTTCCCATTGTTCTCTTGCTAATGTGAATGATAAAATTATCCTGAATTTTGTATTTTGTTCATTTTTACCAAGAGAGAAATAAAATGGAAAATGATAAAGAGTATATGTGATTATAAAAGGCTATGTTTGAAAAAAAGCATTCACATGGTAGCAGTCAGCCATATTATTTTAAAGCATTTCTATAGAAAAGATTTTCCATTGTGAATAATATTTAAAAATATGCAAAAAGTAATTTTACAGAGGATTTTCCCCAGAGTTGTGATCAGTGTGATTTGTTATGTTCACTGGAAATTGGAACCCATACAACCTGTGCTTCAGCTGACATCTTTCTCCTCATATTACTGCTTTTTATAATGGGAAGAGAAATGCACGTTGAAAACTGTAAAGAGGCAAGAAAATAGCTTTTAAATAAAGAAATATATTATTGTGAAGTAACGTAGGCATTGCAAATTAGCAAGATTTCATGATGCATTGCTATGTCTATTCATTTGTGGAAAAGTTTGAAATTGCTCAAAAAGGCTTGGTTTCATGTTTTGGAGGAATGGTTAAGTTTAGTGTGACAGTTTGTTAAAAGAGGAATAGTAAGAAGAAAAAGAATTTCTCTTCTCTTGGTGAATAATTCACCTTTTAATAGGTTTTCTCCAGACATATTTAAATTATGTAATATTTCACCAGATAGAGGATCACATTTTAGTTTTAGCCACTTATGACAGCTGGGTGAACAAAGTCTCACCTGGCATTACTAACTAATTCCAGCTAAGCTGGTTTCTCGATTGTTTTGATCAGAAACTTTTTTCCTTCATCCACATAACTATAATAGCAGTCACAAAAATTCTTATGGAATATGTAAACTGTTAAAGTGCCAGCATGTCCGAAATAATGAGCCACTTAAAGTAATACAGTATGTTGATTAAGAGTTTGGGTGGGCTTGGCAGCTGGAAATGCCTGGATCAAACACCAGCCATGTGGCCTTAGGCAAGGTAATTCAGCTCCATGATACCTCGCCCCACCCCCAGTTTGTTCAACAATAAAATGGAAATAAAATACCTATGTGATATAAGTTGTTTTAAGAATTAAAGGAGATACTGAATGTGAAGTGCTTAATGAGGCATTTAGCATGGATTGAACACATAATTATATTAGTATTACCTAGTCCAACTTTCTTGAGTTAACAGTAGAACTGGACAAAGTACTTGTATTTAATCATAATTAACCATATAAATAAAAATGATTAATAGCTGTATCAGAACTACAAACAAGCCTCTTAGAACTAAGTTTCATTTTACACTGTTCTAGCCAAGAAATGCGAGATCAAGTACTTCTCACTGATGTGAGTACACTGTAGAATATTTTTACACCAAAATATTTAATTATTAGGATATACATATACATATATATATATATATATATAATTTTTTAATTATCTGTGACTGGTTAGGCTAATCTAAACCATTATTTCTTCTGTTGTCTTGCTACAGGTTCTCATTAACATTGCTCTTTCTCCTGGCCAAAGGCTCTACTCTTAACTCAGCCTTTCATTGGTTGCAAAAGGATATACAGTATCTTATCCCTAACTCTATCCCCACTCCTGGGAACACTCATCCTTTCCACTGCCAGCCCCCACTAGGTAGGAGTGTTTTGTTGATATGTGAACATCTCATTTTTTACTAATGAAACTATTAATTCTGTTTATGAAGCTTTGTTCCAAAGACTGTAGCAAAGGATGTGAATTTTTATTATCATACCTGTCATTCAGCTTAAGTTACTAGTGATGAATGAACCATTCCTTTAGCCAAAATCAAACTCAAAGAAACCAAAAATAATTTAGGTTCTTTAATACAGCTAGAAAATGATGGAATTAGTGGATTCAGCTGACATTGCTATTATAATAGCATTTGAACTTTACAACTTGTAGGCATCCCTGTTTCACAGATTAGGAACTCAAGATTTAAAGTAGTTAAATTAATTGTCCAAGGCCCCATACATAGTAATAGGGCAAATATTAAGGTCCATAAGTTCTAAAAGTTTGGGGACTCAAATTCAGCACTTCTGGCTCGCACAAGTTCCTGGATTGCCTCTTCTCTACATTGGGTTATTGAGCTATTTATTCTAGTACATCATCCTTCACTTTCACAAACTGAGGAATGCCATGTCAATAGAATCCAAGCGACATGGAGTACAACTTACAATGATATGTTCAGCACCTATTTTATTTTGATACTTTTCAGCTTTATTCAATATTCATTCTCTTATTCCTTTCATTCATTGGCATAGATACATAAATCCATTTAAAAACCCTTTGTCTAAAATTCTTATCTCACGAATGATGATCTCTGAACCTATATAAAATGTACTCTTTCTTCATGCTTATCCAACCTCCTGGATGCTAGATAATATGGTTCTATTTTGTTTAAATGTAGAAGTTAAGCAATATTTACTGGCTACTTACTTTCCTGCAATAGTTAAATCATTAATTTAGGTAGTATTTTGTATTAAGAGGACCAAAAGGAAGAACAGGAGATAAATTAAATTTTCAAATTGTTACAATAGCTTTTTCAGATCAACAGTTTTCTAAAATAGCAGAAAATTCAGAAATGAGAGAGATTTTAATTCAATAAAATTGGCATGCACTAATGGTTAAGAGTTTGAGGTATTTCATTAATAAGAGATAAATTTAAATACTACCTGTAGGAACTTGAGTAAATTTTATTAAGCTGAAGATTTCTAATTTATAAAAAAGGAATACAAAAGTGAATAGTCCATAGTATTCTGGCTCTCACTTTCTCTTCTTTTTTCTCTGTGGAGTTAAGCAGACCTAGGTCTTCAGTACTATTAATGCTGTGGATTTGGACAAATTACATAATCTATTTTGACTCATTGTCCATGAAAAGTTGTTAGAATTAACTGAATAATGTAAATAAAGTCTCTAATGCAGTGGCCAGAAAACTCTAGCCCTCAGGCCAAATCTATCTTGCTACTTATTTTTTATAAATGAAGTTTTATTGGAACATAGCATATTTCTATGTTACAAGGGCAGAGTTGAGTATAGGGCAGAGCCCATATGGTCCACAAAGTCTAAAATACTTACCACCTGACCCTTTAGAGGAAAAGTTCGTCAACCACTGCTCTAATGCATTGCCTAATGTGTTTTTTTCTTCCTCTCTCCTTTCCTTCCTTCCTTCCTTCCTTCCCTCTCTCTCTCTTCCTGGAAAAAATGTATTACCCACTATGTGAGACAAGCTCTAAGCTAAACCCTGAATACATTAGTAAGACCCAATTTCTACAATGTAGTTGTGGATAACAAATAAAAAACAATTACAATACAGTAAATATTATGATGAAATAATTGCATATAGATAGGTCTCCTAACCAGGGCTCAGGAATTCAGGGAAGGCTTTCTGGGAGGAAAAGACCTGGAGGTGAAATCTGGAAAATGAGTGGACCTTAATAAGCAAGGAGGGAAGGAGGAGAAGAATGTTCCAGAAATAGGGATAATAATTGCAAAAGCATGATCACTGGGCTTCCTTGGTGGCGCAGTGGTTGAGAGTCCGCCTGCCGATGCAGGGGACATGGGCTCGTGCCCCGGTCCGGGAAGATCCCACATGCCGCGGAGCTGCTAGGCCCGTGAGCCATGGCCGCTGAGCCAGCGCGTCTGGAGCCTGTGCTCTGCAACGGGAGAGGCCACAACAGTGAGAGGCCCGCATAACGCAAAAAAAAGCATGATCACTGAGAACACTTCTTTCCAGAACTTCAGTAGTTCAGTGTTGGGAGCATTATGCAGAAGAAGGCAGAGAAATGCAGTTAGAAAGCTGAGCAGGGACCAGTCTATGCACAGCCTTATAAGCCGTGGTCCAGAAAACTGAATTTATTATACCAAAAGTAGTGTGGGTACACATAGAGGAGGTTTTTTTGCACCAAAGTAAGATAACCAAATTAGTCATTAAAAATATTAACTGTTGGGCTTCCCTGGTGGTGCAGTGGTTGGGAGTCTGCTTGCCAATGCAGGGGACATGGGTTCGTGCCCCGGTCCGTGAAGATCCCACATGCCGCGGAGTGGCTAGGCCCGTGAGCCATGGCCACTGAGCCTGCCCATCTGGAGCCTGTGCTCTGCAACGGAAGAGGCCACAACAGTGAGAGGCCCACGTACCGAAAAAAAAAAAAAAAATTAACTGTTTGCAGTTTTAGAAAGTGGATAGAGGCAAACACCATTGGCATGGAGACAAATTTGATGATTTGGAATACTCTGAAAAAGTAAACAAATGTAAGAGTAAATATCTGGTTAGAATTAATGTTTAGATGGGATTTTCTAGGAATTTCATGGTATTATACAAAGCACTCAGGAATTATCAAATCCTGTATTTCTAAAGAAGTTGCACAGAAGAATTTTAAGCAGGTATGTGACATAATATGATGCATAGTTTTGTTTTTATTTTCTTTTTTCTCTTCACAGAGAGGTCTTGCACAGATTAATTACATTTAGTTCCAAGTACCTAACATTTTATAACTATTGTGGATTACTTTTTTAAAGTATTAATTTTGATTGTTAGTTCTGTAAATAAATGCAACTAATTTGTTTCCAGCATTTTGTTAAGCTAACTTACTAATTGTAATAGTTTGTACATTAATTAGAATTTCTATGTTCAGAATCATAATATCTGCACATATGATGGTTTTGTTTCTTCCTTTCTAATCCTAATAACATTCGCTTCCCTTATTTTATGGGATAGGTAATAGAAGGCATTTGTATCTGTATGTATTCTATATTTCCACACTCAGTTTGGTATTGGTGGTAGATTTTCATTAGTCGCCTTTTGTAAGACTAAAAAGTCTTCCTTCTATTTCTATTATCTATTCTATTCTTTATTCCTAGTTAGTTAAGAGGAGGTTTTTAAATCATAAATGGATTTTGAATTTTATCAAGTATATTTTTATTAGAGAAGATCATGTGATTTTTCTCCTTAAATATGGAATGGAAAATTTCATTGATTGCTTTTCTAAGTTAAACTACCATTTTATTTCTTTTATAAAAGCAACTTGTTCTTGATAATTCTTTTTATGACACTGAATCGAATAAGCTCTTAGGTTTAATGAGATCATTTGCTAAGATTTTTGCATCAATGTTAACACAAAAGTTTAGCCTATAATTTTCCTTTTGTTAATATTTTGCTGCCATCTGGGGGTTTTGGTATTAAGGTTATGCTATCCTGAAGAGTAATTAGTAAATAGTCCTAGAGTAATTTGTGTAAGATAAGAGTTAATTCTTAATTAATTGTTTAGTTGAGATGTCCTCAGTGAAGCCATGTAGGCCTTGAGTTTTCTTTTAAAAATATTTCAAATTATTGATTTGATTTCTTTAATAGTAATTGAATTATTTGTTTTCCATTTCTCCTTTTGTCAGTTTTGGGAGATTGAATCCAATAAAACCTGAGAAGGCAGTTTCTACTTTATTGGTATAAAGTTATACATAATATTCCCTTATTTATTTTTATTTTTTTTAATTTTGTAGTACCTGTGGAGCTATTTCTTTTTGTAATTTCAAATACTATTTTTTCCCTTTTTATCATTGGTCTTGCCACAAGTTTACCAACTCATTACCTTTCCAAATTGGCTTGTTGAGTCTCTTTACTGCATTTATTCTATTTTATTAATTTTGTTCCTCATATTAGTATTATATTACTCCCATTGTTTTTGGAGTTCATGTTGCTAGGGTTTTATTATTATTATTTCTCTAAACAAAAACTTAGTTCACTATGTTTTCAGACTTATTTTCTAATAAATACATTCAAGGTTGAAAACTGTATTAAATACAATTAAAACAGTTCCAGCAATTCTTTATTATAATTGAGTTAAAAATATTTTCTAATTCCCATTATGATTATTCCATTGCCCCAAGGATAGTTAGAATATCATTAAAATAAAACTTACCAAACATATGGGAATTTTCTAGTTATACTTTTTCTTTTAATATGTAAAAACAGTAATAATGTCAAAGAATACTTTATATATGATTTAAATCCTTTGAAATTTTTTGAGATTCTGTTTGTTTCAGTATATTTTTTTATGATCTATATGGCCTTTAAAATGGGTATTTTTCCATTGTTGTGTACATTATTTCCTATATATCCTGTAAGTTCAAGCTTGTTTATAGTAGTATTCAAACATTATATATTTACATTTTCTGATATTTTGCCTGATTATAAATTTAATAAATAAATAATTGTGCATTTTAGCTCATAAAATCTCCTTATCGCTAATTATGCTTTTTGTATTATACTTTTTTCTTTAATATTGCAATAGCATTGACAGATCTCTTTCATTATTTCCATATTATACACTTTTTATACTGTTTTTGGTTTCAACCTTTCTACATCCTTTTGTTTTAGTGACTGTTATAAACTGCTCATAGTCTGATTGATGTGTGTCTGTGTGTGTGTGTGTTTAAATTCAATCTCATAAACTGTCATTTAATTGGAAAATTTCATACATTTATATTTAATGCAAGTACTGATATACTTAGATTTAATCTGCCTTATTTTGTGCTTTATATTCATCCCATCTTTTTATGTTTCATTTTCTCTCCTTTCTTGACTTTTTTTATTGTTTTTGTTAAATTTATCATCCTAGGTGGATGTTTTCCCCCTGTGTTAGATTGTAAACTACAAAACTGTTTTTAGCTTTTAGAGATTACTCTAAAAGTTACAGTATTCTTTCTTGATCTAGTGACTGCTCACTTTTTCAAGCAAAAATATTATTTTTTTACTTATTTTTTCCTGAACACAGAGCAATAGTACAATTCCCAGACACTCTTGCAGTAGGTGGCATCATGGGGCTGAGTTTCCTCCAATGGTATGAGATTGGAAATTTTATGTATCTTCTCTAGGCCAAGGCTATTAAGGAGAAGTGTGATACAATGTGTCTTTCTCCCTGTGCTATCTAGATGCAGATGATAAGTTCTCAAAGGGTGGAAAAATCCTCAAAATCGGAAAAAAAAAAATACAACAGACTGGAAAACTGGTTATCTGTGATTTTCTAGCAAGACATTAAGTAAGACTATAGCTTGGAATCATTTCAAAGTCCAAGAAAATGCCTCACAGATTCAGAAAAACTCAAAATGTTAGTACATAATGATTGTTATTTGCTGTGTATAGCAAGATTTTTGGAAAAACATGTAATCATTTAGCAGAAAAGAATATTGGCCAGTTTACAAGGAGAAGTGAAAGGGGATATAGGCAGTACTGATTTTTCTCTATTCTCCTTATCTCCCTTACTTCTTTTCTTTCACTTTTACTAGTAGTATGTTGTTATTTCATGTGTTAATGAACCTCATTCTTTCTGCTACATAGAGAATGGATCAGAGTGGGGGCTGGCATGGAAGTAGAGAGACAAATTGAAGAGGATTTCAAAAGATTAGAGAAGCTGATCACTTAGAATAAGTGGCTACAGAGGAGGGAAGAAATTGACTGATTTGATATATACTAAGGAGGTATATTCTATAGTGTAAGACCTGTAGGTTAATTAAATATGGAGACAAAAGAAGGGATCAGGAAATCAAAAGGATTATTGCCAAGTTCTTATAAGCAACTGGGTTATTTATGGTGCTCTTTCCTAAGGGGAAAAAAAAGAGAGATGCACAGAATAATGGAAGAAAATTGAGAGTTCAGTTTTAATTTACATGTGTCCTAAATTCCCTTAAGTCCAAACCCAACTGTCTTATAGTGCTACCTTCTAGCTGCCTGTACGGTAAAGGAACCCAAAGCAGGGAATAATATGTTAACACAAAAAAGAGGAACCAGAGGGCATCATTCCTGATCATGCACAGGGATTGTGCCCATTTGTGAAGAGGGATCAATCAGCAGCCTAGACTGTTCCATCAGAATTATAATACCTTTTGTTTGGGAGAAAGGAGAAATGATAGAATTATCTTACGTGGGTGAGCAGAGAGGCAGAAATATCTCCTCTGCTATGAAATCTAGATGATTTGGGATTGGGTTTCAGGGATGAGAGAGGAATAAGGGAAGATGACAAGTCAAGTTTGATTCTGGGTTCCTTATTTGGATTAGATGTGCTGAACTGAACAAAGAAGACATATAGTAAGTGCCATGGCAGGGTAAAGATGAAAACTTTCCTTCAGAACAGACCCAATGGAATATCATGTGAAGCTGTCAGTGGTGTTAGTAACTGGAACTCTGAACTAGTCTCTAGATATACCTATTTTAGTTCAGCATATAAGTAAAAACTGGGATCTAGTATATTTTTTGAGATGGGCAAAAAATGAAGATGGGTAGCAGTTAGAAAAGAAGGGTAGCAGGAGCGTGTGGTATCATGACAACAGGAAAATGGAGCATTTTAAGGAGAGATGAACAACATTTAAACATAACATAAAAAGGAGAGATTAATAATTACATTCTTTGATATTTGGAGTGTGATAAATTATGTGTCTCTTGCTTTTAGCAGCAATTAGAACTATAGTGATCTTTACATATTATTTATTTTATTTTATTATTTTTGGCTGTGTTGGGTCTCAGTTGCGGCACACAGGATCTTCGTTGAAGCATTTGAGATCTTTCCTTATGTCTCTCAGGCTTCTCTCTAGTTGCAACACGCGGGTTTTCTCTCTCTAGTTGTGGCATGCAGGCTCCAGGCTCTGTAGTTGTGGCACACGGGTTCCAGAGCGTGTGGGCTCTGTAGTTTGTGGCACGCAGGTTCTCTAGTTGAGGCATGCGAACTCAGTAGTTGTGGTGTGCGGGGGTTAGTTGCCCCACGGCATGTGGGATCTTAGTTCCCTGACCAGGGATGGAACCTGAGTCCTCTGCATTGTAAGGCAGATTCTTTACCACTGGACCACCAGGGAAGTCCCCATAGTGATCTTAGTAAAAGAAAAAGCTTTAGTGTTGGGCTGGGAGTTTTAGCCATATTCTTATGGCCTAGTGATATTTTTGAATTTGAAGAATAATGTAAAGGTGAATAAATTCAATAAATGCTAGTTGTTTCCTTTCCTTTTTTTTCCTCCTGGGCAGTAACAATGTTCAGAATTCGTGGGAGAAGAAACTTTCCCATTCTTATTTGTTTCAGACCCTCCCAAAACCTAATACTTCAAGTTCTGCAGGTGAGAGCAAATGATTAAAAGGGAATGAACAACTGCCTAGGTTTTCCTTAAAATCTGTGTGTCTTAATAAAATGATCACTTTAAAATCTCATAACAGATTGAAATTTATTTAAAATATTATACTTTAATCAAAAAATCTTATTCCTTCCCTTGAAATCATTTTTTTAAAAATATTTTGATTCGCATTAGAAATTGCATGAGTTACATTTATTGCTTTCCCACACAAACACAAAAATAACTCTGCTGTGATTACGTATTACTGACAGTTTGTAAGGGAGCAAATCTGCTCCCGAAAAATTCTCTGCACAACTCCAGGGAGCCATGTATATGCTCTGAATTTTTTTTATAAAAGGTACTTTTATTTAAAAGATATGTGTTATACATATATTGTCTGTACTAGGATTAGTTGAGGACATAGAATTTAAAGTCAGTACAATAGCTAGATAAGTCTCTAAGGGCTTTATCGAAGATAATAGCTCAAGCCACCTTATGACATTCCATTAACAATTTTCTTTGGGATAAATTTTTTAAGCCATCATGCTTTCTTACAGGCACTTAACTTTTATCTGAGAAATGATACTTCTCTTTTGTGGCTTCATCTGACTATGTATAATTTAATTTTAAGATGCAGCTTTTACCATAGAAGTTTTCAGGAAGTAACTTGTAAATTTGGACTAGCTCAAAGCAGCACTTTTTTTCAATTCACTGGCATTATTTTATGTTTTTGTGATTTTATGTTTTCCTGAACTACCTAAGTATATTTAACCCAACATATAATGCATCCTCTTTATTTTTTTAATCTGAATAACAATGATCACATTTCAGTAAGTTCTTTTCTTGTAAGGTATGTAATCTTTTTTTTTTTTTTTTTCATCCTTTAACCTTACCAACACCCAGGACAGTTTATAGTGTTCTTTGATGCAAGAGACTTTTAGCTACAGAAGGAGAAAAGTGAAGATATATTATACATTCCTTCCAGGGTAATGAGCCTGGAGTTCAGAGTATGGAATATATTTTTGTCTTGTAGGAGAACTTTTTAATTTGTTTTATAATAAGGTAAAATTTGTCTTTCTAGCTATCTGAATATAAAACAAATTTGAAAGTGATATTTGCATAGTGGCCAAAAAAATGTTATGCTTTTGTTTATTCAGTTAGTTTTTCTTTTACTATGCCCATTTTATAACAATTCATTGAAAATTTTAGAACCCCTGAGTCATGTTGCATAATTACTCTTTCTTGGCACCTATTAATTCTTTACGTGAACTCCTGAATTTCCAGTATTTTTACTAAAAGTTTTGTGAATTCCAAGAAAATATACAGATTATATGTTCTATTTTGTTAATTTCATGACTCATGAGATATGGGTTTACCTTAAGCCATTAATAATCAAATGTCCTTTTAATATTCCTTATCATTTTGACTACCTTGAAAACTAGATATATTGACAAATTTTATTTGAAACTTTGGTCTTAATTTATCACTTACTACCTTGTCCTGCTTTGTCTTCTAACCTTCTGACCACTGTTTCAGTCTTTTTCTGTTTTGTTTTCTCAAAAATTCCTAAATAGAGGAATTGCTCCAAAAAAATTTTTCCAGTCCTCTCTTCATTTCTCTCTGCGTTCTCTCTATAGATAATTGCATGCACAACAATGATTTGATAGGCAATGATTTCTTAATTACTGTATACCTCTAGCCTCCCCTTATGTTTTTTAGCTCTACACTCTCATTAAAGTACTACTGGGCATATTTGCCTTAATATCCTACCTTGTATACACCTGCTAATCCTCTTTTCCATGTCTATATGAACTTCAAAAAATTGTAGAAAAAACATTAGAAATACATTGAGGAACCATGGGGACATGCTTTTAACTGAAAACTATAACTTGAATAGTCTTTCCTCTTCCAAAGGTCATATTCTTAGTACAAAATTCACCAAAACCCCCCGTATTCATATCTTCTGCCATTTTTACATGCTCAGTGCACAAATTATCCAGGTTTCTATTTAAGATCAACGTTCCCGCTTGTGCTTTGGAAACGATCTAATACCACCAACTCAGAATTCTTCTTTCTGCTATTTATTGTATCACTTCTATCAGCCTAGGGACTTGTTCATGTCTTAAAGGAAAAGAGCGACTCTCTTGATACCATGTCACTCTATAGGTACCTTCTAATCTCTCTGCTCCCCTTTGGAACAGAATTCCAGAGTTGCGTCTATACTCCATCCTGACTACCTTGCCTCCTGTTCACCCTTAAATCACTCCACTATAGCTTTCATTTCCCATACTGAACAGAAATCACTTTTGTCCAAGATGCCAATGAATCTACTCTGTTGAAACAAGCCTTTAGATAATCCTCTTTCCTCATTTTACTCAAACCCTTAGCAATTTTCAACCACCAATCTTTTCTTCTCAAAGAACTTTTTTTTTCTCTTTGACAAGACAACACAACACTCCTGATTTCCCTCCTATTTCACTGAGCACTCTATTTTTTGGCTTTATTGCCTCATCCATCTTTTCCTGACCTCTAAATATGAGACTTCCAGGGTCCTGGGAGCTTTCTTTCTATACTTACTTCCCAGATGGTCTCATCTAATCTCATGGCTTTAATCATCATTTATCAATAATAATAATAATGATGATGATGATGATGTAATGAGCACTGTTATAATTAATGTAAATATATTGATGAATTTAATCCTCAGAGCAAAATTAATTTTACTTTGCAGGTAATAAAACTGAGTATTAAAGAAATATAATATCTTGGCCAAATTTGCAAAGCTAGTACATAGTAGTTTAGGGTTTCAGATTCTGGCAGCTTGTCTCCCAAGCTGGTAACAATAGCCATTATACTCTATCGAACGTATATTTACAGTCCTGACCCCTCTGTTGAGTTCCAGAGTCTTATTTCCCAACTTCTTGCCAAACATCTACATTTGAAGGCCTCAGACACATCTAAAAGCTAAGCATATACAAACTTGATTTCTGCTTTCCTCCCAAACCCATTTTACTTACCTTCCCCACCTGCATGACAGAGCCTCTATATTTCTAAACTCTTCTGCTATTCTGTTTCCAGGAAATGGGCCTTTCTGACTATAATTCTCACTTATTCCCAAATCAGTTTCTTTGCCCTTACTCCTTCCTCCTCCAGAAATGTTCTTCCCCAAGACTTTATATGATGTGTACTCTCATTTTATTTATTTAGGTTTGTGCTTAAATGCTATCTCCTCCAAAATAACACTCCCAGCAGTAAAATAGTGAATGCACTGCCTTTTTTCACTTAGTCTTTTTCTTTCTGGCTGATTTTTATTTTTCTTCATAATACTTATCACCATCTATAATTCAATATTTGTTTTTAGTTGCTTATCATCTATCTCCATTGAAATTAAAATTTTCTCTATTAGGAAAATCTTGGGCAAATTATTCCCCTGCTTCTCTAAAGTGTATTGCTGGACTTGTTCTAAACTCACCTTACACTTTTTGGTCTGTTCTTGCATTCTCAGTTTCTTTCTCTCCATATCCTATTTATCTATGTAAGTTCTAATAGAAATGATATAATGATATTTTTTGTTATGAAGCTGTTGATGATTCCTCCAGTTAAAATTTTATCCTTGTATTTTTATACAAATCCTCTTTTTGAACTTTTGTCATGGATTTTTAAAATCATATTTTGCCTAGTGGTACAATATATGTGCCACTGTTTTTCTCCCTCATGAAATTATGTTTAGTTTCCATTCCAGTGAACAAACATTTGTTGACACACTTCACAACTCCTTTGTGTGGCAATGTTGTCATCATTTATATATCTTCCAAAGGTCTGACATAGTAACTTACATGTAGCAGCCACTCAATAGATGTTTGTGAAATTGATGATTCTTCTGGTTCCTGGAAAAATACAAGGGTACTGTAAATTTTCATTATTTTGAAAAAAATCTGTCAATATTATGGTAAGGCAAATAATAATGCTTTTTCCTCTATTTACTTTACATGTTTTTTTTGTTTTGTATATTGGGTTTTCTTATAGAAGGAAATGCTTGCAGCTCTGACTTTCCATCATCTACCTTCCCTGGTAGATTACCTACGGTAAATTGAAAACCAGAGGATATGTACTCCCCTCTGAGGTTATATTTGTTAAGTGACCCACATTGAGTAGGTCAGATTCACAATCACTATTAAAAAACAAGAGAAGCCCAGGAAGCAGCGCTTCTTCTGTCTTTAGCATCTGCTTTCCTAATCTTCCTTCCTTTGGCAGTGACAGGCAGGCTACTGGGAGGCCTCCTCTGTCCCTTGGACTTGAACTTATACCGACACAAGTCTCACAGATTACTTTGGCATAAATAATAGCTCATTTAGCCTCTTGTGATATAATTTTTTTTTTTTTTTTTGCGGTATGCGGGCCTCTCACTACTGTGGCCTCTCCCGTTGCGGAGCACAGGCTCCGGACACGCAGGCTCAGCGGCCATGGCTCACGGGCCCAGCCGCTCTGCGGCATGTGGGATCTTCCCGGACCGGGGCACGAACCTGTGTTCCCTGCATCGGCAGGCGGACTCTCAACCACTGTGCCACCAGGGAAGCCCTGTGATATAATTTTTGACAAATTATCTGATGTCTTATCTAAGAGGCAGGAATAGAAATAACATCAGAGGGGGATTTCATTTTATTTGTTGAGCTAGTGGAATCCAGGATTTGTGTATAATCCAAAACTATATGTCAGAAATGTCAGATGTTTGCCCACAGAAACTAACAATTTCTCTTTCTAGGTTTATTATATTTTTCCAAATCTCAAAAAAGTAATAGTTTATTAAATCTACATATACAGTTTCTATTGTGTGTTTAACATAATAAAAACCAGCTACAAATTCAGAATAACACAATTATTGATTATACATTTTTCATCCAATAATTCAGATCATATCTCTCATTGCTGGGTTTGTTGAGGAGAGGGATGGAAAAAATTGTAAAATGTCCCAAGTTATTTGCCTATTGAAAAATAAAATTCTTTAGGCTTTTTTGCTTCTCCTGTATCTTTCATCTCATTAAGAAGTTCCTTATATTCCATAAATGCAGTCTTGGAATGAATTATCATTTTGGCAGTTGTACCACACTGTTGGCTCATACTGAAAATGCAAGTCACTAAATCCTATGTTTTATCTGTGTCTTTCTTTTAAACAAAAACTGCAGTCTAGTCAGATTTTCATAGATTATGCTTATGTAACTGATTTGTTTTAACCTAACTTCAATACTCTCTTCTGCTAATTTGGGTCCATCATTCTAGGCAACAAAAATTACGTTGAAATTTAATTCTGTCACCTAATGCAATGGCCACCCCCTTCTGATCTGGTAAATGGTAAATTTAAAACAATAAGTGACTATTCCTGCTCAGTTTTTTTTTTTTTTTAAGTGAAAAATTACGATATTCAGATGAAGTAAGGTTATGTAAGGACTGGGAATTTGTGGATTACAGACTATAGATCCTTTCCTAGATGAAAGCCATGTTACTACTGGAATCGGGTAGATTGATGTAAATGTTAAAAATTTTCTAATTTATTTTGTGTATGAATATGAAATAGAATGTGAATTATGCTTACCATTTAATATCAAAACCGATGTCTTTTTGTTATTTTTGTACTACTCATTTAAGATTCATCAATTGGAAAAATAAAAGAAAAGGAAAGGATGAATTCTGGAAAAATCAAATGCAAAAGAAACATAAATTTAGATTTAACTTGGTCAAATTGTACTATATAAATTGCCTCCAGCGGGGAAAAAACAATCCCTTATGTAAATATTTTAGGTAGATGAGTTACCTGTGAGATGCTCTATGAAAACATTTTACATGTTTAAATAACTTTGAGGAAAGTCTACTGTCTCTCCCCACTTGAAGGCCCTCAGTGCATTATTATGTCCTGGAATAAGTACATCTGTTTAAAATTGTGTAATTCAACAACAACCAAGATCTAAAAACTTAACCTTTTTTCTCCCCATAGAAAATCTATCCATGTCCTCCAGAGACAGTGTTCTGAGAAAGTCACTGTGGAAAATGCAGGTTTGTCTATGTGAAATCATCTGACCAAATTTAAAATGCAGGTTAATCTATTTTACATTAAAATCAATGAAAATACACATCATTCATTCTTTCAGATTCTAGCTCTACCTTGGGTTTATATGTAATTCATAGGGAGAGTGTTTGACAATACATGAACATGTAAAACCTCCCACACATGTACAATAATTTTCAGACATCAGAGCATCTGCTTAAGTAACTACGCAGATCGTGAAAAAAACACTTCTCTTCCAAAACAAAATTAATCAGAATGTTATGTAGCTAATAAGCTACAGTGAACAGCTGTGTAGAATCTACAAAAGGAAACAATGCCTGGGCCTCTGTGCATAACTGTATTTATACACAGGAAGGTAATATAATGTAGTAGCAACAGCAATGAATTTTTTCAGGAAACCTGGGTTCAGATTCTAGCTCTGCCGAAAATTAGCTGAAGAAACAAACAACTTAACTTCCCAGGGCCTCAATTTTCTAATAAGAGGGAGGGAGTTGGCAAACAAATAACAGTGAGACCATGATTATGTTTAGGATCAACTTAAGATGGCATTTGAGAAAAAGCTGGTAACTGTAAAACACTGTACAAGTTCAGCTGTTTATTTTGCATGTCTTTTGTTAAGTGGAAAATATTAAGGCTAGTTATAAAATCTGACATATTTTACAAAAGGAAAATATACCTTCTCATTTTTAATGTTTGACCATACCACTGACTTGAAACTTTTAGGTAAAATCACATTATCTCAATCAAAAATAAAATGTGTTGAAATCTTTTGCTTCTTACCAAATGAATGATCATTTTAAAAAGCTGTTCATGACTCCTGTTTGTAAATTAGAGACAAAGAGAGAGAGAGAGACCATTCAAAACCATTCAAGTATAAAAGATATGTAACTCTGCTAACCCTGCCAACACCCAAAAGTGGCATAATAATCAAAATGAAGAATACAGGTAAAATAATGTTGCAGAAAGTTTTAAATGATGTGAGAATAATTGCCTAGTACATAAATATTACTTTCTATCAACAGGAGGTTTATTACTCATATTTCTGCTGGAAATATATTATGGCTATAAAACAGGTTTCCTAGCGGGAAAGAAAGTTATATCTAAAAGCAAAGTGGGAGTCTAAAATCACAGGAAGACTGAAAATAGGGAAAACATTTCATATAATTAAAACATAGCTAAAAACGCATGTTTTGGGTGCTCTTAAAGAATTCTAATTTCTCTTTGTTTAATGTTTTCTATTTACCAAGCCAAGTAAAATTATATTATGACCCATCTTTGAGTCTTTGTTATATGACAAATATTATTGGTTTGCTTCTTGCTCTCAGTGAACTTATAATCTAGATGCAGGTGAAAAGAAGTTTCAACAAAAAGCAAAATATCTATTGAATTTGCCTGGCACAGAGTTTAAAAAAAATATTTAAGAGTGAGAGAGTACAAGAGAAAAATAGAGCTCTAGATTATTTTATTTATAGCAATCTTCCATCCCAGATTTTTTTAGTATGCTTATACTTCTAAATATTCTACCTTACTGTTCATAAAATTACATTAGGGACCAGATACGAGGTTCAGAAAAATGTTCACCAAAGGCAAAAAAATAAAGGGCCTAGCTGTGCTGTTCACTTTTATGACCTTCCACAAGTCACTGGACCTACATTTCATCATCTTTAAAATAATAATTGGGGGCTTCCCTGGTTGCGCAGTGGTTGAGAGTCCGCCTGCCGATGCAGAGGACACGGGTTCGTGCCCCGGTGCGGGAGGATCCTACATGCCGCGGAGCGGCTAGGCTCGTGAGCCATGGCTGCTGAGCCTGCGCATCCGGAGCCTGTGCTCCGCAACGGGAGAGGCCACAACAGTGAGAGGCCCGCGTACCACAAAAAAAAAAAAAAAAAGAAGAAGAAGAAAAAAATGGTGTTTCATCTTGAGTTCTAGCTCTGAAGTCTTCATTGGAGTGTTCCTAAAACAGTACTTTAAGGAAACTAAGGCCTTCCCTAGGATAAATGCAAAAGTATGCTGCTGTTATTAGTGCCTGCCATAAATGAAGAAAGCAAAGCTGCTGTACAAAAAAAATACATATTTGCCAAACAAAATGTCTAAGTTGCATATGGCGTAGAAATTCCACGGTTCCATTATGAATAATATAGAACTGCAAAAGTAGTCAGAAATCACTATTACGGGCATGCTCAAGGAAGGTTTCTTATAAGTAATGGAAATTAAGCTGCAACTGAGAATAAATAAAGTTCAGAAGAGAACAAAAACGTAAGAGTAACATTGCAAGGGGAGCTTCAAGACAGCGGAAGAGTAAGACGTGGAGATCACCTTCCTCCCGACAAATACATCAGAAATACATCTAAATGTGGAACAACTCCTACAGAACACCTACTGAACGCTGGCAGAAGACCTCAGACCTCCCAAAAGGCAAGAAACTCCCCACGTACCTGGGTAAGGCAAAAGAAAAAAGAAAAAAAAAAAACAGACAAAATGATAGGGACGGGACTTGCACCAGTGGGAGGGAGTTGCAAGGAGGAAAGGTTTCCACACACTAGAAGCCCCTTCATGGGTGGAGACTGCGGGTGGTGGAGGGGGGAAGCTTCGGAGCCACAGAGGAGAGCGCAGCAACAGGGGTGCAGAGGGCAAAGCGGAGAGATTCCCGCACAGAGGATGGGTGCTGACCAGCACTCACCAGCCCAAGATGCTTGTCTGCTCACACGCCGGGACGGGCGGGGGCTGGGAGCTGAGGCTCGGGCTTCGGAGCTTAGATCCCAGGGAGAGAACTGGGATCAGCGGCGTGAACACAGCCTGAAGGGGTTAGTGCGCCACGACTAGCCGGGAGGGAGTCCGGGAAAAGTCTGGAGCTGCCGAAGAGGCAAGAGACTTTTTCTTGCCTCTTATTTTCCTGGTGCGCGAGGAGAGGGGATTAAGAGCGCTGCTTAAAGGAGCTCCAGAGATGGGCGCGAGCCGCGGCTGTCAGCATGGACCCCAGAGACGGGCATGAGATGCTAAGGCTGCTACTGCAGCCACCAAGAAGCCTGTGTGCAAGCACAGGTCACTATCCACACCCCCGTCCCAGGAGCCTGTGCAGTCCACCAGTGCCAGGGTCCCGTAATCCAGGGACAACTTCCCCGGGAGAACACACGGCGCGCCTCAGGCTGGTGAAACTTCACGCCGGCCTCTGCCACCGCAGGCTAGTCCCGCACACCGTACCCCTCCCTCCCCCCAGCCTGAGTGAGCCAGAAACCCCGAATCAGCTGCTCCTTTAACCCCGTCCTGTCTGAGTGAAGAAAAGACGCCCTCAGGGGACCTACACGCAGAGGCGGGGCCAAATCCAAAGCTGAACCCCAGGAACAGTGTGAACAAAGAAGAGAAAGGGAAATTTCTCCCAGCACCCTCAGGAGCAGCGGATTAAATCTCCACAACCAATTTGATGTACCCTGCATCTGTGGAATACCTGAATAGACAATGAATCATCCCAAATTGAGGAAGTGGACTTTGGGAGCAATGATATATATTTTTTTCCCTTTTTCTCCTTTTGTGAGTGAGTATATGTATGCTTCTGAGTGTGATTTTGTTTGTATAGCTTTGCTTTTACCATTTGTCCTAGGATTCTGTCTGTCCGTTTTTGTTTTTTTTGTTTTTCTTTAGTATAGTTTTTAGCACTTGTTATCATTGGTGGATTTGTTTTTTGGCTTGGCTGCTCTCTTCTTTCTTTCCTTTTTTAAAATTTTTTTATTAATTAATTTTTTTTGTTAATTATTGTTTATTTTTTATTTTAATAACTTTATTTTATTTTACTTTATTTTATTGTATTTTATTTTATCTTCTGTTTTCTTTATTTCTTTATTTTCTCCCTTTTATTCCAAGTTGTGTGGATGACAGGCTCTTGGTGATCCAGCCAGGCGTCAGGGCTGTGCCTCTGAGGTGGGGGAGCCAAGTTCAGGACACTGGTCCAAAAGAGACCTCCCAGCTCCATGTAATATCAAATGGCAAAAATCTCCCAGATATCTCCATCTCAATGTCAAGACCCAGCTCCATTCAACGACCAGCAAGCTAGAGTGCTGGACACCCTAAGTCAAACAACTAGCAAGACAGGAACACAACCCCATCCATTAGCAGAGAGGCTGCCTAAAATTATAATAAGTCCACAGACACCCCAAAACACACCACCAGATGTGGACCTGCCCACCAGAAAGACAAGATCCAGGCTCATCATCCAGAACACAGGCACTAATCCCCTCCGACAGGAAGCCTACACAACCCACTGAACCAACCATAGCCACTGGGGACAGACACCAAAAATAATGGGAACTATGAACCTGCAGCCTGTGAAAAGGAGAGCCCAAACACAGTAAGTTAAGCAAAATGAGAAGACAGAGAAAAACACAGCAGATAAAGGAATAAGGCTAAAACCCACCAGACCTAACAAAGGAAGAGAAAATATCAGTCTACCTGAAAAAGAATTCAGAATAATGATAGTAAAGATGATCCAAAATCTTGGAAATAGAAAGGAGAAAATAAAAGAGACATTAAACCAGGACCTAGAAGAACTAAAGAGCAAAAAAACAGTGATGAACAACAACATAAATGAAATTAAAAATTCTCTAGAAGGGATCAATAGCAGAATAACTGAGGCAGAAGAATGTATAAGTGGAAGATAAAATAGTGGAAATAACTACTACAGAGCAGAATAAAGAAAAAAGAATGAAAAGAATTGAGGACAGTCTCAGAGACCTCTGGGACAACATTAAATGCACAAATATTTGAATTATAGGGGTCCCAGAAGAAGAAAAGAAAAAGAAAGGGACTGAGAAAATATTTGAAGAGATTATAGTGGAAAACTTCCCTAATATGGGAAAGGAAATAGTTAATCAACTCCAGGAAGCACAGAGAGTCCCATACAGGATAAATCCAAGGAGAAACATGCCAAGACACATATTAATCAAACTATCAAAAATTAAATGTGAAGAAAAAATATTAAAAGCAACAAGGGAAAAACAACAAATAACACACAAGGGAATCCCCATAAGGTTAACAGCTGATCTTTCAGCAGAAACTCTGCAAGCTAGAAGGGACTGGCAAGGCACATTTAAAGTGATGAAGGAGAAAAACCTACAACCAAGATTACTCTACCCAGCAAGGATCTCATTCAGATTTGATGGAGAAATTAAAACCTTTACAGACAAGTGAAAGCTGAGAGAATTCAGCACCACCAGACCAGCTTTACAAAAAATGCTAAAGGAACTTCTATAGGCAGGGAAAACAAGAGAAGGAAAAGACCTGCAGTAACAAACCTAAAACAATTAAGAATATGGTAATAGGAACATACATATCGACAATGACCTTAAATGTAAATGGATTAAATGCTCCAACCAAAAGACATAGACTGGCTGAATGGATACAAAAACAAGACACGTATATATGCTGTCTACAAGAGACCCACCTCAGATCTAGGGACACATACAGACTGAAAGTGAGGGGATGGAAAAAGATATTCCATGCAAATGGAAATCAAAAAAAAAAAAAAAAGCTGGAGTAGCAATTCTCATATCAGACAAAATAGAGTTCAAAACAAAGACTATTACAAGAGACAAAGAAGGACACTACATAATCATCAAGGGATCGATCCAAGAAGAAGATATAACAATTGTAAATATTTATGCACCCAACATAAGAGCACTTCAATACATAAGGCAAATACTAACAGCCATAAAAGGGGAAATCAACAGTAACACAATCATAGCAGGGATTTTAACACCCCACTTTCACCAATGGACAGATCATCCAAAATGAAAATAAATAAGGAAACACAAGCTTTAAATGACACATTCAATGAAATGGGCTTAATTGATATTTATAGGACACTCCATCCAAAAACAAAGGAATACACATTCTTCTCAAGTGCTCATGGAACTTACTCCAGGATAGTTCATATCTTGGGTCACAAATCAAGCCTTGGTAAATTTAAGAAATTTGAAATAGTATCAAGTATCATTTCCGACCACAAAGCTATGAGACTAGATAACAATTACAGGAAAAAATCTGTAAAAGAATACAAACACATGGAGGCTAAACAATACACTACTTAATAACCAAGAGATCACTGAAGAAATCAAAGAGGAAATCAAAAAATAGCTAGAAACAAATGACAACGAAAACGTGATGACCCAAAAACTATGGAATGCAGCAAAAGCCGGTCTAAGAGGGAAGTTTATAGCGATACAATCCTACCTTAAGTAACAAGGAACATCTCAAATAAACAACCTAACCTTACGCCTAAAGCAAGTAGAGTAAGAATAACAAGAAAACCCCAGAGTTAGCAGAAGGAAAGAAATCATAAAGATCAGATTAGAAATAAATGAAAAAGGAATGAAGGAAACGACAGCAAAGATCAATAAAACTAAAAGCTGGTTCTTTGAGAAAATAAATAAACTTGATAAACATTAGCCAGACTCATCAAGAAAAAAAAGGAGAAGACTCAAATCAATAGAATTAGAAATGAAAAAGGAGAAGTAACAACTGACACTGCAGAAATACAAAGGATCATGAGAGATAACAATATGCCAATAAAATGGACAACCTGGAAGAAATGGACAAATTCTTAGAAATGCACAACCTTTTGAGACTGAACCAGGATGAAATGGAAGATATGAACAGACCAATCACAAGCACTGAAATTGAAACTGTGATTAAAAATCTTCCAACAAACAAAAGCCCAGGACCAGGTGGCTTCACAGGCGAATTCTATCAAACATTTAGAGAAGAGCTAACACCTACCCTTCTTAAACTCTTCCAAAATATACCAGAGGGAGGAACACTCCCAAACTCATTCTACAAGGCCACCATCACCCTGATACCAAAACCAGACAAAGATGTCACAAAGAAAGAAAACTACAGGCCGATATCACTGATGAATATAGATGCAAAAATCCTCAACAAAATACTAGCAAACAGAATCCAACAGCACGTTAAAAGGATCATACACCATAATCAAGTGGGGTTTATCCCAGTAATGCAAGGATTCTTCAATAAACACAAACCAATGTGATAAACTATACTAACAAATTGAAGGAGAAAAACCATATGATCATCTCAATAGATGCAGAGAAAACTTTTGACAAAATTCAACACCCATTTATGACAAAAAACCCTCCAGAAAGTAGGCATAGAGGGAACTTAACTCAACATAATAAAGGCCATATATGACAAACCCATAGCTAACCACGTCACAATGGTGAAAAACTGAAACCACTTCCACTAAGATCAGGAAAAAAAAAAAGGTTGCCCACTGTCACCACTATAATTCAACATAGTTTTGGAAGTTTTAGCCACAGCAATTAGAGAAGAAGACATAAAAGGAATCCAAATCGTTAAAGAAGAAGTAAAGTTGTCACTGTTTGCAGATGACATGATACTATACATAGAGAACCCTAAAGATGCTACATACCAGAAAACTACTGGAGTTAATCAATGAATTTGCTAAAGTAGCAGGATACAAAATTAATGCACAGAAATCTCTTGCATTCCTATACACTAATGATGAAAAATCTGAAAGTAAAATCAAGAAAACACTCCCACTTACCATTGCAGCAAAACTAATAAAATTTCTAGGAATAAACCTACCTAAGGAGACAAAAGACCTGTATGCAGAAAATTATAAGACACTGATGAAAAAAATAAAAGATGATACAAATAGATGGAGAGATATACCATGTTCTTGGATTGGAAGAATCAGCATTGTGAAAATGACTCTACTACCCAAAGCAATCTACATATTCAATGCAATCCCTATCAAACTACTACTAGCATTTTTCACAGAACTAGAACAAAAAATTTCACAATTTGTATGGAAATACTAAAGTCCCCGACTAGCCAAATCAATCTTGAGAAAGAAAAACGAGGCTGGAGGAATCAGGCTCCCTGACTTCAGACTATACTACAAAGCTACAGTAATCAAGACAGTATGGTACTGGCACAAAAACAGAAATATAGATCAATGGAACAGCATAGAAAGCCCAGAGATAAACCCACACACATATGGTCACCTTATCTTTGATAAAGGAGACAAGAGCATACAATGGAGAAAATACAGCCTCTTCAATAAGTGGTGCTGGGAAAACTGGACAGCTACATGTAAAAGAATGAAATTAGAACATTCCCTAACACCATACAAAAAAATAAACTCAAAATGGATTAAAGAACTATATGTAAGGCCAGACACTGTCAAACTCTTAGAGGAGAACATAGGCAGAACACTCTATGACATAAATCACAGGAAGATCCTTTTTGACCCACCTCCTAGAGAAATGAAAATAAAAAACAAAAATAAACAAATGGGACCTAATGAAACTTCAAAGCTTTTGCACAGCAAAGGAAACCATAAACAAGATCAAAAGACAACCCTCAGAATGGGAGAAAATATTTGCAAATGAAGCAACTGACAAAGGATTAATCTCCAAAATTTACAAGCAGCTCATGCAGCTCAATATCAGAAAAACAAACAACCCAATCTAAAAATGGGCAGAAGACCTATATAGACATTTCTCCAAAGAAGATATACAGACTGCCAACAAACACATGAAAGAATGCTCAACATCATTAATCATTAGAGAAATGCAAATCAAAACTACAAGGAGATATCATCTCACACCAGTCAGAATGGCCATCATCAAAAAATCTAGAAACAATAAATGCTGGAGAGGGTGTGGAGAAAAGGGAACACTCTTGCACTGTTGGTGGGAATGTAAATTGATACAGCCAATGGAAAACAGTATGGAGGTCCCTTAAAAAACTACACATAGAACTACCATATGACCCAGCAATCCCACTACTGGGAATGTACCCTGAGCAAACCATAATTCATAAAGAGTCATGTACCAATATGTTCACTGCTGCTCTATTTACAATATCCAGGACATGGAAGCAACCTAAGTGTCCATCAACAGATGAATGGATAAAGAAGATGTGGCACATATATACAATGGAATATTAGTCAGCCATAAAAAGAAATAAAATTGAGTTATTTGTAGTGTGGTGGATGGACCTAGAGTCTGTCATACAGAGTGAAGTAAGTCAGAAAGAGAAAGACAAATACCATATGCTAACACATATATATGGAATCTAAGGGAAAAAAAAAAGTCATGAAGTACCTAGGGGTAAGACGGGAGTAAAGGCAAAGACTTACTAGAGCATGGACTTGACAATATGGGGAGGGGGAAGGGTAAGCTATGACAAAGTGAGAGAGTGGCATGGACATATATATACTACCAAATATAAAATTGATAGCTAGTGAGAAGCAGCCGTATAGCAGAGGGACATCAACTAGGTGGTTTGTGACCACCTAGAGAGGTGGGATAGGGAGGGTAGGAGGGAGGGAGATGCAAGAGGGAAGAGATATGGGAACATATGTATATGTATAACTGATTCACTTTGTTATAAAGCAGAAACTAACACACTATTGTAAAACAATTTTACTCCAATAAAGATGTTTAAAAAAAGAATTAAAAAAATTAAATTAAATTAAATTAAAAAAGAAAGCTTAAGAAGTACTGAATGAACTTTTACATTCAAAGTTCATTGTAGATAGTATTTAAGTTTTAAGGTTCTGAAGAACCTCTGCCTACATTCAAATACTATTTATACTAGTTCTCTGGCCTTGAATTTGTCTGTGCCTTAGTTTACTCATCAAGAAAAAATAAGAAAATAGTAGTACTTATCCTAGAATAAATGGATTAAATAAGAAAAGAGGTTTAAATGAGAGAATAACCACTTGATTAATGTTGTTTTCTGTAGAAAATCAGTACAAGTTGAATATATAATGGAGTATTTTTAAAATCTATCTAAATAATGACATTTTATCCCAGTTATTTTGTGTTCATCACATTCTGTATTCTTGAACAGTGGATATTATTAGCTTTACTTCAGAAACTCTGCATATTATAATGATTCTTGTAATGGTGAGGTTGCAGATCACCAAACATTTTTTCACTTGTAGATATAATTTATTTCAGCCAAAAAAAAGCATGAAGGGAGGATAATTATTAGCTGAAAAAATTTTTAGATAATTAAGGATAAAAAGATAATTAAACTGAAAAAATTTAATAAAAAATGTCCATGTTCAAAAGGAAATCCCCTTTGTTGCATTATGTCCACCAATTAGACCTTTATTTGTAAGAAAGTAAAATGTGTTAGTTCACTGTCCAGGTACTAGACACAAATACATAGTGGGAGCCAATCCCAGTTGAATTATCCTTTCAGCAGCATTAAGTTACCCTACTTCTCAAATTTCAATTTCAAACTTCTCTTTCTATCACCATAATCTCCTATCATTCAATTATCTCATTCAGTCATTCTATACATACTTTTCTGCCTTCTTCTACCCTACTCTTCATTGATTATTATTGTTACCCAATTTACTAGCCTTCTTCCATCTTTTTCCCATTACAGAGGAAACTTCATATATTTTTTTGATTTTTTATTCTTCCATTACATACTTCTGGTCAAATCTTAGGCTAAGATCAACCTTACTGACCATGGTTTTTCCTCCAAAACTCAGGCTTCAGGGAAAAACCACACAACCATATATGTTAGTGCCAATACACTTTATGCTTAAACTTCAACTGGGTCTTTGATGTAAACTGTCTCCTTTATTAATCCTCACATTTCATACTTTCTATATCTTCTCAAATCCCTATGCCATCATTTCACTACCAGCCTTACATGTAACAGTTGATCAAATCTTTCACTTAACAAATAAAGATAGTAGACATGAGAAGGAAAACTGTAGAACTTCAATCCATAGAATTTTCCTATCTATTGCTTCCCCATGTCATTTCCATGTATTTTCTATGGCTACTTTTATCTAGAATGTACTCATTACATCATTGCAATTCTTCCTTCAAAATTGAAGTTAGATACCATCTCCTTGGGGGGCGTACTAACTTTGAAATTATTGTCCCAATTTTGAATTTCCATAAAATCCTGTTCTGATAGGTAACCCTATCAAAGAACTTGCTAATTGTGTGTGCATATGTATAGATTTGCTTTTGATCCCCTATCCCTCACTAATCTATATCCACTTTGAGGGCAAAAATTATGGTTTTCTTTCTCTGGAGCTTAGCACGATATCTTCCATATACTAGATACTCAAGCAATATTTGTTGATTGAATGAGTGAATGAATGAATTTTGCTTTGTGAAGATTCTTGATTCTCCCATATCTTAGACAAGCTAAATGCTCTGATGACTATTATTTATATATAATGTTCTGTTCCTTCTCTTCCTTCAGAGTATTCTCAAAATCCTTGCTACTTAAAATGTGGTCTTCACATCCTTAATGACATTATCTGGGAGCTTATTATAATTCCAGAACACCAGCCTCCACCCTATACTTATTGACTGAATTGCATTTTAATAGAAGTGACTCATACACACATTAAATATTGAAAAACATTGCTCCAAAATATGTTTAGTAATCGAAGTCACTTGGGAATACCTGTCAAACAGGAAGCTTATGAGAGAGTTGAATGAAAAGCCAAAGCATTTGCTGACAGACCATTATACAACAGCAAATATTATTCTCCAATATCAGGTACTAGTCATTAATTCATTTAGTCAACGAATATTTCCCAGAACAAACAATGTGCTAGAAACAGTTCTAGGCATTGTGTTAAGAACTGAAAATGAGAGAATGTAATAAAACAAAGTCTGGGAACTCACAACACAGTAGGCTATTCCTTTTCTTTAGAAAACCTCTTCAACTGTTTAGGACTGTTGTAGAGAAGTCATAGTTAAATTAACTGGATAAAGAGGCCCTTTTAATTTCAATATTAATTATTGAAGGTGGTGGAGGTTGAAGGAAGAGAAAAGATATCTCTTCATAATACCAGTTGTGATAGTTAACTTTATGTATCAACTTGACTGGGCCACAGGATGCCTTAATATTCAGTTAAACATTACTCCGAGTATGTCTGTGAGGGTGTTTCTGGATAAGATTAACATTTTTTGTCAGTAAACTGAGTAAAGCAGGTTGCCCTTCCCTATGTGGATGGGTCATTTCTAATCTACTGGAGGCCTGAATAGAACAAAAAAGGATGGGTAAGGGATAATTTATTCTCTGCCCAAGTGTGTTTGAGCCAGGACATTGATCTTCTGCCTTCAGATTAAGACTCACTGTAATTTTATCATGTGCTCTCCTGGGTCTCCAGCTTGCCAAGTGCAGATAGTAGAACTTCTCAGCCTCCATAAGAACTGCATAAGCCAATTATATATATATGGAATATATGGTTACATATATGAAATATGGATTCTGTTTTTTTGGAGAACCCAGATAATATACCAGGTAAGTATGGTTAGGTTGTTTTCACAGAGAATATTGGATGTAGGAGAATCAAAATTGGTAAGTTAAATCATTTGACAACCATCTGAATGAAATTAAAATATGAGGACCACTTCTTTTGAGTTCTTTCACTTGTCATGCATCACCATAATAGAGAAATTCATGATGAGCTGGACAAAGAAGACTTTAGAATCAACAAACAATGTTGATGACATTTGTACAGACAGTTCAACTCTGCACTAATATTGTAGCCACTAATTTTAGATTAATATTTAAATTAATAAAAATTACTAAATAAAAAATTCAATTTCTCAGTCACACTAACCACATTTCAAATTAGCTATAGCCATATATGACAAGTAGCTATCCTACTGAACAGTAGAGATATAGAACATTTCCATCATTGTGGTAAATTCTGTGTGATGGTATTGATCTAAAACATCAAGGGGACCATGAGTACCAACAGCTTTCTTTGAAAATATGGTTTGGCTTCAAATCTTAAGGATAAAAATAAGTTCCCCCAAATTTATCTTGGTATGTCTATATAGAGAAAGTAAAGTATTTTCAAATGATTTTGGCTTCAAATGTAAAAAAAAAAAAAAAGCAAATCATGTAATTTAAATTAAACTGCTTTTTGGTGTCTCAGTTTTTCCTTACCAATCGCCCACATATTGACACCATTTTTTTCACAATTTTATCGAAGGTGATGGGAGGATTAAATTAGAATTATAAATATAACATTCACTTACTTACTTAAACTTATATAAGTGCCATAAGTTTATCAATAATTCTTGATAATTGTTCTAGAATTCTTTAAATAGGATGAATCATTTTTTAATAATGATAGTTCTTATATTTTAATGAATGAAAACTTAATGCCAGTTCTGTCTCACCTCTTTTTTTGCTCCACTAATACAAATATTAGAAAGTATCACCTTTGAGCTTCAAGGCTTATAAAGTAAATTATAGAATTTGGACACAGAAAATATAAAGGTCAAGTTGTGTTAATTAATTATAATTTGGGGAGGGAAGTTTAAGAGTTCTTTCTTAACTATAGCATATATTCTGCCCTAAATTTTGGCAGACATGAAAGAAAATCCTATGTGGACTCTTTAAACTCTTTATAATTTTTTTCTGCAGTGATATTTTCAACAAATTCTGATGTTTTATTTAGAAATACTGCATGATGCTAAGCAGGGAAATGTTTTCTAACTGAAGAATCATTTCTTTATTTATGTATACAATCATGATCAGTCATTGGAACTTTATTTTTAAAAAATGCAAGTCAATTCAATGGAATGTTATTTATTCTGTTGCTTTGAGTAAGGACAGATATCGACAATCTCAAATTCTTTATATTTCTGATGAAGAATGAACTATAATTGTTAATAATTTCTTAGTAGAGTCTATACTCAAAGGCTCTTTTTTCATTGCAGTTTATCAGAATCCTCTTTGTAAATTTTAGACCACAAGCTTTCCACTTATCTATTATGCAAAGCACAGTTGTAATTCTTAGAGCCATTCATTATAGATGTATTACCACTGGCCTCTATTTGTCTAGACACTTAAATACCTATGCCTTCTTATGCTGCATTTCTCAAGAACTCATTACATTTCTTTTATTTGTTTAGCACATTGATCTCAGCTCTGGTCCTCATTTCCAGGTTCTGGCCTTTTAATACCCAATTTAGCTACAGCAGAAAGAAGACTGACAACTTTCATTTAACTGTCAGGTCCTTCTGGGGTCCACTAGCTGCAATAAAATGACTCTACATTGTATTTAACGAACCATGAAGATACTGAGACCAATTTAAAAAAAAAGTTTTCATGCCCTTAGAGCTAGAGACTGGTCTCATCTTCTATTAAGGCTGTTTAACAGCCCACACCAACTGCCAGACAAGGGGGAAAAGGTGAAATGGCTATGTAACTGAGCTACTCACCTCCCATAATGAAGCACCTGTTCAAAAAATATAGAGTGATCTCTCCTTCTGAGGAACTCACAAGACAGAGGTGAGCCAAGTAGTGAAATAAAGACTCAATTAAATAAAACCTGTTCTGAATGGAATAGAGGAAAGTAGGTTAGAAAGAAATAAGAAAATTAAAGGAAGTATTTCAGCAATTTAAATATTGTTCATTAGTGAGAATGAAAAGAAGTACACAGATTACCTACTCTTACAGCAATTAGGTTCCACGCAATTTGGCAAGAATAATATTAAGCAGTAGATGAATCTTCTGTTTGTTTTGTATACACAATAAACTTCCTGCATCATTTCTACATAATATTGGAGTTTGACCTCTCTCCCAAGAATTATATTCTCCTCCCTGTGTTTGGACATAATGCCTATCAGTTTAAAGGAAAGGGAAGAAAAGAACTTTAGTAAGAAAGCAGTTAGGATGGTTAGGCTTTATAAACACAGATATACTCATTTTCCCAGAAAGACTTTTAACATCTCAGATTCATTTCAGATTTTATGGTTTTGTCCAGTTCACCTTAAAGCTAAAGTAAAGAGTTCATTGATTTTCTTACACAAAAATATGAAAGAAAGAATTAATATATATTCAGTTTATATGTTTTAATAGATAAACCAGTAAATGATAACAAGTAACACTATGGTATCCACAGTCCTAAAAAAAATTGCCACATTGGCCTACTTCAGTACATAAATTTCACTACTTACAGGTTTGATTCTTGGGATTATGAAAGTAAGTTTCTGAACATCTGTTAAGATGTTGCTACTTTCAGGGAATAAAGCTCATTAGATTGAAGCTATTTTTTTTTAATTGGGGTATAGTTCCTTTACAATGTTGTGTTAGTTTCTGCTGTACAACAAAGTGAATCAGCTATGTGTATACATATATCCCCTTCCCCTTGGACCTCCCTCTCACACATCCCCCATCCCACCCATCTAGGTAATCACAGAGCACCAAGCTGAGCTCCCTGTGCTATACAACAGGTTCCTACTAACTATCTGTTTTACACATAGTAGTGTATATATTTCAATCTCCCAATTCATCCCAACCCCCTTCCCTCCACCCCCGTGTCCACATGTCCATTCTCTACATCTGTGTCTCTATTCCTGCCCTCTAAATAGGTTCATCTGTACCACATAAGGGTATTTTGCAGAAATAGATTTCAGAAAATTATGGTAGATCTTATGTAGAAAACAGAGGTAGGCTATAGAGGGAATATGAAAGCAGGGCCAACATTGACATAGCAACTGGAAGCTGAATGGACTTCTGCTCATAATTGACCCCTTAGCTGGGTATCATGATACAGGGAACAATCTACACAAGCTAGAACCTAAGGGGTGACCCCACGTGAAGGGATTCGTTTAGAGCCTGAAGTGCTTCAGAATAGGTGAAACCTGAGTAGAAGTGCTGCAAATGGAGTCATGAGGTTGTCAGGCCTTACCACCGACAGGAAATTGATATTAAAAATTATCTTCCTCAGTAAAAGGTGGAAGGATAAATGAGAGAACTAATTTGGTAAATAAGAAGCTATCAAAGGTTGATTTTATTTCTTTGCTTTTTGTTTGAGTCTATGTCACAATTTTGCCCTGGGCTCACCCTATGGATGTGTGTTCCCTTCCTGTGGAGTTTTCACTAGGGAGATTTATTTAGGAGAGCTTTAAAGCACACTGGCTCCTTCAAAATGATAGTATGCAGAGGATGCAGAGCATACAAATACTAACAATAGCTTGTTATTAGGTTGAGTAAATGCATTTTAATCAAACCAAACTTTTCATTTTTCTCTTCATGAAAGTATCTTTGAAGCATCTGCACTTAGCTTGCCAAAACAAATGCAAAACATCTATTTTACTTATAAGGAAACATCAATGCTTGTGGCTACATACATCTCTCTATTTGTATTATAACTTTACATTAAGGGAACTTTCCTTGGAGGATGAGAATTGACTATAAAAAAATGACTATTAAAAAAAAATGAAAGGCATTTTGTAGATTTGTATGGCATATGCCTGACCTTTTAAATATGTATCCAGAGATTTTGTGGGTTATGCTGCTTATGACATGTCTGTCATAAAAGTTAAGCCTGACTGGTACCTTAATGAAGAGATTTGACCCAAAATTCAGATGCTCATCTAAAAAATGCAGTGTATTTAAAATATCCCTTTAGCTCTTGGCTTGAATAATAATAAATGTTTGTTTTATTGGCCTCTAGCTATATAAATACAGTCAATGTTATCTGCCCTTTAAAATTCTTAACAAGAAAACCATTCGCCTAATTTATACTGAAGCATTGTACAATGGACTTAGTATATAATCAACTTCTAACTCCACAATAAATAGCTACTATGTATTCATAAGAAGTTATGATTAATCATCAGCTTCTTATAATGGCTCTGCTTATGTCTTTCTAACAACTTCACTCTGTCAATGAAGTTATTGTGGACTGAGCTAAGAATTTCATTAAGTGCCTGTTTTTTAGAAGGAACACTTTTGTGAAGAACATGCAGACATATGCACGTAGGCAATATATAATTGCCTTATTATTTCATTGCCATAATTCTATTTCAGAGCTGGTTTTAGATATCCATCTTTAAAATTAACCACATTAGAGAAAGCTTGAGATTCACTCCCTTTTAAAGTGCATCAAAATATCATATAAAATAAAAAAGGCTTATCAGAACACTAATTCTGCTTTAATTTGAGTCTCAGTCTTTATCCTTTCAGTTGTATCCAAGCACTTAAATTGAAGGGAAAGTTCTGCATGCCAACCAATGCATTTTTACCCAGTGAATTAAAAGAGCCAATAGAGATAAGATTTTAAAAGAAAAATTAAGGCTTGTGTATTTTAATGGAGTAAATTTGGACAAGCACAAATAATTTCATTCCATTGATTTAAGTCATATCATTTGGTAAATATTGAAAGGCCACTCTGAAATAACTTCATATATATGTACTAAGGGCCAACTCTGTATTCAATATCCTGCTACATACTGTATGAAGGATGGTAAAATATATTTTCTAGACTGTTCCTCAAAAAATATGGACACAAAACTGATTTTAAATTATAAGTGACTAGATAACATACAAGTAAGTTTCTATTTAATTCCTAAATTTAGAAGTGAATCCATTATTATGAGAGTTTGAAGAAAGAAAATATCACTAGGTCTGGAGTTATTAGGAATAGTAGATATATGGGGTAGATGACCATTGATTAGTTAAAATATTTGGATGAATAGAAAGAAAAGGCCTGACCAAAATCAGAGATTCAGAAGTGCTGTGAGGAGATTGGCCAAGTCT
Source organism: Delphinus delphis (assembly GCF_949987515.2). Taxonomy (NCBI): domain Eukaryota; kingdom Metazoa; phylum Chordata; class Mammalia; order Artiodactyla; family Delphinidae; genus Delphinus; species Delphinus delphis. The sequence continues at coordinate 62,212,355 of NC_082683.1, read as the reverse complement.
GCAAGCAGTTAAGCAGTTACAGGCTTGTACTAGGAAATTGTGAGAAATGTGACACAAATGGGAAGGAGAGCCCTCACCCTACCAAAAAGAAAGAAAGAAAAAATTATTGAGAGAGAGACAGAGAGACAGAAATGAAGAAAAAGAATTAAAGACTAAATTCTCTACTCATTTATTCAGAGCCTAATTAAAAAATTAAACTTTTAAAAAATTAGAATGAAAGACACTAGTAAGAAAATACATAAGTTCTCTTTAGGTTCTCTTTTACTTCTAACAATACATTGTTTGGGTTATTTTTCTGTCTTTCCAATGATATCACTGTCTCTATATTTCTTCTCTAATAAACTGTGTAGTTTTTTTTCAAAACTTAATTTTTAATACTGGTGGTTTTTTTTATTTGTACTTACATTTTCTTTCTGAGACAATCCAATGATTCACATTCTTTAAATATCCATTTCTACTCTTTTTTATATGAATGTCTTTTTTTTTTACTATATGATTCTCTAATTCTTCAACTTCACTTCAAGCGCTAATCTAAATGCCTCTTCAATGGGTGTTTTTTTTGTTTGTTTGTTTGTTTGTTTTGCGGTATGCGAGCCTCTCACTGTTGTGGCCTCTCCCACTGCGGAGCACAGGCTCCGGACGCGCAGGCTCAGCGGCCATGGCTCACGGGCCCAGCCGCTCCGCGGCATGTGGGATCTTCCCGGACCGGGGCACGAACCCGCGTCCCCTGCATCGGCAGGCGGACTCTCAACCACTGCGCCACCAGGGAAGCCCCAATGGGTGTTTTTGATTGAGTAGAACGCTTCCATTTGAATAGGCTATCACTGTCTCTAATTCGTCAGGTATAAAATGAAAATTATTTTATTTCCACAACACTATTCAATAGCTCAACTTCTTTTTATTTTTGTCAAATTCTTTGACATATTATTTTTCTTTCCTATTTGTATTTATTGAATCATATTTTCCTATACATTGTGTCAGCAATGGATTTAGTATACTCATCCTTGTCTAGGCTTGCCCAACACTAGTCCTATGCCCACAACCATGCACACTCACAATATCATATATAATAACAGAAATATTACACTTCCTTAAAATGTTCTAAACAAATTTCTTATCAAAAAAGGACAATATGGAAACAAAAGAGCAACACTTTGTAAAGATAATTGTATCATGTCAATTTGATTACAAATTGCAATGAAGTGAACAGATTTGATGAAGTTAAAGCCCATTAGTTATATTCAAATAGACTGCCAATTAGAGACACTCCTAAACTTTCAAAACAATTGAATGACTAATTTCTTTTACACTTTGGAAAATATTTTGGTACCCTTTCAAATTTTGGTATCAACACTTTTGACATACAATTCTTAAAGATAGCTAAATAATGGATCAATCATAGTCAATATTACAGAATATTTCAAAATATGGAAATATTATATCATGATCAAAGACTCTTGTTTGTGCGCTTACAGAAAATCAATTTTCCAATTTTTACTGCACTGTTTTGTGGACATTCCTACACACTTGGCAATGTGCTGTCAAAGAAACTGAGGTGTGATAGTTATCCAGATTTGGCTTACCTCATCTTCATTCCCTCTTGCATGTAGCAATTGCAAATGACCATTTGTAAACACTAATTCTTGGATTTTTATTTTATTTTACATAAAAGTAGTTGGTTCTTGTAGTATGTCCAAAATTCTCAATGTTTTCGAATCTAAATTAGGGTCCTTGCTTAGAGAAAATTGTTATGATTAACGGCTTTTATGAAAGCAGGAGGAGTTTTTAGAAATCAATGTTGTATGTAAAAGGAAAACAAAGCAAAACAAAATTATAATTTTTATCCTTCCCTGTCATGCTTTTTGTCAATAAGTCTATCTAAATGGCACCTTTATAGAAAGAACTTTACTGTTTGTGACTGTGTAAACACTCTAAAGATTAAGAATTATCAATCTACTTTGAAAGTGAAAGTGGAAATTTATCTTAAATTTGCTGTAAATCAAGCACTACAGAAACTCAATATGGTGCAAGCCATTGAAAGTTCTCAAACTCAAGACAAAAGTGTGGCATATTATCCATTTTTCTCACAGGGTCCAAAGTGTAGTAACAAGATTCCATTGTTTTCCCCAAGAGAAAAAGTTAAAGTGGAAGGTGAACACTGAAAAGCATTAGTAATATGATAGATTGGTCCAAGAGCAGAGAAAAGATTTGATAGTAAAGAGTTGAACTGAAACCACCAAAGAACAGTTCATCAGAGTTATATGGTTTGATTCTCATGGTCATTCAGATCTTTCTCATGTTTTCATACATGTTGGAAACAAATATGTACCTAACCTGAGTCCCTATTTTCTATTACCTTGGATATGTTCTCTCTTAGGAAAATTAACTGTACTTAATTCACAAATTAATATCCATTATTTAGCCTTTAAAGCTTAATGTATTTGGGCAATGTATACTACTTTACAATGTAAGACACTCTATGAGATAAATAAGTTCGTTATTACACAAACCAACAAAGCAGTGATGAGTGAGTTTGAGCCCCCAAAGAAATCTGCAAACCTCTTTGCCAGATGTGCACAGTGAATAAATCATATTATATTTTCATCAAAGGACTGGGAAATCCTTAGCAATGAACAGACGCTTGGCAGTTTATACTGTTCATTAGGAAACAATGGTTAATGCCCCAGCTGGAAGAGTAGCCAGTTGAACAATATGACTTACTACAATGTGTGAATAAAGCATCTTTCAAATAAAACAAACAATGCACATCCTTTTTAGCTAGAGGCATAGCTCTCCAATCAATAAAATAAGGCTCTAAGCATTAAAATAAGATTTAGCAAACATTTTTATTCTAAAGTAATTTAAAATTAAAAATATGAAATAGAAAATCAAGGCTATAAAAAAGTGATTAGAGAGTGTAGCATTTCTGTTAATGGATTCTCATTTCAACATTTTCCATATTTATAAACAGGTAGAGTATTGTGAAATTATTTCAAACATGTAACAGGAGACTCTGGAAAAGTATTCATTGTTTATTTCTAAATAAAAGAGACTAGAGTAATACTCTACAGATGAACAAAGTTAGATTAATTTTTAGATAATTTGTTGACATATCCCAGAGACTCACTCCCATATTGCCCTTGGTGAACATGCTTTGTTTACACATAATTAACTGCCTTCAAAGTAAAAGATTAACAAAAATGCAAAGAACTCCTTAGTCAAAACACATTGATTTATTAATCTCTATGACCCCTCCTATGCTTACCCTTGTACAAGCATTACTATAATCAGTATCACATACTACTTTGTATTCTATTTTGTTCATTTTCCAATTACATACATCTTCTTGTACTATGCTCTTATAGATATTTAACATTTTAAAATAATTATATTATCCCTAAAATATATTAATAGTTACTAGCAGTCCAGGCAGTTATCTCTAAATCTTTCTTGTCTCTTACCCATGACACATCAATCTATCACTAAAGTATTTTTTTTTTTATTATTTTACTTCCTACATAGTTCTCTCAGATGGACCTTGTATTGTTCATCCCACTCCCCATTGTCCTTCATTTAAGCTCACCATCACCTCTCACTGAGAGCTCCTTATCTGTTTTTTGTTTATTTGTTTTCAGTTTCAGTCAAATTCCCTCAAATCCATCCCTTGCTCAGCTACTAGAGGGACTGCCTATTTCATAACATATAAAAGTTCACAGACTGTAAACCATAATGTTATTATGAAGAACCAAGAAAGTGAAAAACATGCTGCCAATTAAATAACAATACAATATATTCTAATCAGCAAGAATGTTTATACCTACTGTGATATTTTAAACTTATTTATACATATATTTTTATCATGATGCACTCTTGTGTAGAAAAATATGTGCAAAAACAATTGGTTACAGAATTCCTAAATCATCTTCACATTTATAATCCAACTCTTCTGAGTCAAATTTCAGTTCATAGCTTTTGAATTGGTGCATTTCCATTCAGTATTTTTGCCTGTGCTATCCAGAGCACTGACAGTAGAGTGCTAAAATCTTAAAAACTTAATTGAATTTTTTATGTGTCTATATTAAAACCTGTGGGGAGGTACATCATTTTTGAAAATTCTTGTAGGCGAAAACTAAGCAAATGTTGTCAAAAAACCCTGCTACTCTAAATCCAGTGAGTGAACCTGGGAATTAGATTATTTTCTTGAGATAGTTCTTGCCAATCCCATTTCCTGGACTAGATTTGCCATTTCCCTCCCATTTTCCCAGGCCACTGTTGGGACTTTTATTGCAGTTGATTATAAATCTCTGGTTTCTGTAATACATTTGGGAAAATATAATAGCTTTTTTTCATGCAAAGCATGACTAGTTCCAAGAACCAGTACACAAACTTTTATAATTTAACACTTTAAGTATGAGACTAGTTCTTTTGTATATCATAGGCCTACAAAAGATTTCCATAAACAGTATCACCCTGTTTTGTAAAATTTCATATCTCTGTTTTGAGAAGACAAATACCATGTGCCCAATATTAATGGAAATTATAAGTCAATACATAAGTTACTTTGGTTAAAATGAACTATTTTAAAGAGTTTATGTATCCCCCATATTCTAAAAGTTAAAAATAGTATCATATTTGATTAACGATATGTTTAAGCCTTATTATGCATTATAGTCAATTTTCTTCCTTCCTTCTCTCCTTTATTAATTTCATTGGTAAATTAAAATAGTAGCAACTATCTTAATCTGAATCTTTTCATGTCAAACATATACTTTGTAAGTGAAATAAACAGAGTAAGGGTTACCTGGTAAATTAATAAATTATTAAATTTAACTTCCATAGTTAAACAAATACAGCATTCACACCAATAATGATGAAACTAGCATAGTTTCTACCTAGATTGTTCATTTTTAAAATGCTGACTTTGATATACAATAGCATGTACTTAATTACCTTTAAAGACAAAGTTCTTTTTAACAGCCGATGTGGTTAAAATTAATAAAAATGTTTGCAAATATCATTAGTTGGTAATTCTCAAGACAGAGAAGTTAAGAATAGTATCATATTCAATCAAATATTAAATGTAAACCTCTCTAAGACTGCAATTTATTATTGAATTAAAATATGAAAATTGTTTTCACTACAAATGACTTGCCAGTTCTTTTCCTGGCCTAACTCAGAAAGGGATAAGAATTATTTAAACAATTTGAGTAGGTGTTTGGCACTTTAATACCTGGTGAAGATTTATCTGACACAAATATACAAAATAAGTTAAATGGAAAGGAATCTGGAATCACAAATGTAAATAAAGATATCCAAGATACAATTAATGTTAAAAATAATGAGGGGCTACAAACTAGAGTCTAGCAAGCAAAATTATATATTATATACATAAATTGTATATCATATAATAAATGATATATAAATATTGGTAACTGGAAGATATGAATATAAATTCAAGTAAAGATATTCGACTATAAAGTAACATTAGAAGCTTAATGTTTGATTTTGGTTGTTTGTGTAAATTGTAAAATTAGAGAAGTTGGAATTAGTTCTGTTTAGGAAAAGGATTGCTTCTATTATCTATTTATTCAACATTTATCTTTTAATAGTGTAATATTTATAATTTTATTTCACAAATGTTTATGTACTAAGTGCTAGGAATTAAAAAATGAATAAGATACCTAAGTAGAAATTTTTAACAGATAAGACAAGGGTTATGGAAATAAAGATTTGAAGGTGGGGATCTGAAAATAGGAAGAAAGCCAGGCTAACCAAATGATAAATAAAGATAAAAGGAAAGCCAAGAGAAAATGCTGAAATACAGAAGACAACAGTAAACATAGAAATAAAAACCCCTGCTTTTGGCAAAGTATAGGCTCTACAACATAATAATAGTGTAACCATTCTGAGTCTGAATAAATACATAAAATGGATCAGATAATAATGAAGTTGTCTGAGACTCAAACTAGGTATTCCACTAAAGTGTTAAGCATAGTGTCCAGAAAGTAAATTCTCAGAAATTATTAGGTTAATTTTACAGAGGCTTATTTCAGGAAAGCAGTTATGAAAAAGTCAAGTCTGATTTTCTTACATATTAGATTATTTTTAAACATCTTAAAATACTCAAAAATTGTACTTATTACTAGTGACATTGCCGATGAGTCAGATGTTTTATATGAAACTTATACAGGCATAAAAGTCTTTGATAATGTGTCATAAGACTGGTTTAATATGCAGAATAGATTAGAATGGTTTAATACACAGAATTGAACTCTTAGTGACTGATAGTATTAAACCAGATAGTTGTTATAGTTTTACCATCTCAGAATAATAAAAAAATTGGAGAAATATAAATCAAAATCAGCAAATTAAAATTCATCTTGATATATTTCTGTAGGATTTTATTAGTATTAAGATCTTGACTCTGTAGCCAAAGTAACTTGCTTTGATAGTTTGGGTTTTCCATTCTGACTCAAGGGTATTAATAGTCAAACTATAGGTAATAAATGTTTGCACATATTCTTCCCAATTTAGAACTTATATAAAAAAACATTAGTTTACAATTCCACCTCCACAACTCCACCTACAATGACTCAATAGCCTAGGTATGCTCGTTATTTCCCCACCATTAAGACATAATTCTCTCTAGATCTTGGAAATTCTGTTTTATCTCCCACAACTTCTCTGTCAAATTTTATTTTCAAAATACTTAAAAAGAAACCCAACTGAGCTATATTAATGACTTAAACTGTTAGATGGTATTAAGATTTAAGATTTGTACTAAAGTTCCTCCATTTCCTATTACTTGAAAAAAACACCTATCAATCATTCTTTTTATTGTTTCCATTTAAAAAGAAAAAAAAAAAGAGAAAAAAGGAAGTAACCACCCTATATTTAAACTAGCTTAAATTATAAGTTCTTTGACAGATGCCAAAAGTTAAAATTTAAGGATGGTATGTCAGCCTTCTTCAATTTTGTGTTTTGCCATTTATAAATGATAGTCATGACATATCCAATGAGTATGCCCTTTCTTAACACAAAAGACAAACTTCATCCAGAATAATCAGAAACTGGATCATGACACATCTTGATATAAACTCCATATTTTCACATTGCATTCTTCTTGGTCCTTTATCATATTCTACCTTGTATTACAGTTTTCCTACTTATTTATTTCTTGATATTAAGTAATTAAATAATTAAAATGCTTTTCAGCTTTGTTTACCCCTGGAACTTACCAGAATATCTTTGCATAGTCAATGTCTGGTGAGTATTTGTTGAATGAAGTAAGTAGTATGCTCATATAACTCATGCAGGCTGACACTTAACACACGAAGCTGTGTTTTCCTTGGAGGTAGGAACTACACATTTCTGTATCCCTGGCATTTCACAGACTAGTTGCAACATAGAGTGGTACAAATATATTTTTTGGCCAGAATAAAAACTGCTTTGATGGGAATAAAATACAGGGTCTTTTGAAAGTAGTCATGGAAGTTAAAGTTCAATAGGTACATTGGATAAAATTTTAAGAAGTTTTCAGATGCCACATAATAAACGGGTATAAGTTTAAAATTGTAGATATTGACTAATATTCCAGCTATGCCACTTAATGGGTATGTCAGGATAAAAATCACTTCACCTCTATGAGTCTTACTTTTCTCCATTAAAATGAGAAAGAAAGTAACATTTCACTACCTGTCGAAGGTTATAATTTCAGAAGTTCTTCCTAATCAGGCCATACCTGAGACTTCAGCAGGTTCATTCTATCAAGCCAACTAATTTGGGGTCACTGGGCATGTGGTAAGACTACTGAATACTCTTGACATGAGTATCTTTACCTACTGCCTTTCTCATAAAGTTTGTTCTTTAATCAGATATGATGTATGTGAGATAAAATAGTAACGTAAGGAATTATCTAAATCTATGAAAATTGGTGTTGATTGAAGTGTTTTGGGCTATTCTTATAAAGGACAAAATGCTGCTCAGCCATGATGAAATGATTGAAAATAATCAACGTTTCCAGGTAGATGCCTGCCTGGATTCCTAGAGAATAATCCAATATTGGGGACTCATTCTCTGAGATTAATTTGTTTGAGGGGGAGTCTATATTGTAAAAAACATACACAATCTCTACCATGGCCAATTTGTTCATGGACTCATTAGGTGAAAAATATGACTTTGGGAAAAGCATACACTTATCCAAATGATGAATCAAGTTGTCTACTAGATTATTGATAGTTTACACTAATGTAAACTTTTTTTTTCGGTACGCGGGCTTCTCACCGTTGCGGCCTCTCCCGTTGCGGAGCACAGGCTCCGGACGCGCAGGCTCAGCGGCCATGGCTCACGGACCCAGCCGCTCTGTGGCACGTGGGATCTTCCCTGACTGGGGCACGAACCTGTGTCCCCTGCATCGGCAGGCGGACTCTCAACCACTGCACCACCAGGGAAGCCCTAAACTTTTTCCTAGTAGGAATTTAGCAAGAACATGTATGTCTCCACACTACGTCCATTCTAAAATGTCCATCCATATTCTTATTCTCCAGATCTCCTTGGAGAGTATTCCTACCTTGTTTTTTTTGTTTTGTTTTGTTTCAAGTCTGTCAGGGACTTGGATAGCCAATTCATTAGCCACTCTTACATAAATCATTGTAGATGCATATTTTAGGCCATCTCTCCTATAGGAAGTGAAACATCAGAAAGTTTTTACTTCACCACTATTTTCAAGAGCTTTCACTGAGTACAACTGTAAGCAGTGGAAGTCTACTTCCAGCCAGTAACAGTATATCTTGGAGATGTAAAAGAAAATCAGACTCAAACTTTTTGTACTCTATTAACTGGTCATGGGAAACACCCCATGAGGTCACATCTGTAGTTTAGGGAGAGGCAGTGAAGCAGTAGAAGCAGGTACCATGGGAGTCTGAGCCATTTGTTTATACAGTATATTTGTGACTTGCTGGACATACGTGGCCAAGTCTAATATATACTATTTTCATTTTATAATGGAATGTTACCATGCACATCCAATTTTATGGTTCAGTGAATCAGATCACACAATTCATGATGTGCAATACAAGTTGCATAGTTGTGGTATCCCATGAACAGGTGTTCACTCTACAAACTCCCAGTAACAAAGTAGAGTTATATTTCAAATGGAGAATAGTTATTTGTAGATAAATGCATAGTTTTATTCCAAAACTTTAGAGGTCTACATTGTTATACTTTTATGATGGTTTTCCAGAAGTTCCACACTACTGCTCCATCTACCAAATACTTCCAATACCATTGGGTCTACTAGGTCATAAAGGCCAAGTAGCTGGACAATTTGAGCCAGTGTAGAACTGAAGCAGTGTCTTTTCTTGTTTGGAGATCAATTCAGTGCTAAGCCTTTCATGTAAACCAGTAAATGAATCAGAGCAGCATTCCCAAATGTGGTACATATTATCTTCAAAATATGAGACACACGAAGTCTGCTTTTTCATTTGTGTCAGGCGTGCAAGGTACAGCAATGTATTTCACACCTTGAAGTAGATTGTCTTAGCAACAGATAACTAGACAAGTTGAAACTTTACCTATGGGGCAGACTCCTAAGGCATGTGGAGTTTTTTCTATTTCCTGTTCAGTAGATCCTATTAGTGTAATATTATCAATGTAATGACAAGCATGATGTTATTTGAGATATCATGGAGCTCAACATCTCTCCAGCTTACATTATGACAGAGATGGGGGAGTCTTTGGCATAGCCTAAGGCAAGACTTTTTTCCCTACCATTATTTCTGATTATCTATTATAATAATGATGAGAAGAACATTTTTTTCTGGGTCTGTAACTAGATAATGGATACTAGGGGCCATGTTTATTTGCTCCTATAAAGATACCACATCAAGAATTGCAGCTTTGATTGGCATCACCATCTGATTGCATTTTAGATAATCTACAGTTATTCCCCATGACATACTGGGCTTACTCATGGGTCAAATATGGAGAGAAAATAGAAATAGGATAGGAATCACAACTGCATCTTTAATTCTTTAATTTTGGTACTTATCTCTGTAATTTCCCCCAGGGATATAGTATTGAAATCTTAGAAGTAGGTAAGTGTGGCAGGGTTATTTCAGAGCCCTATACTAGGCTCTTCCTACATCCTCACACTAGTAGGGTAACTCATGTGTTTTTTTGGTCCATTATTGCCAATCCACCTGCTGGGGCTTTAAAAAAGCCATAGGATTGGTCTGTGTTCCCACTAAACTTACTGAAAGGCTGACCTGAATGACAATTCCATTGATCTCCTGACACCAGAAGTCCCAAGATGACCTGTGGAACACACAATGGTTTTTCAGTTCTCTAGAGATTAAGATCAATATATTTTATATCCTGGAAATTCTGAGTACTACTTTTCCCAGTGTAAAGTCACTGTGGTTAAATGACCACAGATATTTCTGGAGAAGGTCAGAGAGACAATTCACAGGGTTTACTTGTGGCCAAGATAGGCAGGAATGTGTTCTGATGTTACTGAATTTTATATATAAAGATGTATGCATCTTATGTTAAACACTTATGAGAAAGAATATAATGGACATCAATTTACTGCAAATCTTGTTGACCTTTCTTCCCAGAATGGCAAAATCTCATTTTCCCAAAGTGGAATCTATCAAACTACACTGTCTGGTACCCTAGCAGCTAGGATGCATTTGAGTAACTTGGGTTTTGGCAATCATATACTGATGTTCATGACAATGACTCAGAGCTGTTTTATGGGAAAAGAGGCACACAATGAGCCATCTATTTTTTAGGTAGACTTCATTTTTCAGACGAGTTTTAGGTTCATTTCAAAATTAAGCATAAGCGACAGAGATTTCTAATAAACCCTAGCCCCTACAAACGCATTACCTCCCCCTTTATCACTATTCCCCACCAGAGTGGTACATTAGTTGCAACTAATGATCCTCCCTTGACACATAATTATCACTCAGAGTCCATAGTCTACATTAGGGTTCACTCATGGTGTGTTACATCCTATAGGTTTGGACAAATGTAGAATGAAATTCATGCACAATTATAGTATCATACAGAATAGTTTTGCAGCTCTAAAAATCCTCTGTGCTCTGCCTACTCATTCATCCCTTCTTATAACCCCTGATCTTTTTTACCATCTCCATAGTTTTGTCTTTTCCAGAATGTTGTATAATTTGAATCATACAGATTGCAGTCTTTTCAAATTGGCCTCTTTCACTTAGTAATATGAGGTGTTATTGTAATTTCAAATCCCACTTCCTCACTGCTGGTATAAAGGATACCAACTGACTATTATATATTAACATTATATCCTAAAAACTTGCTATAATCACTTATTAGTCCCAGGAGTCTTTATATCAGTCCTTTCAGATTTTCTACATAGACAATCATGTGGTACATGAAGAAAGACTGCTTTATTTCTTTCTTCCCAAACTCTATACCTCTCATTTCTTTTTCTTGTCTTATTGCATTAGCTAGTATTTTCACTTCCCTGGTGAAAAGAGGGGTGAGGGGCTAAAAGCCACCCCAGGAATCTCCACCTGGAGTTTGTCTCTTTAGCCCTCCCATGATTCAGTGACTTATCTATATATCCCTAAATAATGCTTTTTCAGCTTAAATTTAAGTGGATTCTATTGACTGTAAGTAAGGACACTAAATAATAAAGCAGCTGTTTTTTCATCACTGCATATTCATTTGTTTTAGGCCTGAAAGTGACACAGCAGTGATTCTGCTGGACATATGATCTGAAACAATGTTAAGTTTTATTAATATTTGCAAATCATATTTGAATTTGTAATTGGACTTTTGTGACACTTTAGGAGGACATTAATAAACTGAAGCATTACCTATATAATAAATATCAGGTACAACTCAAGATACGGTTTTTCAAGAAAAGTTGGGAAACTTAAAATATTTAACCTAAGTAGAACTATTATGGATTTGAACATTGTTTTCAAATACTTAAAGAACTAATATGCAGAATAAATATAACTTAAATCTTGTACTTTTATAGACAAAGAAGGATCAGTAAGGAATTCAGTAAGTTAAGAGCCAGTTAAGGATAGGTATAATTTCTTTCTTATTTCTTACTCTATCTAATCATAGTGTTTCATGTAGTACTCCAATATAATAGACCTGGAATAATATCCAAATTGAATTAATGAGGGAGTATATTTTGAATTTAATATAATAGTTGGATCTTTAACTTTAGCAGCTATTTGAGACAAACTGCTCTTCCCAGAGAGCTCTTCCTGTCCATGTACATTTTCATGCAGAAGGATAATAATTACTTTACAGAGTAGATGCCTACACTTGGTAAGATGTATATCAGATGATGTAAAAGCACCTAGAGACTAGACAACTAACTCCTTGACTCAATACTCCAGTACTATTGGGAATTCCTGGGATGATTTTTGGGGAGATCTTATAGTGAAAAAACCCTACATGTCTCATATCCCTGTTATCTTGTTCATATTATAGACTATGACTCTCTATGGTTATCCATCCTAATCTGTTTCAATCTTCCTACTGAGGTATATGTTCTATAGTCTCACACAACATCACATGATCCTCCAAATTTGTCACTAAATTCTCTGCATTGCCTTGATTAAAATGAAACAAAAATTTTCTATGAAAGCAGCAATGTCTTTTTTTATTTTTAAAAAAATTTTTTTCTCTTTTTTTTTGGCCGTGTTGGGTCTTAGCTGTGGCATGTGGGCTCTTAGTTGTGGTGTATGGGCTTCTCTCTAGTTGTGGCACACAGGCTTCTCTCTAGTTGTGGTGCATGGGCTGTCTATTGTGGCACGTGGGCTCAGTAGTTGTGGTGTGTGGGCTTAGTTGCCCTGCAGCATATGGGATCTTAATTCCCCAACCAGGGATTGAATCCACATCCCCTGCATTGGAAGGTGGATTCATAACCACTGGACCATCAGAGGAGTCCCAGCAGCAATATCTTTAATGTATAAAACCACCTGCTCAGTTTCCCAAATGAGAATTCTGGAAGATCTTTGATTCCTTCATAACAATTACCCACACATTAGTTACCAAGTCTTACCTATTTTTCTGTTTTCCTTTGTTAATACTGCACTGTCTTGAAGTTGGGTAGTGTTAGCCCTCCAACCTTGTTTTCTCCTTCAATATTTTATTGACTCTTCTGGGTCTTTTGCCTCTCATATAAACTTCAAAATCAGTTTGTCTATAGTCCCAAAATAATTTGCTGTGATTTTAATTAGGGATTAAAATTTTAATTAGGATTGCATGGAATTTATAGATAAAGTTGGGAAGAACTGACATCTTAACAATATTGAATCTTCCTATCCATGAACATGGGATATCTCTTCATTTATTTAGTTCTTCTTAGATTCCTTTCATCAGAGTTTTGGAATTTCCCTCATATAGATCTTATGCATGTTTGATTAGATTTATACCTAAGTACATTGGTTTCTGATATTAGCATAAATGGTATTAAATTGTTGTTTATTATAATTTTCACCAGTTGTGACTGTCTCCATGGAGCTCCTCATGCCACTGTTCCAAAGTGCCCCTCTCAACATTTGACTTTTGAGAGGTAAATCAACCTTACATTCTTTGGATAAATGTATTAATGATTGTGATGTTTTATCCTTTCCTAAAACTTATTTGGAATTCACTTTGCAAAACTTATATTTAGAATTTTTGCATCTATGTTCATCTGGGGATATTGATCTATAGTTCTTTTTTCTTGTAATGGCTTTGTAGGATTATTAGGGTAATTATGGCTGCTTATGCTACAGAAGGATCCCCACCTTTTAAAATTTTTGCCGGAGTTGGTATAGAATTGATATTATTTCTTTCCTAAATTCATATATGAAGCAATTTGAAAGTGATTTTTTTCTTTGCAGAAAGTTTTAAACTACAGTTTCAATCTGTTTAAGAGATATATAAATATTCAGGTTATCTATTTCTTCTTGAGTAACCTTTGGGTGGGTTGTATCTTTAATGAGTTTATTCATTGTATTTATATTGACAAATTTATAGGAATAAAGTTGTTCATAATATTATCTTGTATTAAATTAATATCTGTAGAATATATAACCATTTCATCTCTCTCATTCCTGATATTAGTAACTTGTTTCTTCTCCCTTTTATTTTTTCTTGCCAGTTAAGCCAGAGGTTTATCAACTTCATTGATCTTTTTAACAAACGAGCTTTTGGTTTCATATTTGTCTGTTTTTCTCCATTTCTGTTTAATTTATTTCAATCTGATCTTTATTATTTCTTCCTTTTACTTACCTTAGGATTGCTTACTTTTTCTAGTTTTAGTTTTTCTTTTAAAGATGAAACTGATGTCATTAATTTGATATATTTTCCCTTTAAAGTAGGTATATAATGACATAAAATTTCCCCTATGCACTGCCTTAGCTGTATCACATATTTTATATGTCATGTTTATATTTTCACTATATTTAAAACATTTTTCTGATTTATATTTTAATTTTCTTCTTTGACCTTTGGTTATTCACAAGTGTGTTATTTAGTTTCTAAATATTTGGAGATATTTTAGAGATATTTCCATTATTGATTTCTAGTTTTCAACTCTGAAAGATTGATTTTTGGTTCTTTTATGTCTTCCACATATTTACTCAACTTTCTGAACATATAAAATGTAGTTATAATAATTGTTTTAGTGCACTTGTCTACTACTTGTAATGTCTGTATTAGTTCAATAGCAATTTAAATTGTATGACTTTCTCCACATTAGGAGTAGTATTTTCCTGTTTGGTAATTTTTTATTGAATTAATACATCTTATTTTTTTAATTATTTTACTTTTTATTAAAATAGAGATGATTTCATTATATTAGTTTCAAGTGTACATCATGATTCAAAATTTTTATAGGTTATACTCTATTTAGAGTTATTATAAAGCATTGACTATATTCCCTGTGCATTACAATATTTCCTTGTAGCTTATTTATTTTCTACATAGTAGTCTTTACCTCTTAATCCCCTACCCCTATCTTACCCTTCCCCTCTGCCCTCTCTCCACTAGTAACTACTGGTTTGTTCTCTATATCTATATCTATCTATATCTGTTTCTCTTTTGTTATATTCATTCATTTTATTTTTTAGATTCCACATATAAGTGATAACATACCATATTTTCTATCTCAGTCTTACTTAATTCACTGAGCATAATAACCTAGGTCCATCCATGTTGTTGTAACTGGCAAAATTTCTCTTCTTATTTATGGCTGAGTAATATTCCACTGTATATATGTATATGTATGTGTGTATATATATATATATATATATAAAATCACTTCACATCTTCTTTATCCATTAATCTGTTGAAGAACACTTAGGTTGTTTAAATATCTTCATTATTGTAAATAATGCTGCTATGAACATTGGGGTGTATGTATATTTTTGAATTAGTGTTTTCATTTTCTTTGGATAAATACCTAGGAGTGGAATTGCTGGATTACATGGTAGTAGTATTTTTAGCTTTTTGAGGAACTTCCATACTGTTTTCCATAGTGGCTAAACCAATTTACATTCCCACCAACAGTGCACTAGGTTTCCCTTCTCTCCACATCCTTGCCAAAATGTATTTTTAGTCTTTTTGATGATAGCCATTCTGAAAGGTTTTCATTGACTTGAATTTCTTTAATGATTGCTGGTGTTGAGCATCTTTACATGTGCCTGTTGGCCATCTGTATATCTTTTTGCAAAGATGTCTATTCAGGTTTTCTGCTCATTTTTTAATTGATTTGTTTGTGTTTCTGATGTTGAATTGTATGAGATGTTTATGTATTTTGGGTATTAATCCCTTATGGGTCATATCATTTGCAAATATTTTCTCCCATTCAGTAGGTTTTCTTTTCATTTTGTTAATGGTTTCCTTTGCTGTGCAAAAGCTTTTATATTTAATTAGGTCCCATTTGTTTATTTTTGCTTTTGGTTCCTTTGTCTTAGGAGATAGATCCCCAAAAATATTGCTGTGATTTATGTCAAAGAGTGTTCTATATTTTCTCCTAGAATTTTTATGGTTTACGGTCTTACATTTAGATCTTTAATGCATTTGGGGTTTATTTTTGCATATGGTGTGGGAAAATGTCCTAATTTCATTCTTTTATGTGTCACTGTACGGTTTTCCTGGCACTATTTATTGAAGAGACTGTCTTTTCTCCATCGTATATTCTTGCTTCCTTTATCATAGAGGAATTTACCATAAGAGTTTGGGTTTATTTCCAGGCTCCCTATTCTGTTCCATTGATCTATGTGTTTGTTTTTGTGCCAGTATCACACTGTTTTGATTACTGTAGCTTTGTAGTATAGACTGAAGTCAGAGACCATGACAACTCTAGCTTTGTTCTTTTTCTCAAGTTTGCTTTGGCTATTTGGAACCTTTTGTGATTCCATATAAATTTAAGAATTGTTTGTTTTAGTTATGTGGAAAATATCATGGGTATTTTGATAGGGATTGTATTAAATCTGTAGATTGCTTTGGGGAGTATGGACATTTTAACAATACTAATTCTTCCAATCCATGAACATGGGATACCTTTCCATTTCTTTGTATCATCTTCAATTTCTTTTATCATTGTTTTATAGTTTTCACATTATACACCTTTCTTGTCCCTGGTTAAGTTTACTCCTAGGTAGTTTATTTATTTATTTATTTTTTGATGTGATTTTAAACGGGATTGTTTTCTTGCTTTCTCTTTCTAATAGTTCATTATTAGTGTATAGAAAAGCAACATATTTTTGTATATTAATATTTATTCTGCAACTTTACTGAATTCATTTATTAGTTCTAATAGCTTTTTGATGGAGATTTTAGGGTTTTCTAGTACTATGGGATAAAATACATTTAAATTGTACTTTTTATAAGTATTCTTGAAATCTTTTTATGTAACTTGGTTAAGCTTCTTTTAAAGGGTTTCATTCTTCTGGAGCTTGTCTTTTAGGATTTGTTAGGAAATAGAATATTGCTCAATCTAGACCAAATTATTCCCTGTTACTTAAACAAGACCCATTCATATACTCTACCCAATGTTTTAATAGTCATAAAATTTTCTTTTCTATGTGGTAGAGCAAGCAGTATTCCCAAATCTGCATTAGTACCAGATACTACTACCTGTAATACTTTTTGTAATTCTTTCCCTGGACTCTGGTATATCATACATGTGTATATCAGTACTCATACATGTGTATATCAGTACTCACTGGACTATTTGAGAAGGATTTTCTTTATGTCTCTGAGTTCTCCTTCTATACAGCTGTTTCTTTTCTGGTACTCTGCTTTGCAAACTCCAGCTGCCTTGATCTTCCCTGACTCTCAGCTCATCTCCTCAATTCAAGGAGTCTGCTGAACTCTCTGCATGGGTTTATCTTCTATTTCATATCCTGCTATCCTCATAGCAGTAATAACTGGATTCACTTAATTTGTTTTCCATCCCTCAGTGATCACTGCCATTCACTGCCTGATATCCAGTTTTTTAAAAACCATTGTTTCATATGTTTTGTTTATTTTTGTTTCAGGCAGGAAGATATATCAAGTCCCATCTTGTCCAGAAGCAGAAAATGCAAACATTTTAATTGAAATTTTATAGAAAGTGATAAATTTTATTGAGTATTTTAGTAGTGTCACCATAGTACCTTGCATTTCCTTATAATATTAGATATCACATTATCTTGTGTGCTGACTGGGTATTTGTTGGTTTCCCTCTGTAGACTCTGGAATCTAAAAGGCCATAGATTCCTCACTTTCATCATTGAACAGTTAGCACTTAAGGCAGCAACTGGCCTAAAATAGATCTTAAAAAAAAATTTCATTTAAGTTGCTTCTCATTCTCATATTGTATGATGTCATGATTCTAAGACTGAACTAATATCTAAGTACGTAGTTGCATTGTTAGGATCACATTTCATTTATCACTCAATTTCTCTCCTAATTTCATTAGGTAAAATAAGGGGAAGTTTTGCCCACAGAAAATCTATTTTTCAAAGAAAGACACCTAACTTGTTAAAGGGAAGAAATACTTCTTGTTTTAATTAGTATGTCTTCTCCAGATAGCAAAGTGATCTATTAGAATACAAAGTATGGATTTTAATGAAACAGCCATTTCCAAAGGATCCTCCCCTTTGGCACATATTTATTGGGTTAATCAGTGTTCCACAAAACTGCATGTATCTAAGACTGTGTCACTGCTTTTCCCACAGAGGTTTGTAACACTAATGAGTATCAGTAACATCGATGTATGATTCACAAAGAAGTTGGTAATTTAAGCTCTACATCTAGAGAAGACAAAACCAATATGATTAGAAGGAAAAAAAAGTAACTTCTTAATGTCTCTGAAGTCTTAAGTGTGTTCCTGCTTGCTCTGAATAAGCCTCATTTTCATACACTCATATTTCTTAGTTACCATTAATAACGAAATAATGACTTTGCAAAGGCAATCTTATGAATGAAAGACTAGAGAATTAGAAAGTTCTGTTTGTGTTCAGGTATCCATAATACATTTAACTGGACTGAACCACACTACTACAACATATTTAGCCAAGCCCCCAACATCACAATGACCTCATGGTTTCTGTAATACTCTCTGTTGAAAATACCCCTAAGAATCTGTGACTCAAATATTTTGTGGCTAAAAGACTGATGGTGTGTCTCCTTGACATAAATTTGTAGGTTTGGTTTCTTCCATCTTTTCCAATTATATTTATGAACAAAGCCTTAATAAACTAAAAGTAAAGTTTTAACGAAGGAAGTCCAGGCACCAGCCAACATATAAATATTCTATTGTGGGAAGAGTGGGCATTGAACCTTCTTGGTATTCCTGAAACCACATGTCAGTATCACCTATGCTTCTTCAACACAAATAAAACTGGCTTTTCTGAAATGAGCCCCAGGAATGGTGACTTCTAAATTTTGAACTTCAGGTTTATTTTATTTTTTATTTTAAATTTTTTTAACATCTTTATTGGAGAAGAATTTCTTTACAATGGTGTGATAGTTTCTGCTGTATAACAAAATGAATCAGCTATACATATACTTATATCCCCATATCAGGTTTATTATCTTAGTCAAAATGGCTGAGTTCTGACATCTGGAAAATAAAAGCAGTATTATTGGATCCTGGATACTTACAAACTATTTTTATTATGATATTTCTTGCAACACACACTGCATGCATATTCAAGACTTTGAAAATGCTTCCTATTTCTATAGATTTATTCCTCATTTGCAGGTGTGATTATAGATTCATGAATGCATCTAATCATTTCTAATATGTACATCAATCCAGCCACTGCATTGAAATTTTCCTTGACTTTTTGATGAGGCTATGGCCTTGAAGGAAGCTCACTGAATTATACAAACCAGAATAGCCTTTAGGAATAGTGAGAGTGGTACATAAAAGTTGGTTCATTTGCAGTTTATTACTGATTACTCTTGATAAGGACTCTAGAATTGTCCCTTATACTACTCTCACTGGCCTCGCCACATACACACACACACACACACGCACACACACATGCCTACACTTTCACACCTCCCATATCTTCTTTCCTAAAAAGAAGAGACAAAATGGAGTAAAACCTTTAAAAATTGTGAATCACTGTTATATACCTATAACATATAATATTGTATATCAACTATATCTCAATAAAAAAAAATAAATCTAGAAGAAAAAAAAAGAAGAGACAGACATGTTTCCTCAGTCTAAAATTGATATCCTCTTCATTTGAGGAACAATAGAAACTTTCATCTTCCTTCGGTTAACTAAGATTCTGTTTCCCTAAAGTTGAACCAAAGCCACTGCAGGATTTGTGCAAAATTGTAACCTCAACTTATGTTTGTTTCTTAATTGTATCAAGAAAAAATATTAGAAATTTACTTTTCTTCTCTCTGATGATCAATGTGGGGATTAAACTTGATTTGGTGAGAGTACATATCTCAATAAAAGGGCGTCACACAGATAATTTTCCCACTTTATCTATATTGCACATTAGAATCTTTGAAACATTTGGAACTTTTAGAATGAAATGTACGCCAACAATGAAAAATTGGTACTCTGGTGTGAAAGGAAAGTGAGGAAATTGTGGGTGATTGTGTGACTTTCTGACATTACAGTGGACTCAGGATTTTATAGATTCTGCTTCTCTTGTTAGGTGTTGGGCACCTGATAGCACGGCTGCCAAAGAATTCACAGCCACCCAGATTCCAGGCTCATTAAAACTAGATTTGAGGCAAGAGATGTCAATCTTCATAATTAAATGGCTCTAGTGATTGTTTCCCCAGGTGCAGTTTCCAGTCATCTCACCTGATTTCCTAGATAACTCAACTTGGCTTCTGTTCTTGGCTCCTTTTTTGACACGTTTCTAGATCAAACCACACTTGACCATGGTTTCCCCCCCATCTATGCCTCTTGGATTCCAGTATTCACTCAGTTCTTCTCTGACTCCTGTCTGATTTCAGTGTTACAACACCCCATATCATGACACCTCACCTCCAATATAAAATCTCAACAGAGGAACAGAAAGATTATAAGCATTAATTTGTAGCCTTTTAGTTCTTTATAATCTCATAGATTTTTGACACAACTTTTGATTTTGTAATTTAAAGTATTTATTTTCTAATATTTTTCCCTCATGTTCCTGGCACACAGAAAAACCGAAATATTTTTATTGTTGTTATCATTATTATTTAGGGATGAGCAAACTAGAACCAAAAATGTTAGTAATGGCCTTAGAGCCACACAGCTAAAAATGATGGAGCCAAGAATTGACTCTGGAGACTGAATATTAAGTTACTTTAAGCTCACCATGTCTTTTTTTAAAAAAACTTTTTTTTTTAAATTGGAGTATAGCTGCTTTACAACATTGTGTTAGTGTCTGCTGTACAACAAAGTGAATGAACTATATGTATACATATATCCCCTCCCTCTTGGACCTCTCCCACCCCTCAACCCCGTACCACCCATCTAGGTCATCACAGAGCCCTGAGCTGAGCTATACAGCAGGTTCTCACTAGGTATCTATTTTACACATGGTAGTGTATATATGTCTGAGCAAGCCCGAGGATGTCAATAAGAAATAGAGGAGTGGATGCTACTTAAAAAGGAAGGAAAGTTAGCAGGAAGTTAGCATTATCAAACTCTGGCAGCAGATAGACAGGTCCCAGTCACTTGGCTGCAATTACATATCAGAACTACTATCCTCGGGTTGGGGTGCTGGGAAAATTGAAGCCGGATCCTAGTCTGCAGGAACTTACATGCCAAGCAGATCAATAAAAGGACTCAGGTACAAAGATAAAAAATAAGGCAGATGTTGAATTTCCTAAATAGGGATGAAGTAAAATTTACTCTAGTAGCAAGAAGCACTTTGTGATGAGCTTCACAGGTTCAGAATAGATTTCTTTGAGCCCTTGTGCTTTGGATCAGGATTTGTCATGGGAACCGACAAGAATGAGACTGTGGTTGTGGAGAAAGGAGGGCTGAAAACAGTTAACAAAATTATTTTGTACAGTGTTATAGAGATTCTCTACAAGTAATACAGGACCTACTAAAATGTGGGCTCCAAGAGTCTTTGTGGGCAACAGGAGTCTTTACTTGAAGTAAAATACTGTTAATCTGTGAAATATTTATGGATAATTTATTCTTATAATATTAAAAAGTTTAACTAACTCTGTTGCTTCCTCCCCTAAACAAAGAAATGCCAGGATATAGAGAAGATCAACAAAATTTAAAAGCCAACAAATAAATACATAAAAAAATATAAAGAAATGAGAAATTGAGCCAGGAAACACCAAATATTCAAAACTTACATTGTAAACCCACTTTATAAAATAAGAAATATAAACATGTGCATGAAATTGAAAACCTTTTATTCAATTCTTTTAAAAACTGTGGAACCCTTTCTATGTGACTACCTCTCTGTGTTAGGCAAAATAAACACAAAATAATGGTTCCCCCAAACATGTACACACCCTAACCCTGGAACCTGTGAATATGTTACATTAAATGACAATCGGGACTTTGCAGATATGATTAATTTAAGGATTTTGTGATGAGATTTCCCTGGAAAATCTGCGTGACCCCAATGCAATCACAAGGGCCTTTATGAGGAGGAAGCAGAAGAACCAGATTCAGAAAAAATGATGTGACAGTGGAGGCAGAGTTTGGATGATTAAAAGAATGTGGGCAGCCTCTAGAAACCAGAAAAGGCAAAGAAATATATCATCCTCTAGAGTCTCCAGAAGGAAGGCAGCTCTGCTGACAATTTGATTTTAACCAGTGAGAATTTTTGACATCCAGAACTAGAAGTGAATGAATTTGTATTTTTAAGCTACCAAGTTTGTGGTAATTTGTTACAACATTAAACAGAAACTAATACATTCTCCAATGGTATGATTCATGTTTATCAGAAACAGATGGTGTGAAGGGATAAGATGTGCCCATGTGTAATTCTAACAAAGAAATACAAGGCAGAAAGTGATAGTGAGATAAACTGAATAGCTTTTTTCATTTCAGATTGCAAGGAAGAAACAAAATATGCTTTTAGTGGTCAACAAAAGGACAGATCAATCCCATGCAAAATTAACAAGAAACTGTGAAGGGAGACCAAAATGCAATAATGAAAACTGAATCCCTGCTGTACTGGAAATCACCATAGAACTTAGTTTTATCATTATAAAATCCGTTTTAAAATTTACTAAAATCCTCCACTTATAAGGCTAAAGACTAGTTACTGACTATAATGTTAATATTTTCACAAAGAAAAAAACCCTAATAATTGAATATGTCCCTTTTGTACAGACAGGTGTAAAGTAGTTGGATTGCCATTGCCTGTCTGCATTACTTCTACTACATATTATAATTAAGCATGGTAAAAACACTTTTTTTGCAACACTACCTCTCCAAATTCTCAACACAAATGACAGCTAAAAACCTTGCCTTTATTTCAAATATGCAAATTTCCAAAATCCATATATACTTACCAGTTTCTTAGGAAGAGTCATCTAGAATGGTCATCTAGAATGGCTTGTTGAACACCAGGTCTCTGAAAAAAATCAATTTTTTACTAGTGTAAAACTGAAACATACATATTTTTAACTGAATAGTAGTGTAACTGAAACACACACATACATATTTGGCAACAAATTGATTCATAGTCAGATGAGATCAATGAGGCTGCTTGCCAAATTAAACTGGATCATCAATTTGAGTCCCTGCATAATTTTTTAACTGATAGATCTGCTCAGTTCATGGATTGTTGACTTGCAGAAAGCATGTCGTATGAGACCACTGTTAAAACTGATGGTTTGGGCAATGAAGGCACACATGATGAATGAGAAGAGAAGAAAAAAATATTGTCTGCCTCACCACCAAAGGAAAATGTAAATAAGCCAGAGCTGTATATTTAAGGTTGATCAGGTGCTGACTATAACTTGAGGTTTGGGGTCTGTTCTAAAAGGCTTTTGGGTTTGGATTGTCACATTTTTTACTATTATTGGTGACTGTTGGATTAGGGTGGCAGAGAATACTTTTCCACTACTGTCATCATCTCCTTTCCAGAGACCTCAACTAAGAACTTTGAATTCTTTGACTAGTCCTTTTGCTTTCTTATCTCTCTATGATGAAAACGTAATTGGAGATATATTTACAGTTTTTAGGCCACTGTAAAAGAGTCTGAAGCTAAGAAAAGGTTGAAAATAACCTACTCCTTTCTTCTATCTTGGATAAGGATAAAAGTCATTTGTTTCATACTTCCTGAAGACATATTTGATAATATCTTTGATACAGATGTGGGTCAAAGAGGGATGCTTCCATGCCGGCAGGTTCTGGAAGTAAGCTTACTTTTTACCTACTCTCTGACAGGAAATTCCTTTAAACTCATTACTCAGACTTCAATTTTGAATTTTCAACCACTACCACTAGTAATAATTGTTATCTATAGTAAATGATTTGGCATTGCTGAATCTCTCACCCATTCACATATTGCTGCAAAAATAAAATACCCAATAAAGCTGCATAACCCTATTAGACATTAAAAACCACCCAAAGCCATGCACCTGAGACACAGAAAATATATGAGTTTTGTAATCCTAAAACTTCTTTTCTTCCAATTTTGCTGTTTTCACTAATAAACTATGTTTATACTGCCAGGTACAGTTGTGCCTGAGTACATTGACAAAAGCAATAAATTAGAAAATAAAACGATCTAGTAATTCAGGCATCATTGTGGATCAGAAATCCAAACTGTTAAAATGTAAAACACTCAGAATATTTACATGAATTGACCACGGCCTTCTAGATTTTTATGTCCCAAATCTTTTTATAGTTTATATAGTTAATCAGTAACATTATCAATATTTTAATGATTACTCACATAAACTTATGAATTTTAAATCTCAAAATGTATAAATACCTGATATGCATTAAGAATGCCCAAGGCAAGTTTCGTACATGTAAGCTGACCCTTTAAACTGTAGTGGTCTTGATATTTTAATAACCTAAAGTGTCATGAGAAGCACTATGGATTTAAAGTTAGCAACTTATTTGTATGATATTTACCATGTTTTTACTTATTTCCATATACTCATACAAAACTGGTAGTAAAATATATTCTTTTTCCATAAATATATAAATTATGTAATTTTACACATAAGCACAAAAGACCAAAATAAGGATTCAAGTTCAAGATTCTCTGAATTCATTATAATGTTGAGGTAAACAAGTTGATGTAGCTCATTAAAAGGAATGTGGAGTGGATCATTAAAATCCTTCCAAAATTTATCCATTTATAGACATATCCATCTGTACTGACAGTCATTCAGCTACATGTTTTGCCATCAACATGTGTAAATGTGGCAAGATTTAAATTGTTTCTCTACAATGAAAACACAATTTTGTTCTAGTTTCCTGATTGTATATTATATTCTTTCTGAAATTTTGTGTTTCGTCCTTTGAGTGGTAATTGGCATTCATCTCTCATATGTTGTTTTATCATATGCCTTTCTCCTGGTGCTGAATTTGGCTATGAAAAATATAAGATTCTTAGCATCCAATCTTCATATTTAGGGGGTGATAAACTTGGAGGCATATCAATTTGTATTTAACATTTATGTTTTGCAGCTTGACCTCATCAGTGATTTTTGTTACCTCAAGAGTTAGAGCACAGGAAACTTTCTAAAATTTCTTTGAAGTAAGTGAAGACAGCATGGTTAATATTGTTACTTAGAGAAGAATATAGTGACATAAAGAGAGAAGGTGCCATCACAAGCCAGAAAAAGAAATAGAATAGAATCTTCATCATTAATGGTTGTTATGATTTGTCCACAAGACCATTTTCTCATTACACAGATGGCATACCTCAGCAATATGAATCCTCCAGGTTTTGCAAATGAATCAAGATCAGCAAACTGAAAATATATATATATTTGTCTGCTTTGAATATAGGAAATGATAAGATCCAATAATAACACATTAATTAAAAAGCAGAATTTATTTATCAAAAGTGTATATTATAAATATTTTTGAAAGATAAATAAATTTTTTCCAAGATTTTAATGCTGGCATGTATATGAGAAATGAGAAGATACAATATGGTAGTAAAAATGCAAATCATAATGGGATACTGCTAAATTTGTAGTCAGGGATTATCAGCCAATCTTGAAAACTGCTTTCTAGCAAAATTTGAATAAAACTTAAACTACTTATTAGAAAAGGTATTGGGTGATATCAAAGAAATAGTGTCCACCTCTTCTGTAAACTATATTATAGTTGTATAGATGTACTAGGCTATATAGTAGTTCTCTTAAACTATAAGTCTCTGAAAGCAAATTCTGAGGATAATTCTTTTTTGCCATTCTTTTCAGCATTTAGAGTATTGCTTTTCAGAACAAGAGACACAGATATGTTTATTTGTTGAATGAATAAATGAATGAATCATGTCAAGTAGGCATATTTTCAGCCACCATTGATTCTCTAAACCATGAAATCTCATAATACATTATTCTCTAGTTCACAACTATTTTGTAAATTTATTTTCAAAATATACATGATGGAGACTTCCCTGGCATCCCAGTGGTTAAGACTCCACAATTCCACTGCGGGGGGCGGTGCAGGTTCGATCCCTAGCTGGGGAACTAAGATCCCACATGCTGCACGGTGCAGCCAAAAAAAACTAACTTAAAAAAAAAAGATATATTAGAAACAAAAAAAAATATATACATGATCATTCCTGCATGGTTAAAAACACTAATTCTCTCTAACCATCTGTACAACACAATGACTAAGAGGGTGGGCTCTGGAAACAGACAAACCTGAATTCAAATTCAAGACTTGTATGTTGTGGAAATTAGGTAAGATATTCGGCCTCTCTGATTTTAAGTTTTTGTGTTGATAAAAAGAAATGAATATAACAGCAACAACTTCATAGGACATTATAAGATTTAAATGAGAACTATTCAGTCAAATGTTTAGTACAGTGCCTAGTACATATTAGGTATATAGCAAAAAGTAGTAATTATTGTTATTTGATTTCTTGTCCTATTCTTATAACTTTTCAAAACCACTCCAGTAAAATAATTCATAATCTCTAAAACATTTGAAGACATTTTGGAAAACAATATCACAAGATAACAATGTTAGTCAAGTTAGTCAATGTAAATATATATTGACCCCTTATCATGTAAAGGAACAATGGAGTATGTCAAAAGAACACAACCAAAACTTCAGAAGTGATTGTTCCAAAATATCTATAGTTTTACATTTCCTCTCTCTGAAAGTCTTCAAACTGCAAAATAAAGAGAGCCAAAACTAAATAAAAATTTATCTTTACTGTAATTAGAAAACAGTCCCACATCTACTAAATAGAATACAATTTGGACCAAGTAATCCAAGAAAAATTCTTGTGGTAGCTAGGAAGAACACTTAAGGAGATCTCATGCACATGATTTGGGGAAAACTGTAGTCTCAGATTGAATGTTCTTAATTCAAAAATGCTAAAATTCACTACAAATATATTAGTTCGTAGACAAAGAAATGATTATGAAAAATTACTAAATATGCAAATTGTTTATAATCAATTTAATGCACCTCCCATAGAATTTGGCAGATTAAGACAAATTAAAATGAATGACATTATAGAAGATTTGGACCACAATTCATTACCCATTGTACACTGTCTAGGATTGATCAAGGGCTAAAAATCTGAATAATTGTAAAAAACTGTACTAATGGTTTATGCCCTATTCTTTGATCATAGTGGAAAATATACAGAAATTAATAACCTAAAATAGATAAAAATGATATGATCATAAATAACCATTAAAAGTTAAGTTATTATTTGGACAAGGATACAAAAATGAAATTATGGAAAAAATTTTAAATGTCACAATAAGTATGTTTAACATTAAACCTATGAAATGCAAATAAAACTTTATAAAAATAAACATTATATGTACATTTTTTTCAAAATAAAATATGGATATTCAGAAAAATAAACAAGAAAAAGGACAACAAATCATAACCATGTAAAATTTAACTTAGGACACTAATAAATATAAATCCATAAACTGATTAAATAAAAAGTAAAACAAGAATAGCATATATAAATGGCACTCAGTGTGGACTCTTTGACAATAATAAGTAATACAGACAAAATTACAATGAAGGTTTTTAGGGGGAAAAAATAAAATATGTAATATCCTTAATGTCTACCATTAGAAATGGGAGATGAGATACGACCACAGATATTTATGAAATAAAAATATAAAAATACTTTTAGATAGTAGAATTCCAATTCCAGCCATAATAGAGTAGATAGCACTAAGGTTCCCATTTAAACTATAGAAAATAGGTAAGGTAAAATACATATTTAAAAATACATCTCTATGAAAGTTATTGGGAGCATCCAACATAGATAAGAATCTGAAGGGTCAGACTCTATAAAAAAAGGGAAGCACATATAGTTAGTTCCACAGTCATCTCAGCATGTTCAACAAAGCCTTTGGAGCACAGGCTCTGTATGCGCAGGCTCAGCGACCATGGCTCACGAGCCCAGCCGCTCCGCGGCATGTGGGATCTTCCCAGACCGGGGCACGAACCCGTGTCCCCTGCATCGGCAGGCAGATTCTCAACCAGTGCGCCACCAGGGAAGCCCCAACAAAGCCTTTCTCTATATTTTGCAGTGCAGCATATTTGCGCCAAGTAGAGAGAAGCAGTCCTACAGAACTGGAGATTCTAGAAATTCAAGTCTGGGGTAACCAAACTTGTAAGGTCCTAAAGGTCTTGGAAAGACAACAAAAACACAAAGAAGCCCAATAATATGAATATAGGTTCCAATTATGTCATTGTTCAACTCTTAACCTGGACATTCACATGAACAGGTTCTAAGAAATCCAAATCTTTGTAGGTGGGAGCTGAGTGGAGATGAGAGAAGACTCTTGACTCACGAAAGGGGGAGTTGGATTGAAGTCACACCAAGGTAGAAGAAAACATCCTGGATTTTAGTCAAGAGCATACATCCAAGAAGTAAGGGCCATGCCCTAAAAGCACTAAGTATGCTTACCAAGACAGCAAAACTCAAGACCAACTCTAAAAAATTCTAAGACCAGGTCTCAGCAGATAATCCACTAGTATTCTATATGCTGCTAATAGAAAAGTTAATCTCATTTGGAGGAAATATAACAGTATCCAGAATATTCAACACCTACACAAAAATTTAAGCATGCTAAAAATTGTATCTATTAAATAAAAAAACAAAGAAAAAAAGATAAAGGAATACAACTCACAGCAATTAACTTATTTACCGTATCAAATATGGGCTTAATAATTATGATGACTATGAGAACTTAAAAGAAATAGCAAAATAGATGAAGAGGTGAAAAATTTCAATAGAAAATTGAAACTTTTAATAAAATAATCAAATATATATATTCCAGGTCTAAAGTAATATATCTAAAATTAAGAATTAATAGTGAAATAGGAAAGGGAAATTAAGAGGTACAAACTTCCAGTTACAAAATAAATGAGTCACAAGGATGAAACTACAGCATGGGGAAGATAGTCAATAATAACATATCTTTGTATGCTGATAGATGGTAACTAGACTTTTTGTGGTGATCATTTTGTAGTGTATAGAAATATCAAATCACTATGCTGTGCACCAGGAACTAACATTGTGTTGGAGGTCAATTATACTTCAAAAAACAAAAAAAAATTCATAGAAAAACAGATCCGACTTGTGGTTACCAGAGGTGGGGGGTGGAGGGGAGAGAGAACTGGATGAAGGTGGTCAAAAGGTATAAATGTTACCGAACCAAGTTTGTTTGCCCAATGAGCAGCAAGCCAAACACTGAGACACCAAGGTTTGCAGCAGAGAAAAGATTTATTCACAAGGCAGCCAAATGAGAAGTCAGGAGAACAAATCTCATCTGTCTCTCCAAAGGCAAGGGGCTCAGGATACTTATGAGATAAAGCTGAGGCATAGGAACATAGGGAAAGGTAACTGGAGATAAGAAAACAGTGAGATAAGTGTGATTCTGTGCAGGCACAAGTAAGCTACAGTCTTCTTCATGGGATGCATTTTCAGAATATGGCCGCGGTAGCATATTCTGAGGGTGGAGTTTTTGGTCCTCTGACCTTTTGGTCAAAGAGCCACTGACACACACACACATGCCCAGTTTCAGGGTAAGTGATTCTAACCAGTCTTAACTGGGTTGAGCTTGGACTGGGCACTGCTGATCCCCAGTTTCTGAAAAACAACTCAGGCAAACATTTTATTGTTTAGGCTACATGATGCTTGGAGGACATGCAAGTTTTTACAAACACAATTAAAAGGAGGTTGGTCTGTGAAGGCAGGTTACAGTTTATAATTGTTTCCTTTTATTTATTTATTTAATCATTTATTTTTGGCTGAGTTGGGTCTTCATTGCTGCACGTGGGCTTTCTCTAGTTGCAGCGAGTGGGGGCTACTCTTCGTTGCAGTACGTGGGCTTCTCACTGCGGTGGCTACTCTTGTTGCAGAGCACAGGCTCTAGGCGTGGGCTTCAGTACTTGTGGCACGTGGGCTTTAGTAGTTGTGGCTTGTGGGCTCTAGAGTGCAGGCTCAGTATTTGTGGCGCATGGGCTTAGTTGCTCCGTGGCATGTGGGATCTTCCTGGACCAGTGGTCGAACATGTGACCCCTGCATTGGCAGATGGATTCTTAACCACTGTGCCACCAGGGAAGCCCTACAGTTTATAATTTATTTATGGCTAACTGATAACTACCCTTGGATTCACAAATTTACAGTTATAAGATAAATAAGTACTAAAGATGTAATGTAAAACATGATTAATATAATTAACACTGCTGTATTATATATGAATGTTAAGAGAGCAAGTCCTGAGACTTTTCATCAAAAGGAAAAACTATTTTTGCTTTTTTCTTTTATTTTGTATCTATATGAGATGATGGATGTCCCCTAACCTTATTGTGGTAATCATTTCATGATATATGTAAGTCAAATCATTATGCTGTACAGCTTAAACTTATACAGTGCTGTGTGGCAATTATATCTACATAAAACTGGAAGAAACAATTCACTAGACAGATTTAAGAGCAGACTGAACATTTCAGTGGAAAAATTAGTAAATCTAAAGTCAGAGTGAAGGAAAATACTTAACCTGAAGCACCAAGGGGAAAACATAGGAAAATAAGGTAATAGCAGAATAGATATGAGGAACATAGGCAAGGGCTAAATATATGTAATAGAAATGGCAGAAGAAAGAGAGAATACAAAAAAAGCAGTATCAGATTATATAAATGCTGAGAATTTTCTAGAGAACATCAACAAACTCTATGCAAAGAAAATCACATCGAGGCACTTTATAGTCAAAATGCAAAAATCTCAAAGAAAAAGAGTAAAAAGTCTTAATGGCAGTCAGAGGAAATATGACATCATCACCCTCAAATATCAATGAGTGTGGGTAACTTTTCCACACAGACTAGAAAAGCCAGAAAATAATGAAACAATATTTTTAAAGTGATGACTGAAAAAACAACAACTTCCAAGTAGAATTCTGTAACCAGAAAAGTACCCTTAAATAAAGATGAAATAAATATAAATTTAGACCAAAAAAAAAAGCAAAGAGAATTCCTCTCCAATGAACTGTATTACAAGGTAATCTAGAGGAAATTCTTCAGACTGCAGGGAACAAATCCAGGATGGAAGCAAGAAACTGCCAAAGGAGTGAAGAACATTGAAAAGGTAAATATAAAAAGAATATTGAATGTTTAAAGCATACATGGTAACTATTTCTTTGGGAATGTATAACATAAATACATAAGTAAAATATATTTAAAATAGCAAACACATAGGAAGTAAATGAATTTAAACTTTATATGGCCTTACATTGTTGGAAAAGCAGTAACAGTACTAATTTACAATAGATTGTAATAAGCCAAAGATGCACATTATACTCTGTAGGTTAGGATAACTGGTAAAATACTGTACAACAAATAAATAAATAAAGTACCGAAAATACTTGGCTAATCCAAAAGAGAAAAGAAATAAATTAAATCAGTACTCACATGGAATTTACTAGACTACATACTCTAGGTAAAATATTGAGATAGTCAGAATGTATAACAGCACCCAAACCAAAACTATCTGCTGCTTAAAGGAGACAAATTTTAATTATAAGACAAAAAGTTAAATGCAAAAGAAAGTGGAGATATGTACCATAAAAGCACAAAGAAAAAAGCTATGTGGCAAAATACATGGTAAGACAAAATATTTTGAAAGCTAAAAGGGAGCATTTAACACCGAAAGAAAGGTCAGTTTAACTAGGTGATATGACACTTCTAAATATCATGCAACCATTACCGTAGGTGGATAATTTATATAATATATAACACACCAGTTGATCAGATTAAAGGAGAAAGAGAAAAATTTGAATAGACCAACACATAAAGAAATGAAATTAATAATCAAAAATCAGTAATTAAAAACTCTTCTTATAGAAAAGAACACAGGCTTAGATTGCTTTGTAGGTGAATTCTACTAAAATAGTAAAGAAGAAATAATACCAACTTTTCCCAAAATTTTTCAGAAAACTGAGGAGAAGTGAACATGTCTCAACTTATTTTAAGAGATCAGTATTACCCTGATACCAAACAAGACAGACATCACAAGAAAACTATAAAACAATATGCTTCATAAATATAGATGCAAAAATATAAACAAACCAAATCCCGCAAACATAAAAGGATTACATACCATAACCAAGTGGGGTTGTCATGGGAATACAAGGTAAGAGTAATAGCTGAAAATTAATGTAACACAACATATTAATAGATTAAGAGGTAAGAACTATATGATCATTTCAACAGATACAGAAAAAAATTATAATATCCACCATCTATATATGATTTGTTAAAAAAAGCACAAGAACCTAGAAATGAAATGGAACTTCCTCAAACTGATAAAGGGTATCTATAAAAACTCAAAATTAGCATTCTACATAATATTTACAGCTAAATATTTTCCCCATAACTGAGAAGAATACAAGTATATCTGTCTCACAACTTCTATTCAGCACTGCACTGAAATTTCAGTGCAATCAGGGAAGAAACAGAAATAAAAGGCATCCAGACTAGAAAGGAAGAAGTAAAACTGTCCTATTTATACATAATATGATCCTGTATGAACCTAGTCAAAGAAGTACACAAAGAAATATACTACAATGTATAAAAAAGTCACAGAATATAAGATCAACATACATTAGTTTGATTTCTACATATTACCAATAAAATATTTTGGAACAAATTTAACAAAGAAGTCAAAATTTACACTATTAAAACTACTGAACGTTACCTTAAAAAATTAAAGACCTTAATTAATAGAAAGATATCCCATGTTCATAAATAGAGATACTTAATATTGTTAAAATGGTAATACTTCCCAAATTGATCCACAGATTCAACACAAACTCTATCAAAATCCCAGCTGGCTTTTTTTCATAGAAATTCTTTGAAGAAATTGAAAAGTTGACCCTAAAATTTGTATGGAAATGAAAAGTAGCCAAAAATAACAATATGTTCTTAAATAGAAGAATAAAGTCAGAGAACATACACTTACAAATTTCAAAAACTACTACACAATAGTAATAATGAAGAAAGAGAAGTACTGACAAAGAATAATCATAGAATTCAATAAAATATAATTGAGAAATCAGAAATTCATATGCAAAAAGATGAAATTAGACCTTTACCTCACACCATACAAAAAAAATTCAAGATGGATCATAGATTATATTGGAGGCCGGGGTAAGATGACAGAAGAGTAAGACATGGAGATCACCTTCCTCCCCACAGATACATCAGAAACACATCTACACGTGGAACAGCTCCTACAGAACACCTACTGAACGCTGGCAGAAGACCTCAGACATCCCAAAAGGCAAGAAACTCCCCCACGTACCTGGGTAGGGCAAAAGAAAAATGAATAAACAGAGACAAAAGAATAGGGACGGGACCTGCACCAGTGGGAGGGAGCTGTGAAGGAGGAAAGGTTTCCACACACTAGAAGCCCCTTCATGGCAGACACTGTGGATGGTGGAAGGGGGAAGCTTCAGAGCCGCGGAGGAGAGCGCAGCAACAGGGGTGCAGAGGGAAAAGTGGAGAGATTCCCGCATAGAGGATCAGTGCCGACCAGCACTCACCAGCCTGAGAGGCTTGTCTGCTTACCCGCCAGGGCGAGCAGGGCTGGGAGCTGAGGCTCAGGCTTCGCGTAGGGAGAGGACTGGATGCGTGAACATAGCCTGCGGGGGTTAGAGCACCACGGCTAGCCGGGAGGGAGTCCGGGGAAAAGTCTGGACCTGCCGAAGAGGCAAGAGACATTTTCTTCCCTCTTTGTTTCCTGGTGCGAGAGGAGAGGGGATTAAGAGCACCACTTAAAGGAGCTCCAGAGACGGGCGCGAGCCATGGCTAACAGCGCGGACCCCAGAGATGGGCATGAGACACAAAGGCTGCTGCTGCCGCCACCAAGAAGCCTGTGTGCGAGCACAGGTCACTCTCCACACCTCCCTTCCAGGGAGCCTGTGCAACCCGCCACTGCCAGGGTCCCGGGATCCAGGGACAACTTCCCCGGGAGAACGCACGACACGCCTCAGGCTGGTGCAACGTCACGCCGGCCTCTACCGCCGCAGGCTCGCCCCGCATCGTGCCCCTCCCTCTCCCCGGCCTCAATGAGCCAGAGCCCCGGAATCAGCTGCTCCTTTAACCCCATCCTGTCTGAGTGAAGAAAAGACGCCTTCCAGCGACCTACACGCAGAGGCGGGCGAAATCCAAAGCTGAGCCCAGGGAGCTGTGTGAAAAAAGAGAAAGGGAAATCTCTCCCAGGAGCCTCAGAAGCAGCAGATTAAATCTCCACAATCAACTTGATGTACCCTGCATCTGTGGAATACCTGAATAGACAATGATTCATCCCAAATTGAGGAGGTGGACTTTGAGAGCAAGATTTATGATTTCTTCCCCTTTTCCTCTTTTTGTGAGTGTGTATGTGTATGCTTCTGTGTGAGACTTTGTCTGTATAGATTTGCTTTCACTATTTGTCCTAGGGTTCTATCCATCCTTTTTTTTTTTTGCGGTACACGGGCCTCTCACTTTTGTGGCCTCTCCCATTGTGGAGCACAGCCTCCGGATGCACAGGCTCAGCGGCCATGGCTCACAGGCCCAGCCGCTCCGTGGCATGTGGGATCTTCCCGGACTGGGGCACAAACCTGTGTTCCCTGCATGGGCAGACAAACTCTCAACCACTGCGCCACCAGGGAAGCTCTTTTTTTTCCCTTTAAAAAAAATGTTTTTTCTTAATAATTATTTTTTATTGTAATAACTTTATTTTATTTTATCTTTATTTTATTTTATTTTATCCTCCTTCTTTCTTTCTTTCTTCCTTTCTTTCTTTCTTTCTACTTTTTCTCCTTCTTTTTCTGAGCTGTGTGGATGAAAGGCTCTTGGTGCTGCAGCCAGGAGTCAGTGCTCTGCCTCTGAGGTGGGAAACCCAATTTCAGGACACTGGTCCACAAGAGACCTCCCAGCTTCATGTAATACCACAGGGCGAAAATCTCCCAGAGATCTCTGTCTCAACAACAACACCCAGCTTCACTCAATGACCAGCAAGCTTAAGTGCTGGACACCCTATGCCAAACAACTAGCAAGACAGGAACACAACACCACCCATTAGCAGAGAGGCTGCCTAAAATCATATTAAGTCCACAGACACCCCAAAACACACCACCAGACATAGACCTGCCCACCAGAAAAACAAGATCCAGCCTCATCCACCAGAACACAGGCACTAGTCCCCTCCACCAGGAAGCCTACACAACCCATTGAACCAAATTTAGCCACTGGAGACAGACACCAAAAACAATGGGAACTACAAACCTGCAGCCTGCAAAAAGGAGATCCCCAAACACAATGAGATAAGCAAAATGAAAAGAGAGAAAAATGAACAGCAAATGTAGGAGCAAGATAAAAACCCATCAGACCTAACAAATGAAGAGGAAATAGGCAGTCTACCTGAAAAAGAATTCAGAATAATGATAGTAAATATGATCCAAAATGTTGGAAATAGAATAGACAAAATGCAAGAAACATTTAACAAGGACCAAGAAGAACTAAAGATGAAACAAGCAATGATGAACAACGCAATAAATGAAATTAAATATACTCTAGAAGGAATCAATAGCAGAATAATTGAGGCAGAAGAACGGATAACTGACTTGGAAGATAAAATAGTAGAAATAACTACTGTAGAGCAGAATAAAGAAAAAAGAATGAAAATAACTGAGGACAGTCTCAAAGAACTTTGGGACAACATTAAACACAACAACATTCGAATTATAGGGGTTCCAGAAGAAGAAGAGAAAAAGAAAGGGACTGAGAAAATATTTAAAGAGATTATAGTTGAAAACTTCCCTAATATGGGAAAGGTAATAGTCAATCAAATCCAGGAAGCACAGAGAGTCCCATACAAGATAAATCCAAGGAGAAACACTCCAAGACACATATTAATCAAACTGTCAAAAATTAAATACAAAGAAAACATATTAAAAGCAGAAAGGGAAAAACAACAAATAACACACAAGGGAATCCCCATAAGGTTAACAGCTGATCTTTCAGCAGAAACTCTGCAAGCCAGAAGGGACTGGCAGGACATATTTAAAGTGATGAAGGACAAAAACCTGCAACCAAGATCACTCTACCCAGCAAGGATCTCATTCAGATTTGATGGAGAAATTAATACCTTTACAGACAAGCAAAAGCTGAGAGAGTTCAGCACCACCAAACCAGCTTTACAACAAATGCTAAAGGATCTTCTCTAGGCAGGAAACACAAGAGAAGGAAAAGACCTATAATAACAAACCCAAAACAATTAAGAAAATGGGAATAGGAACATACATATCGATAATTACCTTACATGTAAATGGATGAAATGCTCCCACCAAAAGACACAGACTTGCTGAATGGATAAAAAAACAAGACCCATATATATGCTGTCTACAAGAGACCCACTTCAGACCTAGAGACACATACAGACTGAAAGTGAGGGGATGGAAAAAGATATTCCATGCAAATGGAAACCAAAAGAAAGCAGGAGTAGCAATTCTCATATCAGACAAAATAGACTTTAAAATAAAGACTATTAGAAGAGACAAAGAAGGACACTACATGATGATCAAGGGATTGATCCAAGAAGAAGATATAACAATTGTAAATATTTATGCACCCAACATAGAAGCACCTCGATACATAAGGCAAATACTAACAGCCATAAAATGGGAAATTGACAGTAACACATTCATAGTAGGGGACTTTAAGACCCCACTTTCACCAATAGGCAGATCATCCAAAATGAAAATAAATAAGGAAACACAAGCTTTAAATGATACATTAAACAAGATGGACTTAATGGATATTTATCGGACATTACATCCAAAAACAACAAAATATACATTTTTCTCAAGTGCTCATGGAACATTCTCTGGAATAGATCATATCTTGGGTCACAAATCAAGCTTTGGTAAATTTAAGAAAATTGCAATTGTATCAAGTATCTTTTCTGACCACAACACTTTGAGACTAGATATAAATTACAGGAAAAGATCTTTAAAAAATACAAACACATGGAGGCTAAACAA
This sequence comes from Delphinus delphis, assembly GCF_949987515.2. Taxonomy (NCBI): domain Eukaryota; kingdom Metazoa; phylum Chordata; class Mammalia; order Artiodactyla; family Delphinidae; genus Delphinus; species Delphinus delphis. Next base: position 62,175,161 of record NC_082683.1, on the reverse strand, counting down.
TCCACTACTTAATAACGAAGTGATCACTGAAGAAATCAAAGAGGAAACAAAAAATACCTAGAAACAAATGACAATGGAGACCCAACGACCCAAAACCTATGGGATGCAGCTTAGGCATTTCTAAGAGGGAAGTTTATAGCAATACAATTCTACCTTAAGAAACAGGAAACATCTCGAATAAACAACCTAACCTTGCACCTAAAGAAATTAGAGAAAGAAGAACAAAAAAACCCAAAGTTAGCAGAAGGAAAGAAATCATAAAGTTCAGATCAGAAATAAATGAAAAAGAAATGAAGGAAATGATAGCAAAGATGAATAAAACTAAAAGCTGGTTCTTTGAGAAGATAAACAAAATTGATAAACCATTAGCCAGACTCATCAAGAAAAAAAGGGAGAAGACTCAAACCAATAGAATTAGAAATGAAAAAGGAGAAGTAACAACTGACACTGCAGAAATACAAAGTATCATGAGAGAGTACTACAAACAACTCTATGCCAATAAAATGGACAACCTGGAAGAAATAGACAAATTCTTAGAAACGCACAACCTGCCAAGACTGAATCAGGAAGAAATAGAAAATATGAAAAGACCAATCACAAGCACTGAAATTGAAACTGTGATTAAAAATCTTCCAACAAACACAAGCCCAGGACCAGATGGCTTCACAGGCGAATTCTATCAAACATTTAGAGAAGAGCTAACACCTATCCTTCTCAAACTCTTCCAAAATATATCAGAGGGAGGAACACTCCCAAACTCAGTCTTCGAGGCCACCATCACCCTGATACCAAAGCCAGAAGAGGATGTCACAAAGAAAGAAAACTACAGGCCACTATCACTGATGAACATAGATGCAAAAATCCTCAACAAAATACTAGCAAACAGAATCCAACAGCATGGTATATGAAAAGGATCATACACTATGATCAAGTGGCGTTTATTTCAGGAATGCAAGGATTCTTCAATATATTCAAATCAATCAATGTGATACACCATATTAACAAACTGAAAGAGAAAAAACATATGGTCATCTCAACAGATGCAAAGAAAGCTTTCGACAAAATTCAATACCCATTTATGATAAAAAACCTCCAGAAAGTAGGCATAGAGGAAAATTTCCTCAACATAATAAAGGCCATATATGACAAACCCACAGCCAACATTGTCCTCAATGGTGAAAAACTGAAACCATTTCAACTAAGATCAGGAACAAGACAAGGATGCCCACTCTCACCACTCTTATTCAACATACTTTTGGAAGTTTTAGCCACAGCAATCAGAGAAGAAAAGGAAATAAAAGGAATCCAAAATAGAAAAGAAGAAGTAAAGCTGTCACTGTTTGCAGATGACATGATACTATACATAGAGAATCCTAAAGATGCTACCGGAAAACAACTAGATCTAATCTATGAATTTGGTAAAGTAGCAGGGTACAAAACTAATGCACAGAAATCTCTGGCATTCCTATAAACTAATGATGAAAAATCTAAAAGTAAAATCAAGAAAACACCCCCATTTACCATTGCAACAAAAAGAATAAAATATCTAGGTTAAACCTACCTAAGGAGACAAAAGACCTGTATGCAGAAAATTATAAGACACTGATGAAAGAAATTAAAGATGTTACAAATAGATGGAGAGATATACCATGTTCCGGGATTGGAAGAATCAACATTTTTGAAAATGACTCTACTACCCAAAGCAATCTACAGATTCAATGCAATCCCTATCAAACTACCACTGGCATCTTTCACAGAACTAGAACAAAAAATTTCACAATTTGTATGGAAACACAAAATACCCATAATAGCCAAAGCAATCTTGAGAATGAAAAACGGAGCTGGAGGAATCAGGCTCCCTGACTTCAGACTGTACTACAAAGCTACAGTAATCAAGACAGTATGGTACTGGCACAAAAACAGAAATATAGATCAATGGAACAGGATAGAAAGCCCAGAGATAAACCCACGCACATATGGTCACCTTATCTTTGATAAAGGAGGCAGGAATGTACAGTGGAGAAAGGACAGCCTCTTCAATAAGTGGTGCTGGGAAAACTGGACAGCTACATGTAAAAGTATGAGATTAGATCACTCCCTAACACCATACAAAAAAATAAGCTCAAAATGGATTCAAGACCTAAATGTAAGGCCAGTAACTATCAAACTCTTAGAGGAAAACATAGGCAGAACACTCTATGACATAAATCACAGGAAGATCCTTTCTGACCCACCTCCTAGAGAAATGGAAATAAAAACAAAAATAAACAAATGGGACCTAATGAAACTTCAAAGCTTTTGCACAGCAAAGGAAACCATAAGCAAGACCAAAAGACAACCCTCAGAATGGGAGAAAATATTTGCAAATGAAGCAACTGACAAAGGATTAATCTCCAAAATTTACAAGCAGCACATGCAGCTCAATATCAGAAAAACAAACAACCCTCTCCAAAAATGGGCAGAAGACCTAAATAGACATTTCTCCAAAGAAGATATGCACACTGCTAACAAACACATGAAAGAATGCTCAACATCATTAATCATTAGAGAAATGCAAATCAAAACTACAATGAGATATCATCTCACACCAGTCAAAATGGCCATCATCAAAAAATCTGCAAACAATAAATGCTGGAGAGGGTGTGGAGAAAAGGGAACACTCTTGCACTGTTGGTGGGAATGTAAATTGATACAGCCACTATGGAGAACAGTTTGGAGGTTCCTTAAAAAACTTCAACTAGAACTACCATATGACCCTGCAATCCCACTACTGGGCATATACCTTGAGAAAACCATAATTCAAAAAGAGTCATGTACCAAAATGTTCATTGCAGCTCTATTTACAATAGCCAGGAGATGGAAACAATCTAAGTGTCCATCATCAGATGAATGGATAAAGAAGATGTGGCACATATACAATGGAATATTACTCAGCCATATAAAGAAACAAAATTGGGTTATTTGTAGTGAGGTGGATGAACCTAGAGTCTGTCATACAGAGTGAAGTAAGTCAGAAAGAGAAAGACAAATACCGTATGCTAACACACATATATGGTATCTAGAAAAAATAATGTCATGAAGGACATAGGGTTAAGACAGGAATAAAGACACAGACCTACTAGAGAATGGACTTGCGGATATGGGGTGGAGGAAGGGTAAGCTGTGACAAAGCGAGAGACTGGCATGGACATGTATACACTACCAAACGTAAAATAGATAGCTAGTGGGAAGCAGCCGCATAGCACAGGGAGATCAACTTGGTGCTTTGTGACTACCTAGAGGGGTGGGATAGGGAGGGTAGGAGTGTGGCAGATGCAAGAGGGAAGAGATATGGGAACACATGTATATGTATAACTGATTCACTTTGTTATAAAGCAGATAGTAACACACCATTGTAAAGCAATTATACTCCAGTAAAGATGTAAAACTATGTAAAAAAAATCATTATGTTGTACACCTGAAATAATATTATATGTCAATTATACCTCAATAAGAAAAAAAAAAGATGGATCATAAATTTAAACATAAGAGCATAATACAAAAATCTCTTAGCAAAAAACATAGAAGTAAATATTTGTGACCCTGTGTTTCTTATATTTTCTTAGGCAATGGTTCTTAGATATGACTATGAAATATGAGCTACAAGAAAATATGACAAATTGGACATAAGGAAAGACTGCAAATATTCTAAAATTTGATTTTGGTGATAGTTGAACAAGTCTGGAATTTACTAAGAATATTACATTGTGTACTGAAAACAAGTGAATTTTATATTATATGACTTATACCTCAATAAAGCTGATTCATTTTTTAATATAGTTCATAGGGAATATAAGTAAATTGATGGAGCAATCAGATAGTACATAAGAATTCATTGTATTCTTTACAACATTTTTGCAATGCTAGCAACATTCAAAAAAATTTCTTGACCTATATACACTACCATGTATAAAATAGATAGCGAATGAGAACCTATGTATAGCACAGGCAGCTCTACTCAGTGCTCTGTGGTGACCTAAATGGGAAGGAAATCCCAAAAAGAGGGGATATATGTATACATATAGCTGATTCACTTTGCTGTACAGCAGAAACTGACAAAGCAGTGTAAAGCAACTATACTCCAATAAAAATTAATTTAAAAATTCAAATATTTCAAAATACTTAAAAAATAATATTGAAAGAAAATATATGTCTTAAAATGTGTGATCACTTTCTGAGAAAGGTACACAATTTTTTTCCACTAAGAAAACATTGGTGATTTAAATATTTAAAATTCCTGTGTGGCTAATGACATTAAAAATGAAATTAAGCAAATTACACTCATGGTGTTCATTACAACCAATTTCTCATGTGTCTTGCTGTACACAGGGCCTGTTATCTGCCTGGTTGTTTCCTTGAAACTAGGCCTCTGGGTGGGTTTGGTTTGTATTATGCAATTGAACTTAGATAAGGACTGAATTCAGCTCTCAGTTAAATGCAGGGTGAGAGGGCCTGGGGTACCAGAGAGAGCATGGTTCTGGACTGAGGTATGGAGTGGCTGCTTTCCAATTCAGCAAATCAGGTTATCCAAAAGCAGCAGCACCCATGGCAGTCCAGCTTGGTAGTATGCCTCTGGGGGTCGTTCATACAGCTCATGCTTCAATGATGTTCCTAAGCCCTGACAAAGGTAAGGTCTTTGTAAGCCACAGAAATCCCATTCTCATTTATCCCATTAGTGTTGACACTTTTCTGCCGCTGAGTTCCTAGTTATATACTGGAAAAAATGATATTTAATTTACATGACAGTTACTATTTTTAATGTATAAAGAACTTCCGTAAATCCATAAGTAAGAGATAAATACCCCAGTTAAAAAGAAGCAATTCACTTGAGAACATGTATTTATAAGGATTAAGCATATGAGAAGATTTGTGATCATACTCAAATTTAAAAAAAAAATCAAATTAAAGAGATAAGGTGTTATCATTTTTCACCTTTTAAATTGACAACATGAAAAAGAGGGATACTATCCACTATGAGAAAAGGTATGGAGAAACAAGCAACATTTTATATTATAATAACTGTATAAGTAGATACTAACTTATGAAGGATTTGGTAATATTTTGGAAATTTTTAAGTAATCTGGAGTTTGATCCAAAAATATCTTTTTAGGAGTTTAAATAAAGAAACATTTCACTCTTGATCCTTGTACCCCTGAACAGTAAGTACACATTCCCTGGTAGATATTCAATAAATACTTGTTCATACTGTTTGTGAAAAGGTATATTTACAAAAGCCTCATTAAAACAGTATTGAAAAAATAAAATGTTGGAAACAAGCAAAATATAAAACAATAGGGGATCAGTTAAATCATATTTATAATATATTGAAATATCCAATCATTAAAACCAGTCAGGGAGGTCTCTATGTGTGTATGAACACACATAAGAATCAGGAAGATTCTTAAGAATCAGTTGGTATAATAAAATCTCATTTGTTATCAAACTCAGAAATCATAAAGGAAACTATTGGTACATTTTAAATTAAAAAATTACATATGGCAATACACACACACATTCAAATACACTCATAGACACACCAAACCCTCTAGAATAAATGTAAGAAAATAATTGTGATATATATACTTGCAAAATGTAAAGCAGATAAATAATTATATGTCTAATAAAGTGCTATTTAAAAGCAAAAAATATGTAGCTCCTACCAAGATGGTAACATATGTAGATGTTTCTGAATTCTTCATCCTCCTAGCTGCCTATTTTCCTTTCTGGAGTAAGACTATCACTTGGATAAACACACTAGCAGAAACCTGGGAGAGTAACTAAACAGGTCCATACAACCTCAGGGAGACAAAGACAATGATATGTCATTCTTCTTTTATCCTGGTGGGCTCTGAGGGTCCTGAGGCCTAAAAGAGAGCTTATCTAGCTTTCAGACCATGGACAAAGCTTTAAGCAGAACCAGTATTATTCCATGTGGGATCTTCCTGAAAATTAGAAAAAAAGCTGGCTACACTCCTTCCTTCTTGGGTATATGGCTTAGCCAAGAGGGGCATGAGCTGGTTTTCTGGCCCTACTCATCTCCTCAGTAGTCGTTTTTGTGCAGTGTGACTCCTGCATAACCACAGATAATGTCCCTGGGAATGAATTCATTGAAAGAGCTCCTGGAGACAACAGAACACTGTCAATAGTATTGAGGAGGCCTACCCTGGCTTGTTTCCCTGTCATGCTTGCAAATGATTCTGGAAAGGGAAGTCCTTGATCACTTATGAACACCTGGAGGAGGATCACTGGTGATCTGAGTTCAATCTACATGGGTCACAACCAGTCCACAAGAATAGAAATTGCTGTGATGGCCACCAAACACTAATGGCCTAGTTTGCCAAGTGAGGACACACAAAACCATAAGCAAGTAAAGAGAAATAACAACTTCAGACATTAAAGAACTAGAGGAAGAAAGGACAAGATAAATCCCTAGAAAAAGTAAATAAAGCTGATTAAGGATGAAGGTGAGATTTTCAACTAAAAAACAGTAAAAAAAAATCTCAACATTTAAAAAAAATCTCAACATTTAAAAAAATAGTGTTTTAATATATTTTTAATAACTTTATAATTTAAAATTCAATCAACAAACTAAAAATATAGGATGATCAATATTGAGAATTAATGGATTAGAATGTCATGTATAATGCCAAAACATGCGTCAAACTAAAGAAAAATATAGAAGTAATAAAGGTAAAGATGAGAAACCTAAAGAATAGCTTCAGAAGATATAACATCCAGAATGAGTAAGGTACAGAAATAGTAACAAATAAGCAAATAATAAGATATTATTTATCTTTATAAGAAAAAAGATTGGCTTCTTCAGATTGAAAGGGCTCTTTGAGATTCAAGTAAGATTAATTTAAAAAATGAGACCTAGACACATGTTATTGAAATTCATGAATAACAAATATAAGGAGAGAATCTTACAAACTTCCCTACAGAAGGAACAAGATTCTTATCAGGGAATGATGATCAGATTTTTCATATCAGGTACAGAAAACAAGATGATGATCAAATAATGTCTGCAGTCTACTGAGAGAAAATGATTTGCCTTTCAAGAATTCTATAGCCAAGATAAGATACCATTCCCCTATCAAAAAGAAAGAAAGATAGTACTATGAAAATTGTAGAGAGACTGTCAGCATACTTGATGCATTCTTTTAACTAAGTAAAAATTGAATAAGAACATAGATCCTCAAAATGCAAAAGATAAAAATAAACAAAATCATCTATACCTGTGTATATATCTGTATGAGACTGCATGCGTGTGTGTGTGTGTGTGTGTGTGTGTATGTGCACCGACACGTATGAATGAATGGCACTAGTATTTAAAAAAAAATTTTTTTTTACTCTATCTTTTAATTATCCTATCACCTTGGGATGAGTTCAATCACCTTGTTGACAGTAAGGAGCAGAAGATTTCAAAGTAGCAAGCAGATACGTGGCTAATAAAGTAAGTCATATCACAAAATTTACTATTCCCAGTCCCACAGTCTCCCCTTATGCAACAAGTCCAGTTGTTCATTTACAGTGACTTGAACCATATTATGTGAGATGCAATAGTTCTTCGATAACCAAGAAGTTCTCAAGTTCTCAGGCTTAAAAACAAATTCCTCTTATTTAAAACTCAAAGCACTTCCTTATAATTTCATCATTTGTCTGAAGCCCTCTCAGATTTCTCATAGGAATTATCCTAACTAACATGGAGCTAGTCAGACAACCAATTTACCATACCAACAGTTCCTTGTGTTTTTTTGCTTCTCTTAACAAACCATTATTGACATGAGGAAGAACATGCAACCCAGGCCACTGGTAATGGGATTTGCACTTGGACTTCCCATTCTATTTGGTTGAGCTCTATGTTCCTGACCTACCTACTTTTATGGGTGAAAGATTATAAACCAATATGGTATCTTCCCCAGTAATGGTCTGTTTTTCTTAATGTTTCCTTATTTCCAAAAAATAAACCTAAATTTTCCTCCTTAAGAAAAATAACTTTTCCTTCTGATTTCTAATTGCTCACAAAAATGTTATGTACATATGAGATATGTGAAAAACAATACTAGCCTAAACTAAAAGTTTTAAATTATTTCAAGAAACAATTCATAAGCATGGGAAGGTAGGCAGAGACAGTACTATGTATTGACATCATTTCCTTTAAGAACAAGTGAAAACAATATTTTCCAGAATGTCTTGCGTTATAGTGGGGCCATGTGACTAATTCAGGATGATGAAATATGTGTGGAAATGAAGTATGTAAACACATTCTTTGAAGCTTCAGCTTTCTCTTTCTCTGCCACAGCCATTGAGGGGGCCACAAGGTGAGATGGTCGAGGCAAAAATGAAAACACCTTAAATTACTGAATCTCCATTCAGAGGGAGCTTCCCTTAAGAGCTTTTAAAGCTCCTACAGACTGCATAACTGACAATAAACTAGAATGTGTGAAGTAACTGAAATTCTGAGATCCCCTATATAGCCTAACTTAGCTTACCCTGAATAGTACAAGAAGCAAAAAACAGAAGTGGGAAAGTTAAAGTTTTCTAAAGCTTTTATCTTGGATTGTTGTTTAATATGATAAAGAAAAAAGACATATTAAATTATGATTGTTAGGAATGGGAAGATAAGCATAACCATATTGAAAAGCATAGTAGCATATAATTTGCAAGGCAGAAAGGGAAATAATACAAATATAATAAAGTCAGAAAAGTAATAAAAAGGAAAAAGAGAACAACCACAAAGTAAAATAAATAGCCAACATAAAATAAAATGCAAGTAATAAAAACAGTTATATCATTTATAACACTAAATGTAAACATGCTGAATTTCTTGTCAGAATGGGTAAAAAACAAAATCTACACATATGTTGTTTACACAAAAAAAAATAAAATAAAGTGATAAAAACAAGTTAGAAATAAGAGATGGGCAAAAAAATTCCTAGACAATAATAAACAATAGAAAAAAAGACCTGACAATATTTCCAGCACACTGGAATCTATGTACAAAAGCATTCAACAAGGTAAAAAATCATTATATATAAGATAAAAAGTTTAAATTTTCAAAGAACAGACTTAAAACTTCAAATATTGAACAAGGTAGCAAATATGTACATAAACTTTCTTTTTTAATAATATTAATATTTACTTAAAAATACTCTGTTTTTTAGACATGAGCATTGAATAGATTTTTTTTTATTATGGTAAGAACACTTAACATGAGATCTACTTTCTTAAATTTTCAAACACACAATACAGCATTAACTATAGACACAATGTCATACAGAAGATCTCTAGAACTTATTCATTTTGCATAACTGAAGATTTAGCTCCATTGAACAGCAGCTCCCCATTTCTCCATTTTACTAGTCCCTGGCAACCACCATTCTATTTTCTGTTTCTACAAATTTGATTATTTTGGATACCATATATAAGTGGAATCATGAGTGACTATCCTTCTGTGACTATTTCTCTTAGTGTAATGTCCTTCAGATTTTTCCATATATGATAAGATGATAAGATTTCCTCTTTTTTTTAAGCCTGAATAATATTCCTTTGTAGGCTTATATCACATTCATTGTAGTATTATTCACAATATCAAAGATATTGGAAATAACCTAAATATCCATTGACAGATAAATGGATAAAACAAATTTGTAAAAAGTTTATTTCTGAAAAATAATTGTAATTGGGAGAATTCAACACATCTGTTTCTCAATTTTGGCAAATCTTATTTATTAAAATAGAGCAGCTATAATGGATTTGAATGTTCCAGTCACTATCAATAAACAAATATTTTCACAAATTAAATAATTATATTAATGGAATAAATCCTTAGATCCATGAAACAATTACAAACATTAAATCACCCACTTGACCACAAAAAACTTATTAATTTTGTTTTAAGTAGAGAATTCATAGGCTATATTCTTTGAACATAATATATAAAATTAAAATGAATTATTAAAGTATGACCCCCAAATTTCAACTTCTAAAAAATACTCTCCTAAATAATCCTTGTATAAATGAGGAAAACAAAATAAAATTATAAATTAACTAGAAAGTTATAAGAAAAAGTATAGTTTGAAGTGAAACTGATGAGATTTAGAGCAGTACTCAAAACATAGGGTTTTCATGTATTCTTTATTCAAATTAAAGACTAATAACAATAATAGCTAACATAATCCATTTATTTACTATGTGTCAGGTATTGTTCTAAGAACTGACCAGTATAATTAACTCTTACCACAAATCTAAGAGGTAAATACTGTTATTATTCCCATTTTACAGATGAGGGAATTCAGACACAGAAAGATTAAAGAAACTATCCAGCATCACAGAGTTAGCAAGTTGTAAAACCAACATTCAAACCTAGGTGGTCTAGGAGTAATGAAATAGATATACCATTAGAAGTCCAAATGCATACCCAAATTTTAGAATGGCATATATTTTGATCAGTTAATTATATTTTTAGGTACTGATGCTAACTGTATGGTTGGATGATGTAGTTGTGTGCATCTCTCAGGATCCTAGATCATTAAAAATATTGGCAACTATTTAAATGTCCATCATTTGGGGGCTGGTTAAAACGGCAATATCATAGGCACAGAATGGAAGACCTGACATGGAACAATAGATCATAATGTAGATATATAGTTATCGCCATTGAAATGCACCTACAATTTGTTTCATAAATTAATAGGTTACAAGCCTCATGTAAAATATGGTCATTTAATAATTTCTATGTACATGAAAGAAAATATCTGAAAGTATTTAGATGATAGAATATTTAGTGATTTTTTAAAATCTTCCTTTTAATTCCTTTAGAATTTGAATTACTTTCAGTGTTAATATTACTTTTATAACGGGGGAAAAAAAAACACTCTTCAGGGCTTCCCTGGTGGTGCAGTGGTTGAGAGTCCGCCTGCCGATTCAGGGGACACGGGTTCGTGCCCTGGTCCGGGAAGATCCCACATGCCGCGGAGCGGCTGGGCCCGTGAGCCATGGCTGCTGAGCCTGCGTGTCCAGAGCCTGTGCTCCGCAACGGGAGAGGCCACAACAGTGAGGGGCCCACATACCGCAAAAAAAACACTCTTCACTTTGAGAAACAGGAAAAAAATCATGAATTCTGGGCATTTTTAACAAATGAACAGAGAAATGTTGCAAATATTTTAACGTTATATACTCATCACCTTTTCATATAATCCAGTCTTAGGAAACATAATCAAAGAAAGGGTTAAATTTAGATTCAAAATCATTAGATGAGACAGTCATAACTTTTTGCTTCATAGCAAGTTTAGCTCATTATCTGCTTGTAACAAATGCAAAAGGAAGGCAGATACTGGGTTCTTCGCAGAATAACAATTAGTAGCTTCCTAATAATTAAGCTTGGCCTACCAAGCAGAGCTTAGAAAGTAATTTAACTTTCGGTTCACTCAGAACTTTCTCCACTTCTCTCATATTTCTCCCCTTATTTCCATAAGTTCTAGCATTAAAAAATATTTCATATTAATATGTAGGTATATTTTGCAAAAATAGAATTTGTATTAACCCATTAACTTTAAACCAATTTATGATTTTAAGAAGACATTTAAACACAATGAAGTTGTCAAGATAATCTGATAAGTTTAAGTATACAGAAACAGTTGGCTGATAGACAGGGATAATTATAATTTACCTATCTCCCATATACGGCAACTGCGTTTCTGAAGTCTCTGTAAGAGGCATAATTTTTACCTTCCTGATGCTAAGATAGCCTTGATTCAGAACAGGCTCTGTGTACTATTTGAAAAAATATTCTTAAAAATGTTTCATATCTCTCAATTAATCTTTACTTTAAACTATTTTGACCTATCCTTGGTAAATGTGACAACAAAAAAAAACTCCCTTGGAGAAGACAGTAAAATAATGAGGTAAAAATCTGACTATCATTTGGATGTTAATCTAGTCAACCTAAATATATTAAGGGCCTAAGGGAAGGAAATATAGTACCTTTTCCTCAAACATCTTAATAGAAATCCGAGGAGAACAATAAAATACTATTCATTATTATAATAAGGAATCATAATATTTTTTTGTAGAAATACATTTCTAATATAAAACTCCAATAAAAAGAAGTTATTTGGGCTTCCCTGGTGGCACAGTGGTTGAGAGTCCACCTGCCAATGCCGGGGACACGGGTTCGTGCCCTGGTCTGGGAAGATCCCACATGCCGTGGAGCGGCTGAGCCTGTGAGCCATGGCCGCTGAGCCTGTGTGTCTGGAGCCTGCTTTCCGCAATGGGAGAAGACACAACAGTGAGAGGCCCACGTACCAAAAAAAGAAGAAGTTATTTATTAAGTAAACATATACTGGATACATGCCTTGGCCAAACAATGTGCATAATGCACCTGTCATCAAAAGAAAACCAGTCAATTCAGGAAAGTGTGACTTCAGATTCAATAGTTGACTTCTATCAGACTTGGCGTCTTGTCATTTTTAGTGGTGATTTAACTTTTCTAGGTAAATGCCACATCAAGGGAAGATTTATATCTCACAAATAATTTATTTTATAAGCCAAGAAAATACTATCTGTGTCAATACATTTTAACTAATTTGTAAATAAGTGTTTTAAAATAATGATAAATCACAGCAATATTTTTTTTATCTATCTCCTAAAGGACATAAAAGCAAAAATAAACAAATGGGACCAAATTAAACTTAAAAAGCTTTTTATTCAGAAAAACAAAAACATTAACTCAAAAAGATACATGAATCCCAATGTTCATAGCAGCATTCTCTACAATTGCCAAGATATGAAAGCAACTTAAGTGCACATCAACAGATGAATGGATTAAGAAGATGTGGTATATATATATATATATATATATATATGAAATTTTGCCATTTGCAGCAACATTGATGGGCTTGGAGGGCATTATGCTAAGTGAAATTAGTCAGAGAAAGACAAATACTGTATGATATCACTTATACATGGAATCTAAAAAGTACAACAAACTACTGAATATAACAAAAAAGAAGTAGGCTCACAGAGAACAAACTAGTGGTTACAAGTGGGGAGAGGGTAGGGGCAATATAGGAGTGGGGGAGTGGGAGGTACAAACTATTGGGTGTAAGATAGGCTCAAGGATGTACTGTACAAAATGGGGAATATAGCCGATATTTTGTAATAACTGTAAATGGAAAGTAACTTTTAAAATTGTATAAAAAATATGAAATAAAGAATAAAACTTCCATATTCTTAGTTTTACAAAATGCCTTCTTTCAACTCTATATCACATAAGGATTAGTGGAGAAGTAGCATATGAAAAATAAATATAATGTGCTGTTCACTGTGGTAGGCAGAATGCCCCCACCCCTGCCAAAGTTGTCTAGAACATGTGAATGCACTATTATATGGCAATGCGGAATTAAGCTGACCTTAAAACAGAGAAATTATCCTTGGTTATCCTTGGTTATTTGAGTGGGCCCACAGGGATCCCCAACAGGGATCCTTAAAAGTGGAAAAGGAAGGCAGAATGGGTATATGAGAAACAGACTGATGATGGAGAGGAAGAAGAAATTATAGAAGGATGGAAAGAAGGAAAGAAGGAAGAAAAAAAGGGAGGGAGGGAGGGAGGAAGGAAAAGGAGGTAGAAAGGAAGGGAGGAGTTTCCACGCATTATAAAAGCTTTAGAATCCCTTCACCTTCCACCTCTGATTTATTAGAAATTCATTTTCAGTTCAAGCACAGTCCCTAAGGTATGGCCACTGTAATTATATATTTAGGAAGTTGTCCCCTCTACAGATCCATTTGGATGAATAATGGCCACAGCAACAGGAATGCAAAAGGTGTACTTGAACTAGATCCTAAATATAAATGGAAAAGGGAAGAAAATGTGAATTTTAAAGTCTTACATAATGCATGAGTTCCCTTCTTTACTTGAATTAGGCAAGTGGCTGAGGTTTAGAAATTTGTTTTCAATAAGATTTTTGTTCTAGTGTTACTTTATTTTTACTGAAGTATAGTTGACATATAGTATTAGTTTCAGGTATACAACAAATGGTTCAACATTTATACATATTATGAAATGATGTGTAAGTCTACTAACCATGTGTCACCATACAAAGTTATTACAATACTGTTGACTATGTTCCCTATGCTGTACATTATATCACCACACCTTATTTATTATATTTCTTGAAGTTTGTAACTCTTAATCTCCTTCCATATTATGTGCATCCCCCAGCCAGTCTCCTCTGGCAACGACCAGTTTTTTCTCTGTATCTATGAGTATGTTTCTGTTTTTTCTTGTCATTGTTCATTTGTTTTGTATTTTTAGATTCCACATACAAGTGAAGTAATATGGTATTTGTCTTTCTCTGCCTGATTTATTTTGCTTAGCACAGTACACTCTAGATCCATCCACATTGTCACAAATGGCAAGATTTATTCTGTCTTACGTTTGATTAATATTCCATTGTGTGCTCGTGTGTGCGTGTGTGTGTGTGTGCCATTTCTTCTTTATCCTTTCATCTATTGATGGACATTTAGGTTGCTTCCATATCTTGGCTATTGTAAAAAATGCTGTGATGAACACAGGAGGGCATGTATGTCTTCAAATTAGTGCTTTCATTTTCTTGAGATAGATACCCAGGAATGGAATTGCTAGATCATGTTGACAGTTCTATTTTTAATTTTTTGAGGAAGCTCCATACCATTTTTCATAGTGGCTACACCAATTTATATTCCCACCAAGAGTATATGAGTGTTCCTAATTCTCCAAGAACTTGCCAAAAAATTATTTGTTGTCTTTTTGACAATTGTCACTGTAATAGGTGTGAGGTGATATTGCATTGGGTTTTGATTTGCAGTTCCCTATAATTAGTTACATTAAGTATCTTTTCATGTGTCAGTTGGCCATCTGTATATCTTTAGAAAAATGTTTAATCATGTCCTCTGCCCATTTTTTAAATTAGATCTCCTTCTTCAGAAAGAAAAACAGAGGCAGAGGAATCAGGCTCCCTGACTTCAGATTATACTACAAAGCTACAGTAATCAAGACACTATGGTAATGGTAAAAAAAACAGAAATATAGATCAATGGAACAGGATAGAAAGCCCAGAGATAAACCCATGCACATTTGGTCACATTATCTTTGATTAAGGAGGTAAGAATATGCAATGGAGAAAAGACAGCCTTTTCAATAAGTGGTGCTGGGAAAACTGGACAGCTACATGTAAAAGAATGGAATTATAACACTCCTTAACACCATATACAAAAAAAAAAAAAACTCAAAATAGATTAAAGACCTAAATGTAAGGCCAGACACTATAAAAGCTATTAGAGGAAAACACAGGCAGAACACTATGACATAAATCACAGGAAGATCCTTTCTGACCCACCTCCTAGAGAAATGGAAATAAAAACAAAAATAAACAAATGGGACCTAATGAAATTTAAAAGCTTTTGAACAGCAAAGGAAACCATAAACAAGACCAAAAGACAACCCTCAGAATGGGTGAAAATATTTGCAAATGAAGCAACTGACAAAGGATTAATCTCCAAAGTATACAAGCAGCTCATGCAGCTCAATATCAAAGAAACAAACAACCCAATCCAAAAATGGGCAGAAGACCTAAATAGACATTTCTCCAAAGAATATATACAGATTGCCAACAAACACATGAAAGGATGCTCAACATCACTAATCATTAGAGAAATGCAAATCAAAACTACAATGAGGTATCACCTCACACCAGTCAGAATGGCCATTATCAAAAAAATCTACAAACAATAAATGCTGGAGAGGGTGTGGAGAAAAGGGAACCCTCTTGCACTATTGGTGGGGATGTAAATTGATACAGCCACTATGGAGAACAGTATGGAGGTTCCTTAAAAAACTACAAAGAGAACTACCATATGGCCCAGCAATCTCACTACTGGGCATATACCTTGAGAAAACCTTAATTCAAAAAGAGTCATGTACCACAGTGTTCATTGCAGCTCTATTTACAATAGCCAGGAGATGGAAGCAACCTAAGTTCCATCGACAGATGAATGGATAAAGGAGATGTGACACATGTATACAATGGAATATTACTCACCCATAAAAAGAAATGAAGTTGAGTTATTTGTAGTGAGGTGGATGGACATAGAGTCTGTCATACAGAGTGAAGTAAGTCAGAAAGGGAAAAATACATACCCTATGCTACCACATATATATCAAATCTAAAAGAAAAAAAAAATGGTTCTGAAGAAACTAGGGGCAGGACAGGAATAAAGACACAGATGTAGAGAATGGACTTGAGGACATGGGGAGTGGGAAGGGTTAGCTGGGAAGAAGTGAGAGAGTGGCGTTGACATATATACAATACCAAATGTAAAACAGATAGCAACCGGGAAGCAGCCGCATAACACAGGGAGATCGGCTTGGTGCTTTGTGACCACCTAGAGTGGTGGGATAGGGAGGGTAGGAAGGAGATGCAAGAGGGAGGGGATATGGGGATATATGTGTACATATACCTGATTCACTTTGTTATACAGCAGAAACTAACACAACAATGTAAAGCAATTTTACTCCAATAAAGATGTTATAAATAAATAAATAAATAAAATCAGATTTCTTGCTTTTTTGTTATTGAGTTGTATGAGTTCTTTGTATATTTTGGATATTAACCCCATATTGGATATTTCATTTGCAAATATCTTTTCCCACTCAGTAGGCTGCCTTTTCATTTGGTTGATTATTTCTTTTGCTGTGCAAAAGATTTTTACTTTGATGTTGTCTCACTTGTTTATTATTGCTCTTGTTGGTCTTGCCTGAAGAGAGAAGATATCAAAAATGATATTGCTAAGACTAATGTCAAAGAGTTTACTGCCTATGTTTTCTTCTAGTAGTTGTATGGTTTCAGGTCTTTTTTTACATGTAAGTCTTTAAACCATTTTGAATTTATTTTTTTTAATATGGTGTAAGAAAGTGGTCCAGTTTCATTCTTTTGTATTTATCTGTCCTGTGTTCTCAACATATATTGAAGAAAATGTTTTTTCCTCACTTTATATTTTTGCCTACTTTGTCATAAATTAATTGACATTATAAGAATTGGTTTATTTTGGGGCTCTCTATTCTGTTGCATTGACCTATGTATATGTTTTTTTTGCCAGTACCATACTGTTTTGATGACTGTAATTGTAGTATAGTTTGAAATCAGGGAGTGTGATACCTCCAACTTTGTTCTTCTTAAGATAACGTTGGCCTTTCAGGATCTTTTGTAGTTCCTTACAAATTTTAGGATTATTTTTTCTAGTACTGTGAAAAAATACAATTGGTATTTTGATAGGGATTGCATCGAATCTTTAGATTGTGTAGTGTGAACTTTTAAACTATATTAATTTTTCCAGTCCATTAGCATGGTATATCTTTCCATTTATTTGTGTCATCTTCAATTTCTTTCATTAATGTCTTATAGTTTTCTGTTCAAGTCTTTCACATCCTTGGTTAAATTTATTCCTAGGTATTTTATTCATTTTCGTGCAATTGTCAATGGAATTTTTTCTTGCTTTCTCTTTCTGAAAAGTCTTTATTTGTGTATAAAATGCAACAGATTTCTTTATATTAATTTTGTGTTCTGCAACTTTACTGAATTCATTTATTCATTCTAATACATTTTTTGGAGGAGTCTTTATGGTTTTCTATAATAGTTATCATGTTATCTGCAAATAGTGACAGTTTCATTTCTTCATTTCCAGTCTGGATGCTTTTCATTGCTTTTTCTTGTCTGATTGCTCTAGCTAGGACTTCCAATACTATGTTGAATAAAAGTGGTGAGAGTGGTTATCCTTGTCTTGTTCCAGATATTTTTTTCTCCATTGATTATGATGTTAGCTATGGGTTTGCCATATATAGCTTTATTAAGTTAAGGTAAGTTCCCTTCAGACCCACTTTGTTTGGAGTTTTGTCATAAATGCGTGTTCAATTTTATCAAATATTTTTTCTTCTCATATTTAGATGATCACATCATTTTTATCTTTTGTCATAAATGTGGTATATAACATTGACTGATTTGCAGATACTGAACCATCCTTGCATCCCTGGGGAAAATCCCACTTGAATGTTTGTTCCTTTTAATGTATTTTAAATTTAGTTCATAATACTTTGTTGAGGATTTTTGTATGTATGTTGATCAGGGATAATGGCCTGTAATTTTCTTTTATTGTAGTGTCTTTTGTTTTGGTTTTGGGTTAACACTGGCCTCATAGAACAGATTTGGGAGTGATCTTTCCTCTTCAAGTTTTAAAAATAATATGAGGAGGACAGGTATTAAATCTTCTTTAGATGTTTCATATAATTCACTGGTGAGCCAATTGGTCTTAGACTTTTGTTAGTTGGAAGTTTTCTTTGAAATTATTGATTCAATTCCATTACTAATATTAGGTCTGTTCAGATTTTTTATTTATTCACAATTCAGTCTTAGAAAATTGTATGTTTCTAGGAATTTATCCATTTCTTCTAGGTTGTCCAATTTGTTGGTGTACAATTTTTTGTAGTAATCTCTTATGATCCTTTGTATTTCTGTGGTGTCAGTTAACTTCTCCTCTTTCTTTTCTAATTTTATATATTTGGGCCTTCTCTCTATTCTTCATGCTGAGTCTAGCTAAAGGTTTATCAATTTCATATATCTTTTCAAAGAACCAGCTCTTAGTTTCATTTATCTTCTCTATTTGTTTTCCTTTTAGTTTCTATTTCATTTATTACCATTCTGATCTTTATTTTTTCCTCCCTCTAAACTTTGGCTTTGTTTGTCCTTTTACTTGTAAGGTTAGACTGTTTATTTGAGATTTTTCTTGAGGCAGGCCTGTATCACTATGAACTCCTCTCTTAGAACTGCTTTTCCTGCATCCCATAGATTTTGGTAGGTTGTATTTCTGTTTTCATTTGTATAATGTATTTAAAAAAATTTTCTCCTTGATTTCTTTCTTGACGTATTGATTGTTTAGCCTCCCTGTGTTTGTGTTTTTTTCCAGTTTTCTTCTTGTAGTTATTTCCAGTTTTAAACAGTTGTAGTCAGACCTAGCATGTGCAATATGTTTTGTGACCTAGCATGTGATCTATCTTGGAGAATGTTCCATATGCACTTGAAAAAATGTGTATTCTACTGCTTTTGGAAGAAATGTTCTGTACATATCTATTAAGGTTATCTGGTATAAAGTGTTTAAAGCCAATGTTTCCTTATTGATTTTCTTTTATCTGGATGATCTACTATTATGTCGCTGTCTATTTCTCCCTTTATGTCTGTTAATATTTGCTTTATGTATTTAGTTGCTCTTATGTTGGGTGCATAGATACCTACAAGAGTTTATCCTCTTGTTGGATTGATCCCTTTATCATTATGTAATGCCCTTCTTTGTCTCTTGCTAGTCTTTGTTTTGATGTCTACTTTGTCTTTTTATTTGTGTATCCCTTAACTGGTTACTGTAGTACTCTGATTGATTCTTTTTTTATATATTCTAACTCTTTGTTGAATTTCTCATGGTGCTCATCCATTCTTCTCCATGTTCCATGAGCATCTTTATGATTTTACCTTGCACTCTTTATCTGGTAGAATGCTTATTTCCATTTCATTTAGTTCTTTTTCTGGAGTTTTATCTTGTTCTTTCATTTTTCAACATAATGAAAAACGTTTCCTCATTTTGCCTAATTCTCTGTTTATTTCTTTGTACTAAGCAGGCTCATTACATTTCCCAATCTTGGAGAAATAGACTTATGTAGGAGATTTCCTATGCAGCCTAGCAGTATACTCCTCTCTGGCTACCAGAACCAAATGCTTCATGTGTTCCCTATGTGGGTTGCTTGCATCTTTTGGTTGTGATGGAGTCAGCTGTTGCAGGGGCACTGGTATGCAGGCCCAGCCCCTGGTCTGACTGGCTACAAGGCCCTGCCTTGTGTGGTTGCTGTGGGCATGATGGTTGCTGTGGGCATTCTGGTGTGGCTGGCTGCACAACTCCTACAGGCATGATGGAGGGCAGAATAGGTCCCTGGCACAGCTGATTGCATGGCCCTGCACTGTGTGATTGCTATGGGCATGCTGGTCAATGGGGCAGGCCCTTGGTGCAACTTACTGAGAGGCCCAGTGGCATGGAATTGATACAAATACCTTTTGGGTGGGGCAGGTCCTGTCATTAATAGGCTAGAGGGAAGGCTGCAAAATGGTGCTCACCAGTGCTGGTATCTGCATGGTAACAATCACTGTGTAGTTGCTGTGGGCATGCTGGTCGATGGGGCAGGTCTTTGGTGCAACTTACTGAGAGACACAGTGGCATGCAATTGATACAAATACCTTTGGGGTGGGGCAGGTGCTGTCATTAATAGGCTAGAGGGAAGGTTGCAAAATGGCACCCACCAGTGCTGGTATCTGCATGGTAGAATGAGATCACAAAAGTGGCTGTGTCTTAGTCTCTGGGAGTTGACTCTGCCAGGCAGATTCCTGCCTCTTCTGGAGTCTCTCCAAGACCAACAAGTGGATCTCTCTCAAAGCCTCTCAATCTGCTGCCTCTGTACTGGGACCTGGAGTGAGAGTTTTTGCATGCCCCCTTTAAGACAGAAATCTAGATTTTCTATGCTCTCTGGTTCTCCCTAATCTAAGTTCTGATGGTTTTCAAAGCCAGATGTTTTGGAGGTTCATCTGCCCAGTGCAAGACTCCCATGCTGGGGAGACAGATGTGGGGATCAGACTCCTTGCTCCTAGGGGAAGATCTCTGTGGTTGTGATTTTCTTCTTGCTTGTGGGTCTCTGTGCTGGGGCTGTGGGTCCTGACTAGACTCTATCTCTACCCCTCCTACAGTTTTTGTTGTGGCTCCTTCTTCATATCTTTAGTTCAGAAAATCTCCTCGGCTAGAATTCAGGTCATTCTCAGAGATAGTTGCTCTGTAAGTAGCTGTAATTTTGGTGGGCTGTGGGAGGTAGTGAGTTCAGGATCTTCCTACTCCGCCATATTGATCCAGACCCCAACCATCCCAGTGTTTTTTACAGCAATATAGTTTAAGTTTAAAAGGGTAAATATTTATATGGTAGATCCTTTCTATTTCTCATAATTTTCCCAATCTCAGATTGCATTCTACATTCTAAATTTTATTCTTTTCCTTTTCTAGGTCCATTTTTGGAGCTATACTCACTCTTTCCCTGACTTTATACCATTTAAGATGCATTTTTTTGTGTGTGTGATAAACAATCCATTGCTTGATTATCAAAAATATGAGTTGAAAAAAATCAGGATGCTGAATTTGATGTACCTTTTAAAATTTGATGTACATTTAAAAAAATTTGAATGTCCCCATAGAGGAAAGTTTCTGAACTCTAAGCCACTGATATTTAGATATGTCTAATACACTACAATAGTTTTGTGAATTTATTTGCAAGGTATTTCTAAGGTCATTTTTTTTTTAAAGATACCTCAATCACAAAAGCATCTTTTGGACTTACATAAAAAATAAAGTTTATAAGGAAAGAAAGCTTTGCAAAATAAGACTACTGCTGTCATGTTGGAATGACAAGTAACAAATACAAACAAAATATTTTATATATTGCACTGTATTCAAATATATTACTTGGTGTCATGCTTCTGCATGTATGTAAACAGCTTTAAATTCAAACAAAGAAATATGAAACATTAAGAAATGATGATTTTGAAATTATGATCAGGTGGAATTTTCTAAGCAAATCTTTAAACTTATTTTACTGTTTCATGTATTGACCAAAAATACCTGGGTTCACAGTGATTTATACTATTAAATTATTTAGAATCTGATTATAATAATTATGTGGCATTTAATTGAAACACTTCTTCTAAGTGAGTTTTTGCTGCTTCACATTAACTGGCTCATTTGGAATCCTCCATATTGTTTCTGTCCATGATATCATGCATAGTGGGAGTAGTCTTGGATTCTGAATTTTAATAAGTTCTGTACAGCTGTTCACTGAACAGTAAGTAGCTGGTGAACAAACATTAGCTAAAGTTCCTTATGAATCAAATATTAAGCTGCAGTTTTGAATTACAATTTTCTAAATTTTTATAAACTGCAAGCATTAAAGCTAGTCAGTTATAGGCCCAAGTATATTTTAAATTAAAACCCCTTTGTAAACTTTTATAATTAATCTTTCATTCAATGACCTTTCTTCCATTAAGTCTCTTTCCATGTAACCCAAGCTTTCTGAATACTCAGTGCATTGATATTTCAATAAGATGGATGTTACACAGCTTTCCTCTTTTCACAAAACCTCTATCTCTGGAATTAGAAAAATATAGATACAGTTTTTATAGGGTTGCTATTGATTCTTCTATCACTGTATATATACAGATTGGTAATACACCTATAGATCAATACACAGAAAGGAAAACAATAATAAGAACATTTGCTCTAATATTTAGATGAGAGAAAAATATACTCAAATCTTGCTCCCAATCAACCATCAATTTCTGCATGATATTTATGTTGGCCAAAAATATCACAACACTTATATCTAGAGTTTGTCCTGAAGTATAGATGTGTCCATTGACAGATGAATGGATAAGAAGATGTGATACACACACACACACACACACACACACACACACACTAAATGGAATACCACTCAGCCATAAAAAGATGGAACATTGCCATTTGTGACAACATGGATGGACCTTGAGGGTATTATGCTAAGTCAAATAAGACATATGGAGAAAGACAAATGCTGTATGATTTCACTCATATGTGGAATATTAAAAAAAATAAATGAACAAATTAAACTAAGGCATAGATAGAACAGATTAGTGGTTACTAGATGGGAAGGGGGCAGGGGGAGGGCAAAACGAATAAAGTGGGTCAACTGTATGGTGACAGATAGAAACTAAACTTTTGGTGTTGAACACACTGTAGAGTATACAAAAATATAATGCATGCATGAAACATATAATGTTATAAGAAAATTTTACCTCAATTAATTAAAAACATATCTTCATCAAATACCTCAAATATAACTTTTTAAAACAGAGTTTATACTAAATCATAATATTTCCAAAATACACTCATATTCTATTACATTACTAAATCACTAATGGGAAGAATATACATCCAAAAAACATACATCATTCACCAAGTCTGGAAATTCACCAAACGTATACTTGCAAACAAAATGCACGTATAACAATTATACTAACAAAACATGAATGTATATGCACCTTTTAATGCATTTATGTTTTTCATTCAACAAATATTTAAAAGTCTTCAAGTGATAAGCATTGTATTCAATAGGACCTTTGAGAAAAAATTCAAGATTCATAAAAAAATTTCTCTGAAAAAAAACTGTAACAAGTTGTTAGTTGATTTTAATGATCCAGATCAGTAAGATTACTTTCTCTAATACTTGTTCTTATTTCACTCATTCACTGGTAGAGTCACTCAACCACTTGCTTAAAATCTAATGAGTGCCTACTCTAGAAAGGCATTGTGCTTGATGTCAGAATGTGAAGAGGCACAACATAGCACTCTTATGTTCTGGTGGGGACTTCGGCTATCAAATAATTATAAGCATGATAAACATGATGAAAGGCAGGGCATAGAGTGTACATAGGAGTGAACTTGGTCTGAAAATAAACAGGGGATACATATTATAATGTGAAGAAAGATTATTTCAGGCAAGAGGAAGCAGCACTTGTTTGAATGGGTCTTAAAATAGCACTGAGTAGCATGTTCAAACAACTGAACAAAGGGTAATGTCGCTGGGGAAGAGAAAGCACACTAAGGGATTAGGAAACTTTGTTTCTGCTTAGACTAAGATTTATTGAGTGCCTACTATACTGTTCTAGGTGATATGGATATAGTGGTGAACAAAACAAACGTCCAAGCACTCTTAGAACTTACATTGCTTTTGAAGGAAGGGGCCAGAGGCAATAAAAATTAAGTGAATGATCTGTTAGGTACTAAGAGCTTTAAAGAAAAGTTAAATGTGGTGAAATGGATAAAGAATGCCACAGGAGGGAAGAATGTTGCTATTTTATTGGGAAGTGGTGTAATAAAATGATTAAGAATGCTGACTCAAGTCGGAATGCCTAGATGTAACCAACGTAATGTTACTTAAGATTAAAACTCATGAAATATTTAGAAAGGGCCCAATGCATAGTGTTATTACACCAAAAATGTTGTTACTGTTGTCATCATAATCTCATAATCATCTTCATTACTACTGTTATTTAGGATGGTAAGTGAAGATATCATTGAAAAGGTAGAATGTGAAAAAAGACTGAAAGTAAATGGGGAAGGAAACTATGCAAACATCAGTGGGAAAAGCATTACAAACAGAGGGAAATGGTGTACAAAGATATTGAGGCAGGAGCCTGCTAGGTGAGGCCAAGGAACAAGAAATAGACTAGTAGTACTGGACTGAGGTGGATGAGAGGTAGCACAGAGAAGAGTATTAAAGAGGTAGTGGCAATCTCAATTGACTACATCCTTAGAACCACTATAAATAATTCGGTATTTAGTAAGTGAAAATGTAAATCTCAAACAGTTTTAAGCAGAGGAGTGAGATTATCTTATTTTTGTTAGGATAGCTCTTGTATTTTGTGGAGAGAGTTGGGAGGGCAGAGGCAGATATGGGATGACGGAAATCAATTAGGATGCCTGTACAGAGATATTGCATCACCACAATAAAGCGAGTATTGCAATAAACAAGTCACAGAAATTTTTAGGTTTTCCAGTGCATATAAAAGTTATGTTTACACTCTACTGTAGTCTACTAAATGTGGAATATAGCATTATGTCTAAAAAACAATGTACAAACCTTAATTTAAAAATACTGTATTGCTAAAAAATGTTAGCCATCATCTGAGCCTTCAGCAAGTTGTAATTTTTTTGCAATGGTAATATCAAAAATCACCGACTACTGATCACCATAACAAATACGATAATAATGAAAAAGCTTGAAATATTGCGAGAATTACCAAAATGTGACACAGAGACTTGAGGTGAGCAAATGCTATTGGAAAATGGCACCACAGACTCTCGATGCAGGGCTGCCAAAACCTTCAGTTTGTAAAGAACACAATATCTTTGGGACTCAATAATGTGAAGTATAATAAAACGAGGCATGCTTGTATGTGAGGCAAAATGAAAGTGCAGTCAAGAATGGCTCCTAAGGTTTTGGCCTGACAACTAGAAGAACAGAATTGTTATTTATTAAAATTGCTAATTATGTGGGAAGAACAACTTTGGTTGTGATGGTGGTTGGTGGGTGGGAAGAATCAGGAATTTAGGAATTCAATTCATTTAATACACATTTAAATGGAGGTGTGAAAGATGGTTTAATGTGAAACTAAAATTCAGAGGAAAGGTTCAAGTTCATTATATACGTTTCAGACTCCTCCTTGCCATATGTAAAAGTTATTTGAAGCCATGAGGATGAGGAAGAGAGGAGAGGAGTTGTGAGAACTGATCCTTGAAGCATTCTAACTTTAAAAGTCTGTGAGACTAGATAATATGGAGTCTGGCAAGTAGAAGGGAGAGGAAGGGCTTTTCTCACAGAGTACTCAAAAATAAAGCCAAAGGGATTCTCAAAACAGGAAGAGTTCAAAAATCTTGTTCTCCCCTACTACATAAGCTGTCCTTAAATAGTCCAGAAAATTTCCAAGTCCTCCAGAATATTCCATAGTAGCTATGGATACCCTGTATGAGGGTAAGGGAGGAAGAAGGCATGAAAAAAGCATTCCATACACATGGAAAGCACTTAGCAATGTGGATCTGAAGAGGAGAAGCAATTGTAGATCTATTTTAAGAAGCATTAGAAGATAGATCACATTAAGCCACAAAATGTTTTTTTTTTCTTAACCAGTGCCCGATGCAGTGGGAGTGCTGAGTCCTAATCACTGGCCTGTCAGGGAATTCCCACAAAAGTCTTATTAAGTATTTTAGGTCAAAATTTTCTGTTCTGCTTATTGGGTAACAAACCACCCTAAATCTTACTGATTTAGAGCAAAAATATATTAACACCTCTTATGGCTTTGTGGGTTGACTGATCTCAGCTGAGTAGGTTTTGTTTGGGGTCTTTCGTGCCCTGTTAGACAGATGTCAGCTGGAGCTGCAGTTCTCTGAAGACTCAGCTGGGTTGGACATTTAACTTACATGTTTGACAATTGATGCTGGCTTTTAGCTCAATGTTGAACTGGGGGCATAAACCAGAATGTCTACATTTGGCCATTCTTTGGGATTTGGGATTCTCACAGCATGGCAACTGAGTTCCAAAAAGATCATCTCAAGAGGGAAAGTCCCAAGAACAAGAGTTTTAAAAGACTCAGGTAGAAGCCGTAAGCTTCTCATGACTTTGATGTTAAACATCACCACTTCCACAGCATCCTATTGGTCAAAAGCAATTTACAGGGCAAATCCAGATTCAAGCGTAAGGAAATATACATGAACACGGACCTGGATATTGGGACATGTGTCTCATTGGGAGGCCATTTTTGGAGACTAGCTAACACTCTCAACTTACTATAACTAAAAACATACTATAGTTAAAATAATAAACTAAAAACATTTTAATTTTATTCTTTTGGTTCATAAATACTGTTTCTCTAATATGAAAATAATATAGAACATGTTTACTATAGAGAATTTTTTAAATGTTGATAAGGAAAAAGAAAATACAAGAACCCACCACTTCGTCACTTGTGTATAACTCACACATAATAGGTGGTTAAAAAAATACTTTTTTAAATTTATTTGCTCAGTTAATGAATTGGCAAATAAATTAATTAACACTGGCATTTTTGTATGTAACTTTGAAATCAATGATGACAGTATTTAGAATTTTAATCTTCTTTTGCTAAAATTATGCTATAAATATATTTTCATTTTATTAAATATTCTACTACACAATCATTTAAATGATATTAAAGTATTTTATTATATGGAATAGCCCTAATTACTAATTTCCTATAGCCACTGAAAAAATTTACTATTTTTTTTAAAGGAAACTAACATCTTAGTAGTTAAAGCTCTACTGCTTATGATTAATTTCTATTAGAAACAAAAGCGAGACAACTTTAAGATTTTTTATATGCACTGTGAATTTCCCTCTAAAAAGACTAAAGTAATTCACACTGCCATTAGCACTTTTTGGGAGTTTTCATTTCCCCACACCAAGCCATCAAAAACTCTTCCAACATGGAAAATAGGAGGTTTTTTTTTTTTTTGTCCATTTGTGACTGGATTTTCTTTTTTTTTTCCATTTGTCAGTCAGTTACTAGTAAAATTGAATATATTTTTATCTGCTTAGAGACCATTTGTAGTTCTTTTGTGATTTTTGTTTTCTTCAGGGCCTTTATTATTTTTTCCATCAAAATGTGCATTTATAAGAAAGGGTTTTTTTTTTGGATCACATTATATATTCTTAAAATGTCATGAGAAAATGGATAGAATAAAACTAATATCCTAGATATTAGAGTCTGGATTACATTTGTCAACGACCAGCACATAAGAATATTCAGAATGTTCAGAAATAGAAGTACAGAATAAGTATTGTCAGTTTGATTGTGGACCAATTCTTTTTTCCCCGCTTTATCATGTGTTTATTTTATGTTGTAATTACTATCACCACAACTTTGTTTCTCAAACTAATTCTATAAGGGGTAGAGAAGTAATTCATCTCCCTGATTCCATTAGTGTCTGCTAAATTCTAGGTAGGAAAAGTTACATACCCCCATATATAATTAAGGGGTTAGACAGCAGCTCAGAAGTATACACTGATTTAATGGAAAGAAAGAGATTGTTCCCAAATAATTTTAATAAACAATCAATCAATAAATAACCACTATCTACACCACTGCCAAACAGAGAATAAAATAAAACTTTTGATTTTCTAACATTTGTGCTGTGTGCTCCATGCCAAACACAGCTTAGGCACTAAATTATGAAACTGACATGCTGCCCAGTGCGCTAAGAAGGCTTTAAGACACTAAATTAAACAGCTACATAAAATATAGCTAAAGTTCCTTTAGAGCCATTTTCACTCTGCTTGTAACCAATAGTTATCACTAGTGAGAGACATTACAATTATCATTAAAAAAATCTAATACAATAATCTAACTAAAAACCATATTATCTAACTAAATAAATTTTCACATTCCATCAAGTCAATTCTGCCATCAGCAGCAAAATAATACAATATAATTATCATCTCCTAGGAAAGTGTTGCTGTCATGTCTGTGAATATAGTTCTTTAAAAACACTAAGATAAATGGATCTTTTATTTGCTGTATGGTTTTATATTTTTTGTGGTTTTATGAAATATTCTCAAATTTTTCTAATATCCTACATGTTGAAAGTCACTCTCATGCCACCTCATAAAACATGAGAAATAATTTCTGCTATCAGAACCTACAATTTGTGCACATAAACACTTTGTTATATACTATCTAAGGAGAAAATCTAATCACAATATTAAGTATACCATTATATTTTATACTTTAGGAGTGGTTAAGAGATCAAAGTAGGCAACATAGCAGTGAAGAAACCAGAAGCCACATTGGTCAGACCAGAATGGGCAGCATACTCACTATTTCATATCACCTCAGGTTCTAGCACTTGCCTTGATTCTGAAATTTGGCTAACAAAGCCACAGTAACAATTCCTTGCTCTTCCAAGATGGTCTGTTCAAAAAAACAACAGTTTACACAGATCCTCAGAAGACTCCCTTCAAAAACAAATGATCAGTTATGCTTGTTACAGAGCTGTGGACAGCTTGGAAACACACTCCCATTTATTCATTCTCTCCTTTTCACAGTCTCTTTCTTCTTTTTCCTTATTTTTCACTTCTGGGGGTGTGCTTTCACATAAGGCATTTGCACACAGGCTGTCACCAAACTGAATCTTCTAGGGACTCCAGCCTAGAATGGTTTTCCAGTTACTATATGCTAAGAAAAAACCCAGGAGAGGGATTCCAAGCTAAAAGGGGTTGAAGGGATCCAAAAATACAAAATGGGTTGAACAGGCACTTAAAGTGAAAGTTAGAAAAGGAAAGGACTATCACATACAGAAATGTGGACAAGTGAAAAAATAAATAAATAAAACTAGTCTTTGGAACAACAAAAATAACAACAAAATCTTTGAAACTTTTGGAATCACATTAAAATAACTAGGTGCAAAAAACCATTTTGCACTTTTTAGTACTGTTCCATCTTGGTTTTATTCCTACTTATTCTAACATTAGAATGGCTTTTAGAACTACAACAGATTTCTGGCCAATTTATTACAGTTTGTTGGTTTGCAAATTGGTTCCCATATGCAGAGGGCAAGGAGAGACTGAAGAAAGAGGCATATCACTCTAGATTTGTAGGTGGCAGTTAACAAGCAAGTTAATTTACATATGAGACTTGTCTTGGGCAGCTGCAATATGAGTAGATCTCTGCACTCACCTGCCAGAATCTTAAAAGTTTATACAGAGGCCTTAACTGGGTTCAGTCACATATTCAGTCCAGATGATCTCAACAACACCTTGCTCTCTCAATGTTTCATCCTTGAAAATATCTCACACTGTGGGAACAGTGGGCAGAATGTATATTCCAAGGACAGGGGGAGGGATGAGCAGCCTCCAATTGCCTGTGTCCAGCCCCTGGGTCAACCAGCTGTCATGTCCTCTCAATGATCCCTCCAACATTCTCCCTCATGACTGGCTCTTACAAATGTATATGCCCCCCTCTTCAGCAATGTACCCTGAATGGTCAGCAAGGGTTTCATAGCATGGAGGTGGTTCATTTGGCAGCTATATAGCTGCACTGAAGGCAGATACCATAGAGACAATATAGGCACACACAAGAAAAAAACACAGATTAAGATAATGATTCCCAAACTAAGTAACCGTTTTTTTTTTCCCACCAAGAACCCTGTGATCCAGACCACTGATTTATTAAATCCACTAGGTTGGAGGTTGGATCACAAAGGTGTTATTTGTATTCTCATGTGATTTAATAAAGATGCAGGCTCATTAGGTAAGAACATATAACATTCCGTTTGGATAAAGGCACAGGTGCCTCCTTATGAGTAGTAATATGGTCCAAGGTCATCCTCTTTTGTAGGACTTTTCTCATTAGAGACATTTCGGTGTTCAGGAAAGACAGGCTTTGTCAGCTATCATTTAAGGCTTGATGGGTGCATTCAGTAAGGACTTCTCTGTGAGCTAATATGTCCTCCAGGCCAATGGAGGGAACAAAGATGGTGGCCAAATGATTGTACAGTGGAAAATAGAATGTGCCCTCTGGCCTTGAGAGGGAGTTGGCAATTTTGGGAACTTGGCATGATTGTGTATACCATACATGTTGTCTTGGGAAGGCAGCACTGGTGTGAGGAAATGAACTAGGGGCAGGATATACCAGAACAGGATACCCCATTCTCTCTCCTCTTTCAATGGTGCATGCTCCATTCTAGGTATAACACATTTCAGTAGGCCTGACTTGCAGCAGGACGATGGGATACCAGTGGAGATTGAGTAGTTCTCCCTTGCCCAGCGATGTGAAGTAACTCACGCATTTGGGTGGGACATTCCATTGCAAATTCCAGGGGATAACGCCTTTCCCAGACATGATGGGGCTTGGTGTTCTCAACAGCATAGCACTTTGATCTATGGTGAGAATTGGGGCACTGGCTGTTTCCTGCCACCTCCATACCTTTACAGTATTGGATGTCTTAGCAGGGGCCCTCAGTCTTGGCATATGGGGCAACAGGCCCTAATGGTCAATCATTCAAATGTATTAAAGCCTGGAACAGTACTTGAGTCCACCCAGACAAGGTGATTTTACCTATTAGTAATTTAATTTGCTGCCTTAATATTTCATTTTTCCTTTCTACCAACCCTGTTGCTTATGGGTTATAAGGCAGATGGAACCTCCATTCAATGTCATGTTCTTTTGTCCATTCTTGAACATCATGACCTTTGAAATGTGACCCACAGTCACTGCCTATGTGATGAAGAGGGTATCCATAGTTGGTTCTCAGCCTTTCTGAATCCCTCAGGGTGGCAGCCTGGTTTGTGTGGTGACAGGGGAAAGCTTGGGTTATGCCAGCCACAGTGTCCACACAAATGAAAGCATATCTAGAAGGCTTACTTGGTGGAGGGGACCAATATAATCATTTTGTCAATCCCTCACTGGTTGGGAACTCTGGTGAATGGCCCCAGACTTCTTTGACAGTTGTCTTGGACATTGTTTAGAACATATAGGATATGCTGCTGATGCATTAACAAAGTTGTATTTCAAGAGCAATCTGGCATCTTTGGCAATACGCCATCCTACTAGGGCGCTATGGTGTTTACTTTTTGTATGTACTCAATCTGCCATATCTCCTAAAGGGTCAGTTATTAGGGCTCATACCTGAGCTAAGGAATATTAAGCTTCCTGATTGCCAGCGTTGTCAGCTCCTCATGAGCTGTGAAAGACAGTGAGGACCTTCTCAGGTTCTTGCAGGTGAACCCAAATGTCTTTCCACATATCATGATCCCACAAGGGTTTATTCATGATCATCTATTCCTTGGCTTCCCACTATCCAAGACATAGGGTTAATTCCTTTAGAACAGCCCAATTGTCAGTGCAAAGTGTTAATGGTCAGGGCTCATGTGTGATTACCCACTGGCTATTGTACTTTGTTCCTGTTTCCATCCAGATTGTATCAATATTGGGCTGAATAGTGACTGCAGTCCCTGTGGGCAAGTTACCCATATTAGACCCATCTGTATACCAGGCACTGGTGGGAATTTACCTCATTCCCTCTCTATAGGCCAAGGGGCTTCCATAGGAATAGGGGTAAGAGCATTTGGAGTATCCACATACTCTACAGGGCCTAGTAGCACCCACATTTCTAGAGATGGTGTGCTGGAGGACAGGGTGTTCCTCTGCTGCAAATAAGCACATCACTTAGTTAAAGTGGGAGTCCAAGCCATGGCAGAGATATGTCAATGGAAGATCTTCTCAACCCAGCCCTTGATAAGAAAGGGAAGTTCTTACCATGAAATGCTGTTCCTTCCTAAGAGGCTCCACTTGGAGAAGCACTGTGTACACTGCTAGAAGCTGTTGCTCTATGGGGATATATTGGGTTTCTATCTCCTTCTAGAGCTGGGACCAAAATCCTAGTGGTACTCTCTCCTCTGTTGTTTTTGCTGTAGTGTCCAATGCATACCTTCTGGAGTCACAGATACATCTAACTCAAATGGTAGCCCTGCTTGGAAGATGCTCAGAGCTTTAATCTGCTTCACTAGTATTTTTGCCTTCTCAGAGGTGGCTTGCTGCACTGATCCCCAATCTGACATGTGATTTTTCTTTACCACACAGTATAAAGGATGGAAGCACTGTGCCAGGTGGGGAATAAAAGTCCTCTAAAATCCAGAAATCCCTACAAATGCCTGCATCTCTTTCATGTTCTTAGAGGTTAGATAGGCTTGCATCTTGTCAGTTACAGTTTCTGAGACAAAGTTCAGTATACATGAAAGAGTTATAAATAATACATGGAGAGGACTCAGAATAATAATTAAATACATGTAGCACAAACTTTAAAAGTGAGTAGAAGACAGTAGCATCATTGTGGATTGGTCTACTAAACAAACATTCATGGAAGATTGGATTAGAAAATGGTGAAATTTTGAATGATGGAAAAATAAAAACTTATTTATGAACATCAGCTACATATCTAGCACTGTGCTAATCATTTCACATTTATTATCTGATTCTTAGGCCTGCCAATTTAGAAATTAATAAAACAGACTCAGTGAGTTTAAGAAATAAAACAAGGTTCACAGAGCAAATAAGGGACAGAATTGTGAATTCAGAGTATAAAGGTATAATAGTTCTAAAATACCAATGGGAGTGAAAACAAATGTTTGTTATAAAGTGGCAGAGGTCTCAATTTATGGCTTCATTTTAGATTGTGACAGCTCTGACTGATAATCAGAACCAATACTCTTTGATCTTAGTGATAATATATTGTTATTTGTTTAATAAAAAATCCATTTTCTGACAAGTCTCAGTCTCCTTCCTGCTTATGCTTCCACTGAATTGTAACTGATGTCTCTAAATATTTTATTTTCTTTCAAATAATCTTCTAGTTCCTTCTGAGATAGGAAAAAGCAATAAAGACACTTGAAGATGAAAAATACAACCTTCAAAAATCATATGTAATTTATCCTCCAACTATAAAATTATAATATAACATGCTTAATAACACAGGAAAAATAAAAATATCTAAAGTCCTCCTTACGTAGGGTAGATAACATTACTATAAGGTTACATTATTTTCCATTATGTCAAAGGGTATCACACTGGTCTTCAGTAAAGATTCATTTTCTTGCTGTTTAATAATACTCAGCTACTAGTAATCCAATAAAAAAACAAATCAGCAGGGCTATTTGATGTCACATATAACTCCAAGAGAGACTGTTTCAATGAGTCTACAGCCTACAACTCTAAGTAATAAGAATGTTTCATTGTATTATTCAATACCTTGCAGAGGCCCATTAAATGTTTACTGAAAGGAATTTAATTGGGAGCAAAGCCAAAAGTCTGTTGGTAAACGTGAATATGTAGATGTTGTATTAATTTCTACATAATTTATCTCTGCACTCTCCCCTCTCCTTCATATTTATAGCAACAAAGATGAAATTATTAATGTATACATCTGTGATAAGCAATGCAAAAGATGCTAAAATGAGAAATTACAGGAGTGGTGATGATAATATATATAATTATTTCATTAAACCTTAATATATAGCTCTTATATTAATAGACATAGAACATAAATCTCTTACGTACATACAAAGAATATATTTCCTATATAATCTAGTCCAACTTCACATTCATATATTCATTTATCCATATGTTTATTTACTAACTAATTTATATATTTATTCATACTTGGTTTCATTTAAAATCCCTAATGGTTATTTTCTTTGATGAAAATAATAGTACTTGCCTTCTAAGATTTTCATAAATATTCAACAAAATAATCAATGCTAAGTATACAAGATATTTTCTGATAAATTGTATACACTAATATTATTATTACTAAATTAAATATATTTATTGAGAGTCTGGTATGAATAAGGCTCTGTGATGAAAAGAATGAGTAAATTATGTGAACAACTCTCTAGTTATATCTCAGTAAGGAAATTAAGAAATATACCCATATAATATTCAGAAAAGAATGTGATGTTAGATTCCAGAAGAAAAAGTTTTATGAGACGGCAGAGATTTCCAAAGACAAAAGTCTTTCTTTCTACAGTATTCAGGACAATGCTTTAAAAATTCCTTTTGGCAGTTTATTCACTGACTTACTAGGCAGCCTATTCTATTTCTGGAGAAGTTTAAGTATTAAAAATTATGTTACATTATTCCATGTGGAAACTGACTTTGGTAATTTTCTAAATATTTTCCATTTTATTCCTAATCTCTATCAGGTGAATTTCAAGCAGATGCAAATCAAATCAGAAAAATGGAAAATAATTTTCTTCAATTTTTTTTTTTTTTTTTGCGGTTCGCGGGCATCTCACTGCTGTGGCCTCTCCCGCTGCAGAGCACAGGCTCCGGAAGCGCAGGCCCAGAGGCCATGGCACACGGGTGCAGCCGCCCCGCGGCACATGGGATCCTCCCGGACTGGGGCACGAACCCGCATACCCCCCATCGGCAGGCTGACCCTCAACCACTGCGCCACAAGGGAAGCCCTTCAGTTTTTTTTTTTAACACAAAAACTAGTAAATGATAACTGAATCATTCTATATGGAATGCTCTTGTTTTATTTCTACTGACTTCTAAATAAAATAGCCTAGCCAAAAGGATAAATAACTGGCTGACCTGGCCACATGTTCCCTATATATTATTAAACTGCACTATATTTCTTTTGGGAGGAAATTACCCTGCTATTCCCTTTACTTTTTTATATCAATAGATGTCTGAATTTCACTTAGGCCACAGGAGAGTGCTGAAGGAATAAAATTTTACAAAGCTGAGTTCAACTAATGAGAGATAAGGGAGCTCAGAGAGGCTTGAGTTTTGCCATGAACTCTGGTTTTCATTATAGCATTTGGGGAAGCAGAATATATCAAGGAGGGGGATTAAATGGCATGGGAAAGGGTGAATATGATTAGATTTTACGTTTGAAGAGGTGTATTGGAAAATATGCTGTCAAAATCTGACACGTACCTTCAAGTTTTCAGTTACAGGCAATATTATTTCCATAAATAAGGCTCTTTTTTAAAGTATTTATTCACTTTGTATTTTTCAATTTGAGCAAAATAATTGAGCTTCTTGTTGACATTATTTGTTACTAGAAATGAGAGATATGTGATATTTGCCTTAGAATGCTCATTCTCATATTCTGCTCTTGTGATGTCACATTTTACCTGTCTACAGCATCAAGAGATGTGCACATGTCAAACTGCCTCTAGCTAGCAAATACATTTCTGGGAGACATAATGTTTTAAACAGGAAACATAGGCACATGTCTACAAGCCAATCTGTTGACAACTAATAAAGTATTCATACTATACCTCCAGTAGAAGAAGTTGAAAAGAAAGCCCTCACTAGTAAAACTCCTCTGCATGTATTAAAAAACTAATAATCAGAAAAAAACAGTCCTTGCTTTTATAAAAGAAAGTTTAACAAAGATTTGGACTAAATACAAATGAATTGTCAAAACTGTAAAATGCAAATTTCTATTTCTTTTTGGTCAGTGAATGAATGTCTTAATACATATATAACATATATTAATACTATTTCTGTTATAGGATTATACTGGTATTAATAGAAAATGATTCACAATTCCAGATACTTTTATTTTGTATATTTCCTTAATTGTTGGCTAT
The DNA here is from genome assembly GCF_949987515.2 of Delphinus delphis. Lineage (NCBI taxonomy): Eukaryota > Metazoa > Chordata > Mammalia > Artiodactyla > Delphinidae > Delphinus > Delphinus delphis. Next base: position 62,139,283 of record NC_082683.1, on the reverse strand, counting down.
GCCTCTGAAACTCCAACCCAAAAAAACAAAGTAAAAAGGAAAAGAAAAATAGGAGCTATTAAAGATAATTTTTTTACAGTGACAGAAAGGAATAACAATACCTTAGTTACATGCAGAATATAACTTCATTTAAAACTTTTTGTTTAACAAATTATCTTTGTTTGGAAATAAGTAAAAAGTGCTCTATTTCTCTCAGTAGCTTATATTAACTCCATCTGTGCTTTATAGAAAACCTTTAGAGCAATGATTCCCAACCAGTGGCCTGTCCCTCTGTGGCACATATGTATACACTTATACATATATTCATTTAATTAAATAACTGATTACTTAAATCACCATAAGACAATTTAGTGATTTTTTGTGTGTGCTTATTGAACAAACACCTTCAGCCAGTATATGTAACCTTATTTCTATATGCATTCTGGGACTCTTCATATTTAAAACTTTTAAGCACTAATGATATTAAATGTTACTTGAAATAGAGACTTTTTATAAACAATATTGTGAAGCGTGAATGAGATTTGCCTACAGAGATAGATATATACATATATATATATATAAGTTTAAAGAGCCTTGGATGTTAAATGTAATATTTAGTTATCACATTTTCTGAGTAACTGAACATTTAAAATATTATGCCAACAGATTTCCATTTCTGGCCAAGATGGAATAAAAATGACTAGATTTTCTCTACATACTAAAATAAACCGATATCAGATAGAATATATAAAACACTTTTTTGGGGCTTCCCTTGCGGCGCAGTGGTTGAGAGTCCGCCTGCCGATGCCGGGGACATGGGTTCGTGCCCCGGTCCACGAAGATCCCACATGTCGCGGAGCGGCTGGGCCCGTGAGCCATGGCCACTGAGCCTGCGCGTCCGGAGCCTGTGCTGCAACGGGAGAGGCCACAGCAGTGAGAGGCCCGCATACCGCAAAAAAACACACACAAAAAAAACAAAAAACACTTTTTTGTAAGACTCCAGATATCAGAAAATGAAGTTTAGTGATCCCCGAGAGATAGTAAACAAATGTTGTGAGCTCCATTTTATTCCAAATTACTGCAGAGAAAACTTCACAATACATAAGGCATTTGGTAGAGTATACAGAGGGTAAATTCAGTGATGAGGAGTAATTAGCCTTAAACTGAGCACAGCTCTGGGCATTCTTAAAAATTCTTAGAAGCCAAATTTGAAAGGGCAAAACTATTTTCAAGCTATTTCAAGTTATTCTGAGTCCCAGAAGAAAGCTCAAAAGTATTTATAGAAATTCAAAAATATCCAACAGCCAACAAAGAACATGCACAGTTACCAAGCATGCAAAGAGTAAGAAAAAGCCACCCTAGAACTAATACACGTGCTAGAGTAAGCAAACATTATAAGAATTATAATTGTATTCTATCTGTTTAAAAACTTAGGGAAAATCATAGAAGCTATTTTGTAAATACCCAAAGTAAACAGAATATAGAAACATATAAATGTCAGAGCAGAAATAAAGGAAATAGATGAAAATAAAACGAATATAGAAAACCAGTGAAATGCAAAGTTGTGTCTTTCGGTAGATCATTAAATTAATAAACTCCTAGTCAAACTGATCATGAAATAGAGAGACTTCACTAGAGATTGTACAGATATTAAAGTGATAATAAGAACCCATCATGAAAAACCATATGCTAATAAGTTTGACAGCTTAGATGAAATGACGAATTCTTCCTCAAAAACAAAAGCTCATTCAGAAACAGCCTATAAGTATCTTTTTATCTGTTACAGAAATTGCATTTGTAATAAAAAACCTTCCAACAATAAAAACAAAAGGCAAGCCCAAATGGGTTCACTGGTAATTTTACCAATTTAAGGAGGAAATAATATCAATTTGGCATGAACTCTTACAAAAAACTGAAAAGGAGATAAGACTTTCTAACTATTTTTACTAAGCTAGAGTTATCCTGATACCAAAAGCAGTCAGACATTATACAAAAACTACAGCGAAGAGAAACGTCTTCAACTCAGTAAAGAGTATATATGAAAACCCTACATGTAACATCTTAATAGGGAAAGACCAAATGCATTCTACCTAACGTCAGTAACAAAATTATCTATTTGCAGTACTTCTATTTAACATTGTATTAGAGCTCCTAGCCAATGCAATAAGGTAATAGAAAGAAAAATAAAGAGAGAGAGAAAGAGAAAGAAAGATATCAAGACTGAAACAGAAGTAAAACTCTTTATTTGCAGACAACATGATCATCTCTGTAGAAAATCTGATGGAATCTTTAAAAAAAAAAGTAAACTACGACAGTTAAGTAAGTTTAACAAGACCCCAAGAGAGAAGATCGATACAAAAAGTTAGTTACATTTGCACTTACTAACAACATCAGAAAAAGTAATCAGAAAATAAAATTTAAAAATACTATTTAAAATAGCACCAGAAATATGAAATATATAGGGATAAAAGAAAAATGTAAAATATTTATACAATAACTACTAGAAAATATTGCTGAAAAATGTACCTAAGGGGAGATATACCTTAGTCATAAGTTAGAAGACCCAATATCATTAAGATGCAAATTCTCTCCAAATAGATCTATAAATTTAATGAAGTTCCAGTCTAAAATTGAGCAGGCTTTCTTTTGTAGAAATTGAAAACTGTTCCAGAAAATCATATGGAAATATGAAAAACAATTTTGGAAAATCAAAATAAACCTATTTTAAGGTTTTAAAAACATATTAGAATCAAGACCGTGTAGTGTTGTCATTAAGATACACAATTACATTAAGAGAATTGTATAAAGAGTTCAGGAATAGGTTTGGCATATATAAACAACTTATTTTTGACAAAGGTGCAAAGGCAATTCAATGGAGAAATGACAGTCTTTTCAATGGTATAGAAACAACTGGATATGCAAAAAAACAAAGAGTTACATACATTGTACCATACACAAATATATTAAAAGGTTCACAGACCTTAATATAAAATTGAGAACTATAAAAATTTTAGAGTAAATATGGGAGAACATTTGGGATGTTGAGTTAGCTACGAATTTTAAAATATGATAACAAAGTATAATCTGTAATAGAAAAAATATTTTAACTTTGGCTTCATCAAATTAAAAACGTCTGCTCTTCCAAAGAAAATATCAGAATAATGAAAAGAGGAGCCACTGGGAGAAATATATGCTAAAAAAAGACTGTTACGTAGACTATATAAAAAATCCTCAAAACTCAATAATCAGGAAAGAAACAACCTAATTTTTTTAAATGGGTAAAAGATTTGAACAGACACTTCAACAGCAACAACAAAAATACAGCTAGATTAGATAGATAGATAGTTAGATGACATATAGACATCAAATGATCTCAGGAAAAGATAACCAACACAATTAGTTATTTGTTAAATGAAAATTATAACTACAGTGAGACTCCACTATGTACCTCTTATGCTAAAATAATAAATATACGCATATGTACATACATACATGCATATATAAGGACTGGCCTGGCAACATGTTAATGAGGATACAGAAGAACTAGAATTGTTCTACATTCATGTTAAGGATACAAAATGGCACAATTACTTCGGAAAACAGTTTCTTAAATAAATACACCTGAAAAGCATACAACTAACATGAAATCTAACCATTCCTCTCCTAGCTTTTACTCAATATAAATAAGAGCATATGTTCATAGAGAAGACTTGTGGATGACTGTTCACATAAAGCTTACTTATAACATCCAAAAGACTGATAACAACCTAAAAGCCAACAAGTGAATGAATAAAAAAACTGGTATATCCATATGATGTTATACTACTCAGCAATAAAAAAAATAATGAACTACAAGCTACAAAGTGGAAGAATCTTAATATATAATCATTTCAAGTAAAAGAAGCCAGAAATAAAGTGTGCAATTTTATTTATGTAAAATTCTGGAAGATTCTTAATAACCTCCAGTGTCAGAAAGCAGATCAGTGTTTGCCTGCATATGGGAGAGCGGGAGAGAGAGATGATACAGGGGCAGAAAGAAATTTGGTAGTGATAAATATGTTCATTTTCTTACTTGTAGTCCTGGTTTCATGGCTATAAACCAATGTCAAGACTTATCAATTGTACAATTTAAAGAGGTGCAACTTATTATATATGACACATTCCTCAATAAAGTTGTTAAAATTTATTACTACAAATTATTTCAACTAAATACATAACCATGGACTTCAGCACAGTTTTGAGATCATTATAAACTATTCCAGATTCATAAGTTCTTTATATATATATATTTATATAAGACAAAGAAACTTGTCATTTTGAAGTTTACATATTCTCTATAAAAAGTTCTAGGACTTTGGAACTATATCCTATAAGGTAACTGAGACAGTAAGAGTGGCATAGCAAAGTCAGTTATCCTGTAAGCATGTCCCTTCTCTAGATGATAACCTAAATTAGAAATTTCATGTTCTAGTTTAACTTTAGGAAAGAATAGAAGAGCAAGTGTTAAGATGTTTGTTTGCATGTTTTTATACTTTAATAAAACTAGTGATGAAAGATATTTGCTTACATGTGATATTCTATGATTTGCCAGCTACATCTCTTCATTTCAGACTATATGGAGATTTACATATTACTCTTAAAATAAGGAAATGTCATACATTTTATACATGAGAGCTTTGCCTAAGTTCCAACTATAAAACGGCATTGAAAGGGAACAGAGTATTTTCAGTTGCGTTCCCCAGAAACACTCTGAGACAAATATTTGAGGTAATTCCAGAAAGTATCAGTAGAGTAGTGGGGAAAGAAGAAAGATAAGAAAGCCAATATAGGATATTAATGAGTGAGATACAACTTTCAGCAGCTAGGGCTCAGTCCCACTGGGAACATCTGGCAGACTATATATAACATACCCCACATGAGTTAGAAATGATCCCAAACAGAGGGGCCAGGAAGTTGGTGTATATATTTGCCAACTCTCATTCATCATTGGAAGAAAGCAACTCCAGGGTGTGTTCTGTCTGTCACCTGTACTTCCACATCTTCCATGTGAGGGGCAGAGTGCACCTGCTGTCAGAGGAGGCCCTCACACAGTCCAGTACACAGTTACGGTGAATGTCAAGGGAATATGGGTGAGGTATGGACAGTGCCTGCTTCCAAAGGCAATAAAAACCATATTATATATTCCTTAAGAGCTTACTAAATGTTACTGATACAAATAAAGATTCAGAAAAAAAAATAATGATAAAAGCAACAGAAGCAATGTTTCTGTAATTGTGCATGATGATAGTTAATATCAAGTTAAACAAACTCTAGTCTTAATCCAAAGCACCAGGACTTTGGAATTATAAATTAGAGGGTACCTGTGCTGTAGATGAAATCAGTAGTGGCAACCAGAGTTATCCAGCTAGGCTCTCTCATGAGCGCTGGTATGAAATTACATGCCTTTGCAGATATACTACTATAAAAACTGTACAGTTGTGAAAGGACCAATAGAGAAAGGTTATTAGCTGAGGTTTTACAGATTACAGGTGACCACTGAACAATACGGGTTTCAACTTTGCAGGTACACTTACAGGCAGATTTTTTTCAATAAATACTGCAGTACTATACTATCTGCAGCTGGTTGAATTGAGGTGGCAGAACCATTGAATGGAGGGCTGACTATAAAGTTATACATAGATTTTCAACTGTGCAAGGAAGGGCTGGGTGCCCCTAACCCCCCTGATTGTTCAGGGGTCAATTGCATAGTAGAATAGTGATAAAGAGGCTACCTTGTATAAAGGGGGATTATTATAAAGCTACATGGAAAAAAGAGAACCCAAGAAAGAGTCTCACCCTGAAACTTCAGTCAGTACCCTTTGCCATACAGGATGCAGTAGCAGTTCTGGAGCACCAATATCAGCCTTAGTGACCAGTGACCTAGTCAGCTTGTCTTTCTAGTTCGAAGACAGCTTAGAAACAGTTGTCTTTGCTAGGGTGCAGATTCCTGGTCTAATATGTTGTATCACAGTGGCAGTCAGGTGATTAAAAACCTGACCACTGTGGAAAGTATCCTGTTTCTGGTCACGTTCTTCAGAAGGGAGATTGAGTGTGCCAGGCACTTAGCCACTACTCTGGAAATCTACCAGGAAAGGGAGAGCAAATGATTAGGTGTCCACTAAACTTCTCTCAAAGAATAAATATGGTTCCTAGAATGGGGTAATGGGTTTATGTGTGAAACAATTAGCTAGTGTTTATTATATTAGTTAGTTTCTTAAGAGAGAAAGACTCTAAGCAGATATGACACAGACAGAGTAACGTTGATAGTAATATGGTAAATTAGATGAGAATGTGACACGTGAACCAGAGACAAGCCCAAGCAAAGATGTTCCTGAATTATTGGTGGATATACCTGAAAACCAATGCATATGTTCTCATAACGACAACTGATGCCTTTTTGGCCTTTCTAGAATGTTCACAATTTTGCTTAAGGCAAGCCCTAACAGCCAGTAACATAAATTGCTCTTTATTTATTCAATATTCAGGACATCACTTTCATTCTTTAAAAATTAAAATAATAGGGCAATGTTACCAAAAAATACTCTGCCATGCAAATTAATGATACTGGTCTGAGTAAGCAGTTTCTAAAGTAGTTCCAGATTTGGTTGCGATTTATGTAGGAAAAACAAATGAAGTTTTATTCACATTATCATTATTAGTAATTTAACTAATTAACATAATTGAAAAATGACCATGCATCAACTCATCATAATAAATGCATTTTAAACACCTTGAGTTGGCATGACACCTATGGTTAAGTTGCATAATAAAGCTTCAAGTAGAAGCCATGGCAAAAACTTTTTTTTTTCAGAGATGTGGCTTCAGCTACAAGGTGAGTCAAATTTGAGGGAATTTTTAATTATTAATATTTCTGGGAAATGTATAAACTCCCTTCCCTTTTGCCCTCAATAACGACAGCTCCTACAGCAATGTATTTTCTATTACTCTTATTACTTTATCTGTTAGTAGTTTGTTAAAAAAACTGACAGTGCCAAAGCTAGTAATGAAGTTGACTGGTAAATCATAATGCTGTACATCTTACTGACATAGAACATGGATGTCTTAACAATTGGCGTTAGATGAGTGCAAGAGAGTGAAGAGATTTCACAGAAGATAATCTTGCATATCATGTTGAAAGCTGAACAAAAATACAAATATTTCAAATAAAAAATATATACTGAGCATTCCCTCTCCTGGTCTTGTGCCAGGAACTGTGGGTAACACAAAGAAGAATAAAGCACAGCTCCTGATTACTTAGAGATTACAATCAATGAAAAGTTAAGTAACTTCCAATAATAATTCAAGATAACAAAAGAAAATTTGACATGTTAGCCCATGATTAAAGTAACCTATGTAGATGATAATTGCATTAAGTGCTCTGGACATGATGATTTCATGTTAGGAAAGTTAAATTGAGAATTACACTGAATATGCTTAAATTTACATTAAATTAAGATATAGACTATGTTTTAAGGTTTTGGTTTTAAACAGACATTGAATTAGAGATAATTTTATACTTCTCAGAATACATTTGAAAATATTTACAGCTCAAAGTGCTACTATGCTCTGTATAATTAAAATGAAGCAAATCAGTTAGTAAGAATTAAGCTCCCAAATCCTAGGGGAGAGCACCCTGTGACCACCAGACCCAGCTGTGATGGACAAAAGCAATGTCTTTTTGCAGAAAGGCATGCAAAGAGGACTATGGTAGGACTGAAGCCTTGGCCAAAAGTGAGGATATTGTTGTGCACAACTTTTTGGATGATGCTCCATGACAATACACCCTTTCTATGGCATTCATTTTTAAAAACAAACTACTGGAAAAGACAGTGCTATAGCCATCAAGTCATGGTGCAAAAGTGGTCATTAATATGCTGTCTCTAACCAGCTGCATCCATCATGATGGAGAATGTCTGGATCGTGAGTGCCTTTCTTGAGAGGAGGTATTATCATTTGCTTCTTTTCATTTTTTCTTAATTATACATAATAGGCCTCTTTGCCTTTTGTTAAGTGTCTCCTATTGAGTGCTCAAATTGGTCTGCTATATATGGAGAAGGAGAGGAAAGTGGATAGGCAAGTGGTAGAAATGTTTATTTTTCATTTTCCCCTAATTCCTTTGGTTGTCCTCCATCAAGGTGATTCAGAAATGTGAGGGCAGTTTTAGTTATCACTGGCTTACAGCGACCAGGGGACATATATGCTAAATGTCCTACAATATGTATGAGAGCTATACAGAATGAAGAATTTTCCCACCGAATATGCTAACAGAAACCCCACTGAGTAGCACTGTATACTTAGAAGGGGTCTGGAGGAGGAAACCATTACCTCAAGTTTAGTAGATATTTTGGGAAATGGATTTGCTTAGTATCTGTAAAATACATGACCCTAAACCAGCCTGTACTTTGTGCCTTGGGAGTCATAGTAAACATAATGTAAATTTAAAAAAAAAATGGTTGTAAACTCTACTGGAGATTACTATATCTTCTGACTTCTATCCCAGCCTCACCAAATTACCATAGTAGAAATTATTCAGCAAATATTTGCAAAGGTTTTTATTGCATCTAATCAAGAGATAAAATTTCAAGGAAATGGCTATATAAGTATTATATACAATCATTAAATCATGATTAAAGATGCTCATTTATATAATTTCAAAGCATGTAAACTATATGTGTTTACATGTTTCTTACTAAGGAGAAAGACTGATAGAGAGACATATAATCAGGGGAATTTAACTAATGTGGCATGCAAATCATTCTGAACAGTTCAAAAAAAGAGAACAAAATTTTGTGACATCACTGAAATGATCCTATACCTGCTCTGTGTTCAGAATTGTGTGTGTGCGTGTGTGTGTGTGTGTGTGTGTGTGTGTGTGTGTGTGTTTGCGTGTGTGTGTGTATGTTGCATAACCCAGCTGAGGCAGTTTTAGCATGAGGTTAAGAATACAGTTCAGAAGCCAGACTGCCTGGGCTTTAATTCCAGCTCTGGTACTTATTAGTAGAATGAGCTGGAGCAAGTTATTTAGTCCCTCAGTACCTTTGCTTCCTCAACTCTAAATCAGAATATGAATAGTATCCCTGTAAATGTTAGATGTTGCAATATTTAGCACTAGGCCTAAAATGTATTTTTTACTTTTTAATTGTTTATAAATTTAAAAAAAAGTGGCTCTGATCTTGTTGTTTGAACAAGTTTTTCCATCCCTATTCTTAATGCAGCTCAAGATATAACGGGAAAGAAACCCCTATAGAGGGAAACTCATTAAATGCACAGTATTATTAATAAAATAGAGCACATTGAAAGGGGTATTTGATAGCATTTTGTAGCCTTCTTGTAGCCCACCTTAGAGAATCACTTTTTAATTTTCCCTTAGCCACCATGGAAATCACAAAATCCTTATGATGCTCTGCCTCGGGATTTATTCCCAACAATGTTGCCCTGCCAATGGTGATGTATTGTTCTTTAGGTGGTAGATAAGTATCTCTTTGTTGACCAGGAAGCCAGAAAACACATAGCAATTAAAAAGATGTACAATCTGGGCTTCTCTGGTGGCGCAGTGGTTGAGAGTCCACCTGCCAACGCAGGGGATACGGGTTCGTGCCCTGGTCTGGGAAGATCACATCATGCCACGGAGCGGCTGGGCCCGTGAGCCATGGCCACTGAGCCTGCGTGTCCGGAGCCTGTGCTCTGCAATAGGAGAGGCCACAACAGTGAGAGGCCCGTGTACCGCAAAAAAAAAAAAAAAAAAAAAAGATGTACAATCTAATATATACTAATCAGAGATGATTACCCACATCGACCAATGGGTATTCACAAATTACCTACTAACACTTTCAGAAGTAGTACTGATTTTGTATAGTTGCCATTGATTATGAAAGCTGTACAAAAGAAAATAAAGATTATATTAGACACAGAAGTGACTTCTTTTGCATTTGTTTTGTTTTTATTTCCTTTTTCTGAATAATAATAAAAATATTTTCCTTTCAAAATTCTAACACTCTAGAATGGGGATCTGAAACAGTTTTGTCTTGTCTGGACAATAATTTTAGCTCACAGAAGATGGAATCAGCAACAAAGGAAAGAGTTACCATTAACTAAATTATGATTACCAGGATAGAATTGTCAAGTAATGGAAAAAAATAAATTAAATGACACTTTTGGGAAAATTTTGTATTTTTTAAAACTGTGAAACCATAAAATAGATAACTCATAAGAACCTATTGTATAGCACAGGGAACTCTACTCAATGCTCTGTAATGTCCTACATGGGAAAAGAATCTAAAATAAAAAGGAGTGGATATATGTGGATATATATACATATATATAAATGATTCACTTTGCTGTACATCTGAAACTAACATAACATTGTAAATCAACTATACTCCAATAAAAATTGTAAAAAAAATGAAACCATAGAAATGGTCTACTTAGGATTGTTATTGACCAGACTAATCATACTTTTTCACCAGGGAGTTAGGGTGAAACAGAAAGATAATGGGGCTAATAGCAGTAGAAGGTAGGCATGAGTCAAGGTATAGCAATTAAGATATTTTTTCGATGATTTTAACTTGATGTGACCAAATGGGAACTCTTGTCCTTAATTTCCACCAAGTATATTCCTCTCTCAAATATCATAAGCCACCATTACGTTTCTCAAGCTAGAAACAAGTCATCATTCTGGATTTCCTCACTCATCATATTCAAGTCATAGGAAAATTCTCTCTCAAAAATATATATTGTATCTGTTCTCTTCTCATTTCCACACTCATCACTCTAGCCAAAGCAACCATCATGTCTCATCTAGACATGTCCTTCACAAATTCTAACGAGCATACAAGTTACCTGGGGATCTTGTTAAAATATATATTTCTGCTTTAGTAAGTTGATGTAGCGTCTGAGATTCATCATTTCTTACAAGTTCCCAGGTGAACTGCCCCTGGTATTCCATGGATCACCCATTAAATAGCAAGGCCTAGATTACCAACAAAGTCACCTAACTTGTGTTGCAGGTTCAATCTATCCTTCCTGCAAACTATTTTTCTCTGAGTAAATTGATCTTTAGAAATCATAAATCAGATCATATTACTCGCTCAGTAAAAATACCTGTAGTAGGGTTTTAAATAATAAATTTACTCTTAACTCAGAATAAAATCTCCAAATTTAAGAACAATAGTTGGCAAGTATCCAAAAATTTATAGTTATCATCTAGAAACATCCTTACCAGATATTAAGAGGTAAGATTTTTCCAATATCCCCATTTATCCCATCACTTCAGCCTATTTAAGAGAAAGCTAGAGGTTAACAGGAATTCATAGTGAGGTAGAAAAAGTCCTGACTTTTCTCTTCCCTTCTGCATGAGAAGGGGTGGGGAATGCTCCATTCACTGGTAATATGAGGGGGACACAAAAGAAGCACTCACAGAAATTTTACCTCAGTCTAAGAGCTTTTCCTTACCATATTCTCTAATTAGGTGCTGTCTAATTATACTCTATTATTTCATTATCTTCATTCCCTTCAGAACACATATTTTAATTTGTAATCATTTATTTATTTACTGATTTATTTATTGTCTGTCAGAGGTAGGTCTCAAGCTCCAGAAATGCAAGGCCCATATCAGTCTTGACCTTTCTTTTTTTTTTTTTTTTTTTTTTTTGCGGTACACAGGCCTCTAACCGTTGTAGCCTCTCCCGTTGCAGAGCACAGGCTCCGGAGGCGCAGGCCCAGCAGCCATGGCTCACGGGCCCAGCTGCTCCGTGGCATGTGGGATCTTCCCGGACCGGGACATGAACCCATGTCCCCTCCATCGGCAGGCGGACTCCCAACCACTGCGCCACCAGGGAAGCCCTTTGACCTTTCTTATGTTCACGGTCTTATATGGAACCTAATACATATATATTAGGTACAAATAGCTGTGGGTGTTGATTAATTAGTATTATATAAGATTTAGAAAATATAGATGTCAATCGAACAATGGGGAGTGAATTAGATACTTAAAGAGAATATAAAGTAACAACTGTTGAACTCTGGGACAAATGTGGCCAACAGGCTTGTTTTGTTTGAACAAAAAGCCTTTTGTAAACCTGAACGTGATCATTTGAAATTGAGTTTGAATGACATACCTAGTTTGCCGTAAACCCCAGTACTCCATATTATTTTCATTCTGCCTCTTTACATATTTATATATCCTTCCTCACAACTCAAGACTTTTGAATGTATAATATAATACTACTGTACAGTGAGTAGAAAAGGAGACCCAGTTAAGAATTCAGAAGAATGTCTATATTTTAAGGCCAAGCAGAGAAGGAAAGGTTTTTAAAAATACCATGGCTGGGCTTTAAACATGACCTCCTGAATTCCAATATACTTTGCTCTTTAAGAATCACAAAATAGGACTTACCAGAAGATGGCAGAAGAGTAAGACGTGGACATCAGCTTCCTCCCCACAGATACACCAGAAATACATCTACACGTGGAAAACTCCTATAGAACACCTACTGAATGCTGGCAGAAGAGCTCAGACCTCCCAAAAGGCAAGAAACTCCCCTCGTACCTGGGTAGGGCAAAAGAAAAAAGGAAAAACAGAGACAAAAGAATAGGCACGGGACCTGCACCAGTGGGAGGGAGCTGTGAAGGAGGAAAGGTTTCCACACACTAGAAAGCCCCTTTGAGGGCAGAGACTGCGGGTGGCGGAGGGGGAAAGCTTCGGAGTCACAGAGGAGAGCGCAGCCACACGGTGTGGAGGGCAAAGCGGAGAGATTCCCACACAGTGGATCAGTGCCGACCGGCACTCACCAGCCCGAGAGGCTTGTCTGCTCACCCGCCGGGGTGGGCGGGGCTGGGAGCTGAGGCTTCGGCTTCAGTCACAGCGCAGGGAGAGGACTGGAGTTGGCAGCGAGAACACAGCTTGCAGGGGTTTAGTGCACCACGGCTAGCCGGGAGGGAGTCCAGGGAAAAGTCTGGACGTGCTGAAGAGGCAAGAGACTTTTTCTTCCCTCTTTGTTTCCTGGTGTGCGAGGAGAGGGGATTAAGAGCGCTGCTTAAAGGAGCTCCAGAGACGGGCGCAAGCCATGGCTAAAAGCGCGGACCCCAGAGAGTGCATGAAACGCTAAGGCTGCTGCTGCCGCCACCAAGAAGCCTGTGTGCAAGCACAGGTCACTGTCCACATCCCCCTTCCGGGGAGCCTGTGGAGCCCGCCAAGGCCAGGGTACAGGGATCCAGGGACAACTTCCCCGGGAGAACGCACGGCGCGCCTCAGGCTGGTGCAACGTCACACTGGCCTCTGCTGCCGCAGGCCCGCCCCACACTCCGTGCCCCTCCCTGCCCCCGGCCTGAGTGAGCCAGAGTCCCCGAAGTGGCTGCCCCTTTAACCCCGTCCTGAGTGAAGAACAGACGCCCTCCGGCGACCTACACGCAGAGGCGGGGCCAAATCCAAAGCTGAACCCCAGGAGCTGTGCGAACAAAGAAGAGAAAGGGAAGTCTCTCCCAGCAGCCTCAGAAGCAGCGGATTAAATCTCCACAATCAACTTGAGGTACCCTGCATCTGTGGAATACCTGAATAGACAACGAATCATCCCAAATTGAGGAGGTGGACTTTGAGAGAAAGATTTATGATTTTTTCCCCTTTTCCTCTTTTTGTGAGTGTGTATGTGTATGCTTCTGTGTGAGATTTTGTCTGTATAGCTTTGTTTCCACCATTTGTCCTAGGGTTCTCTCTGTCCATTTTTGTTTGTTTGTTTTTCTTAATAATTATTTTTTATTTTAATAACTTTATTATATTTTATCTTACTTTATTTTACTTTATCTTTCTTTTCTTCCTTCCTTCCCTCCCTTCCTTCCTTCATCCCTCCCTCCCTTTTCTTTCTTTCTTTCTTTCTTTCTTTCTTTCTTTCTTTCTTTCTTTCTTTCTACTTCTACTAATTCTTTCTTTCTACTTTTTCTTTCTTTTATTCTGAGCCGTGTGGATGAAAGGCTCTTGGTGCTGAAGCCAGGAGTCAGTGCTGTTCCTCTGAGGTGGGAGAGCCAACTTCAGGACACTGATCCACAAGACACCTCCCAGCTCCACATAATATCAAACGGCAAAAATCTCCCAGAGATCTCCATCTCAACACCAGCACCCAGCTTCACTCAACGACCAGTAAGCCACAGTGTTGGACACCCTATGCCAAACAATTAGCAAGACAGGAACACAACACCACCCATTAGCAGAGAGGCTGCCTAAAATCATAATAAGTCCACAGACACTCCAAAACACACAACCAGACGTGGACCTGCCCACCAGAAAGACAAGATCCAGCCTCATCCACCAGAACACAGGCACTAGTCCCCTCCACCAGGAAGCCTACACAACCCACTGAACCAACCTTAGCCACTGGGGACAGACACCAAGAACAACGGGAACTACGAACATGCAGCCTGCAAAAAGGAGACCCCAAACACAGTAAGATAAGCAAAATGTGAAGACAGAAAAACACACAGCAGATTAAGGAGCAAGATAGACACCCACCAGACCTAACAAATGAAGAGGAAATAGGCAGTCTACCTGAAAAAGAATTCAGAATAATGACAGTAAAGATGATCCAAAATCTTGGAAATAGAACAGACAACATGCAGGAAACATTTAACAAGGACCTAGAAGAACTAAAGATGAAACAAACAATGATGAACACAATAAATGAAATTAAAAATACTCTAGATGGGATCAGTACCAGAATAACTGAGGCAGAAGAATGGATAAGTGACCTGGAAGATGAAATAGTGGAAATAACTACTGCAGAGCAGAATAAAGAAAAAGAATGAAAAGAACTGAGGACAGTCTCAGAGACCTCTGGGACAACATTAAATGCACCAACATTCGAATTATAGGGGTTCCAGAAGAAGAAGAGAAAAAGAAATGGACTGAGAAAATATTTGGAGAGATTATAGTTGAAAACTTCCCTAATATGGGGAAGGAAATAATTAATCAAATCCAGGAAGCACAGAGGGTCCCATACAGGATAAATCCAAGGAGAAATACGCCAAGACACATATTAATCAATCTGTCAAAAATTAAATACAAAGAAAACATATTAAAAGCAGCAAGGGAAAAACAACAAATAACACACAAGGGAATCCCCATAAGGTTAACAACTGATCTTTCAGCAGAAACTCTGCAAGCCAGAAGGGACTGGCAGGACATATTTAAAATGATGAAGGAGAAAAACCTACAACCAAGATTACTCTACCCAGCAAGGATCTCATTCAGATTTGATGGAGAAATTAATACCTTTACAGACAAGCAGAAGCTGAGAGAGTTCAGCACCACCAAACCAGCTTTACAACAAATGCTAAAGGAACTTATCTAGGCAAGAAACACAAGAAAAGGAAAATACCTACAATAATGAACCCAAAACAATTAAGAAAATGGGAATAGGAACATACATATCGATAATTACCTTAAGTGTAAATGGATTAAATTCTCCAACCAAAAGACACAGATGGACTGAATGGAAACAAAAACAAGACCTATATATATGCTGTCTACAAGAGACCCACTTCAGACCTAGAGACACATACAGATTGAAAGTAATGGGATGGAAAAAGATATTCCATGAAAATGGAAACCAAAAGAAAGGTGGAGTAGCAATTCTCATATCAGACAAAATAGACTTTAAAATAAAGACTATTAGAAGAGACAAAGAGGTCACTACATAATGATCAAGGGATCGATCCAAGAAGAAGATATAACAATTGTAAATATTTATGCACCCAACATAGGAACACCTCAATACATAAGGCAAATACTAACAGCCATAAAAGGAGAAATCGACAGTAACACATTCATAGTAGGGGACTTTAACAACCCACTTTCACCAATGGACAGATCATCCAAAATGAAAATAAATAAGGAAACACAAGCTTTAAATGATACATTAAACAAGATGGACTTAATTGATATTTGTAGAACATTCCATCCCAAAACAACAGAATACATATTTTTCTCAAGTGCTCATGGAACATTCTCCAGGAGAGATCATATCTTGGGTCACAAATCAAGCCTTGGTAAATTTAAGAAAATTGAAATTGTATCAAGTATCTTTTCCGACCACAACACTATGAGACAGAAAAATCAATTACAGGAAAAGATCTGTAAAAAATACAAACACATGGAGGCTAAACAATACACTACTTAATAGTGAAGTGATCACTGAAGAAATCAAAGAGGAAATCAAAAAATACCTAGAAACAAATGACAATGGAGACACAACGACCCAAAACCTATGGGATGCAGCAAAAGCAGTTCTAAGAGGGAAGTTTATAGCAATACAATCCTACATTAAGAAACAGGAAACATCTCGAATAAACAACCTAACCTTGCAGCTAAAGCAATCAGACAAAGAAAAAAAAAAACAAACTAAAGTTAGCAGAAGGAAAGAAATCATAAAAATCAGATCAGAAATAAAAGAAAAAGAAATGAAGGAAACAATAGCAAAGAACAATAAAACTAAAAGCTGGTTCTTTGAGAAGATAAACAAAATTGATAAACCATTAGCCAGACTCATCAAGAAATAAAGGGAGAAGACTCAAATCAATAGAATTAAAAATGAAAAAGAAGTAACAACTGACACTGCAGAAATACAAAAGATCATGAGAGATTACTACAAGCAACTCTATGCCAATAAATGGATAACCTGGAAGAAATGGACATATTCTTAGAAATTCACAACTTGCCAAGACTGAATCAGGAAGAAATAGAAAATATGAACAGACCAATCACAAGCACTGAAATTGAAACTGTGATTAAATATCTTCCAACAAACAAAAGCCCAGGACCAGATGGCTTCACAGGCGAATTCTATCAAACATTTAGAGAAGAGCTAATGCCTATCCTTCTCAAACTCTTCCAGAATATAGCAGAGGGAGGAACACTCCCAAACTCATTCTACGAGGCCACCATCACCTTGATATGAAAACCAGACAAGAATGTCCAATAAAGATGTAAAAAAAAAGAAGAAAATAAAAGAATCACAGAATAAACATACAGCACTTGAACATCTTATGATGCTTCGCAGATAATGCCTTTTTCTCTGTTGACTTTGAGTACATATCTTATTTCTCACTGAGTGCTACTAAAAATTTTTGATAGCAAGGTTTAAGATAACTTTCTTTTTTTTACATCTTTATTGGAGTATAATTGCTTTACAATGGTGTGTTAGTTTCTGCTTTATAAAAAAGTGAATCAGTGATACATATACATATGTTTCCATATCTCTTCCCTCTTGTGTCTCCCTCCCTCCCACCCTCCCTATCCCACCCCTCTAGGTAGTCACAAAGCACCAAGCTGATCTCCCTGTGCTATGCGGCTGCTTCCCATTAGCTATCTATTTTACGTTTAGTAGCATATATATGTCCATGGCTCTCTCTCGCTTTGTCACAGCTTACCCTTCCCCCGCTCCATATCCTCAAGTCTGTTCTCTAGTAGGTCTGTGTCTTTATTCCTGTCTTACCCCTAGGTTCTTCATGACATTTTTTTTTTCTTAAATTCCATATATATGTGTTATCGTACGGTATTTGTCTTTCTCTTTCTGACTTACTTTATTCTGTATGACAGACTCTAGGTCCATCCACCTCATTACAAATAGCTCAATTTCATTTCTTTTTATGGCTGAGTAATATTCCATTGTATATATGTGCCACATCTTCTTTATCCGTTCATCCAATGATGGACACTTAGGTTGTTTCTATCTCCTGGCTATTGTAAATAGAGCTGCAGTGAACATTTTGGTACATGACTCTTTTTGAATTATGGTTTTCTCAGGGTATATGCCCAGTAGTGGGATTGCTGGGTTATATGGTAGTTCTATTTATAGTTTTTTAAGGAACCTCTGTACAGTTCTCCCTAGTGGCTGTACCAATTCACATTCCCACCAGCAGTGCAAGAGTGTTCCCTTTTCTCCACACCCTCTCCAACATTTATTGTTTCTAGATTTTTTGATGATGGCCATTCTGACTGGCGTGAGATGATGTCTCCTTGAGGTTTTGATTTGCATTTCTCTAATCATTAATGATGTTGAGAATTCTTTCATGTGTTTGTTGGCAGTCTGTATATCTTCTTTGGAGAAATGTTTATTTAGGTCTTCTGCCCATTTTTGGATTGGGTTGCTTGTTATTGAGCTGCATGAGCTGCTTATAAATTTTGGAGATTAATCCCTTGTCAGTTGCTTCATTTGCAAATATTTTCCCCCATTCTAAGGGTTGTCTTTTGGTCATGTTTATGGTGTCCTTTGCTGTGCAAAAGCTTTGAAGTTTCATTAGGTCCCATTTGTTTATTTTTGTTTTTATTTCCATTTCTCTAGGAGGTGGGTCAAAAAGGATCTTGCTGTGATTTATGTCATAGAGTGTTCTGCCTATGTTTTCCCCTAAGAGTTTGATAGTTTCTGGACTTACATTTAGGTCTTTAATCCATTTTGAGCTTATTTTTGTGTATGGTGTTAGAGAGTGATCTAATCTCATACTTTTACATGTACCTGTCCACTTTTTCCAGCACCACTTATTGAAGAGGCTGTTCTTTCTCCAGTGTACATTCCTGCCTCCTTTATCATTGATAAGGTGACCATATGTGTGTGGGTTTATCTGGGCTTTCTATCCTGTTCCATTGATCTATATTTCTGTTTTTGTGCCAGTACCATACTGTCTTGATTACTGTAGCTTTGTAGTATAGTCTGAAGTCAGGGAGCCTGATTCCTCCAGCTCCATTTTTCGTTCTCAAGAGTGCTTTGGCTATTCGGGGTCTTCGGTGTTTCCATACAAATTGTGAACTTTTTTGTTCTAGTTCTGTGAAAAATGCCAGTGGTAATTTGATAGGGATTGCATTGAATCTGTAGATTGCTTTGGGTAGTAGAGTCATTTTCACAATATTGATTCTTCCAATCCAAGAACATGGTATATCTCTCCATCTATTTGTGTCGTCTTTAATTACTTTCATCAGTGTCTTATAATTTTCTGCATACAGGTCTTTTGTCTCCTTAGGTAGGTTTATTCCTAGATACTTTATTCTTTTTGTTGCAATGGTAAATGGGAGTGTTTTCTTGATTTTACTTTCAGATTTTTCATCATTAGTGTATAGGAATGCCAAAGATTTCTTTTTAATCTTTCACAATTCCTTATGTATAGTTGGTGATCAACAAGTGTCTTCTAGATAAAACATAAAATGAGTGTTTGGATTCATGGAGGCATAACCATAAAAAATTTCAAGGCTCAGACAGCTTCATCCTAAAGATTATCAGACTCAGATTTAGAAGTATGAGTACAAGACCTTATTTCTATCCTCATTTTGAGAGTACATTGCTTCCTTGACTACTGTTCAAACAGACATGTACTTCTCACAGATTTATGAAGACACTTACATCTTTATACTGTGCACAGATTTCTCTCATCATTATTTTTTATATGCCTCCCACTTGAAGTTTTGTCATAAAAAATGTTGTCCTAGAAAGTGTCACACCGTAACTATGGGATACTTTTCTCCCTAACACATCAATAAATCAATGCTAGATGTATTGAAAAAGAAAGATCATAGTTTTTTTCCCCATCTTATTTGTGATTAGCCAGTTGAAATGAAACATAAACACTGGAGAGGCCTTTGTCTTGGTGACCAAGGCTTAACAATTTAGAGAAAAAAATAAAACTCACAGGGTGAAACCAATTGGAAGGTATTAGATTCATGGCACTTCTCCTTTCACGTTCCCCTGCAGTGTCAGTATATTCTTCTACCTCACAGAGGATAAGCTAAGAATTTATTATCACTTCTTGGTGTCACTGATTCTGAATGAAATTGTGTGCAGCACCCAGACATACCCATCCTCTGTTTCTCCAATATTAAGGAGTCCTGTATAGAATTCAATTTGACCTAATCTCCATCATATCACCCTTATTATAGGATCTCCAGACGATTTTCTTCTCTTTGAATGGGGAAAGCAGTTGTGAGAAGGAATAAGATATCATGATTTCTTATGCCTCTCACAAAGTTCTCCATTTTGTCCTTTCAGTCCTACGTAAACTTCACTTCTCCATCAAGATCATTCAGGGTTTGATTATTTTGCTCTCAATAAATGGCCACCCTTCAGCCCTCCGTAAATTGCCTTCTACCTGCCTTTAATCCTTCTATTTTTCTAACCAGCCAAATGTAATACAAAAATTCAACATTTTACACTGTCACATTTTTAGAGTGCCCATGAATATATATTCATTTTGTAGAGAAGTCATTATAATGTTTTATATTTTATATGTCTTCATATCTCCCATATTGTCCCTTTTGAGATTATATATTGCAACATACTAGGCAAGATTGTAATATTCCTTTTGTGTAGAAAAATGAATTTTGCCTTGCCTGCCTTCCTTTATCAGTAAGTCACCCAAAAGTAATTAAACAAAAATAAATCTTTGAAAAAAATTTTCAACATTCTCCAACTTTATATCAGATATTCTTAGGAGGATTTAATATAGCTGCTTGCTGTAGTTGTTGTTTTTGATTGGGATGACATAAATAGTGGTGTATAAGCAACTTACTAACCTATTAAGGAGTAAACGCTTTATCTCATAGCTCTAAACTGAATATGGTTAGGCCAATGAAAGTTATCCCATAAATCTGAGTAGTCCAACAAGTACCATATCAAATTTTATACAAGTACATGTGACTTTCATTTGTCTGGTTCACTCCTGTGTCCTAGAAGACAGCTCAAGGATGTGACTAAGATTAACTATAAATTTTGCTTCAAAGATCAATTTTATATTTGAACCAGGGGGAAGTCATAAACTTTTTTCAGGTAAGTACACAATTCCAGCCCAGATTCAGTGTAAAATGGTTTGCTTGAAACATGTTAGCTCTTGTAGCTAATAAAATATCTACTTGTTACACCTGGAAAGTAAATGTAAAAGGAACACTGACCCTAATTTCAGTTACAATAGCAATAGAGGGCATTTGCATTGTTTTGTTTTCCAAAACTTTGTTTATTTGATATTTACATTTGCTGGTATAGTGTGGAATAGTTCTTTCTAAATTAGGAAGTGACAGCTCAATTTTATGTGATTGATATACTTTCTTTGCAGGAGTCACTCCCGGAATATAAATATCTATCTTTATTCTTATTTGTATTTATCATACTCAATATAACATAAATATAGAATAGACATGTTTTAGTTTTGTTGAATTCAGGAATGCTCACTGGAAAAATGATAGCACACGCAAAATTCTATTCAGCAAGTATTAAATTATTCTGTTCAACAATGTGAGGTTAGTCCCCATATGGTAAATAGTTCACCTAGAATTGCTATGTAGATGTAAATATGACAAATACTACTTTAATGAGAAAGCCTTTACAACATATTCATAGCCATGTCTCTATTTTATACTCAATGTAAGCAGCAAAGGAAAACTTCCCTTTTCTCCATCTTGGCTAAATCTCACAATATTGTCTGCAAAGACATGCAGTGTTTTAAAGAACTAAACTTTTAATATCTGCACAGTGTTAAATATTCTTCATAAAATGCCACCATTTCTAGGATATTATGACTTCCCCATCAGTAGCAGAGCCTAATGGGAATAATATTGCCTTTGGAATCAGACTGACCTGGTTTGAATCTTAACCTTCTACTAGAAAAGCAAAGTTGTCAATATTATTTAATCTCTGTAAGTTTCAAATTTTTCCTCTGTAAAATGCCAGTAACTATTCTATTAATACAAACCTTGCAAAGTGATGCTTCATTATGCTTAAATGAAGTTATAGTGAGTGTAAAATATCTAAAAGCATGATCTGTGCACTGTACACACTCAGTCAATAAAGTTGTTGTCATGACAATATAAAGGTTTACACCGAACACTTCCTGATTGTTTCTCTAAGTAGTGTCTCAATTTTTTCCCTTATCATATCCCTCTTCAAAAAGGAAAGAAAAATCACAGGGTAATAATTAACGTTAGAGTCCTACACTACTAGAACAAACTAGATGGAAAAAATTGGGGAAAATAAAACATAGAGGGGTTTCTTTGTAATTCAACCTCAGGAGGAGAGAGCTGGCAAACAGTTATGTCACTTAGCATTTTTAGTTGCAAGTAACACAAGTCCAATTCAATCCACTTTAAGCTAAAAAAGAATTTACTGTCTCTTTAACTTTCACATAAGAAGGGTAGAGTTGGCTAAAGGAATATTCAAGCAATGTTCTCAGGACTTGTCTGTGTATCACTTTACTCTGTGTTCTCAACATTAAGAGCCTTTTCAAAAGATCTTCTGCTGTGAATGAACACACATTTCAGAGTTCCAGGATTACAGTTTTTACAAATGCAGAAGAAGAGAGTCCTTAAAACCTATTTTAGTTTGATGTAGTCTCATTTGTGTATTTTTGCTTTCGTTGTCTCTGCTTTTGGTGTCAAATTTTTTAAAAAATCACGCAATTTCCCTTTGTGTTCTTCTAGGAGTTTTATGGTTTCAAGTCTTAAGTTCAAGTCTTCTATCAATTTTGAGTTAATATTTGTGTATGGTGTAAGAGATGGGTCCAGTTTCATTCTTTGGCATGTGGCTCTACAGTTTTCCCAACATCACTTATTAAAGAGACTATTCTTTCCCTATTGTATATTCTTTGCTCATTTGTCATAAATTAATTGACTGCACATGTGAGTTTATTTGGGGGCTCTCTATCCTGTTCCATTTATCTATGAGCCAGTTTTCATGTCAATATCGTACTGTTTTAATAACTATAGTTTTTTGTTTTTTGGTTTTTTTTTTTTTTTTTGCGGTACGCAGGCCTCTCAACGTTGTGGTCTCTCCCGTTGTGGAGCACAGGCTCATGGGTCCAGCCGCTCCGTGGCATGTGGGATCCTCCCAGACAGGGGCACGAACCCGTGTCCCCTGCATCGGCAGGCAGACTCCCAACCACTGTGCCACCAGGGAAGCCCAATAACTATAGTTTTTAAATCTAGTTTGAAATCAGAAAATGTGATGTCTCCAGCTTTGTTCTTCTTTCTCAAGACTGCTTTGGCTATTGCACGCCTTTTGTGGTTCCATAGACATTTTAGGATTGTTTGTTCTACTTCTGTGAAAAATGCCATTGGAATTCTGATAGGGATTGCCTTGAATCTGTAGATCACTTTTTGTAGTATGGGCAATTTAAAAATATTAATTCTTTCAGTCCAAAAGCACAGAATATCTATTTATCTGTGTCAACTTTCTTCAAAGTCTCATAGATTTCAGTGAAAATATCTTTCTCTGCTCAGTTAAATTTATCCCTAGGTATTTTATTCTTTTTAATGCAACTGTAAATAGGACTGTTTTCTTAATTTCTCTTTGTGATAATTTATTGTTAGCGTAGAGAAATGCAACTGATTTTTGTATATTGATTATATATCCTGCAAATTTACTGAACTTGTTTAGTAATTCTAATGATCTTTTGGTAGAGATTTTAGGGTTTTCTATGTGTAATACCATGTCATCAGCAAATAGAGATGGTTTTATTACTACTTCCTCCCTTCTGATTTGGATGCTTTTTATTTCTTTTTCTTGCCTAATTGTTCTTGCTAGGACTTCAAGTACTCTGTTGAATAAAAGTGGCAAGAGTAGGCACATTGTGTTGTTCCTGATCTTAGAGGAAAAGTTGTCAGCCTTTCACCATTGAGTATGATATTTACTATGGGCCTGACATATATGGCCTTTATTATTTTGAGGTAGTTCCCTCTATGACTGGCTTATTGAGAATTTTATCATAAATGTAGTTGAATTTTGTGAAATGCTTTTTCTGCATCTCTTAGATGATCATATGATTTTTATCCTTCACTTTGTTAATGTGGTGTATCACACTGATTGATCTGATGACACTGAAACATCCTTACGTCTCTGGAATAAATTCCACTTGACTGTGGTGCATGATCCTTTAGTATTTTACTTGGTGAATTTAGTTTGCTAATATTTGGTGGAGGATTTTTGCATCTATGTTCATCAGAAATATTGGCCTTTTCTTTGTCTGGTTTTGGTATCAGGGTAACACCGGCCTCATAAAATGAGTTTGAAAATGTTTCTCTTCTATTTTTGGGAGAGTTTGAGAAGGATTGTTATTATTTCTTCTTTAAATGTTTGGTAGAATTCACCAGTGAAGCCACCTGGTCCTGGGCTTTTGTTTATAGGGAGATTTTTTATTATGAATTCAATCTCGTTTCTAGTAATTTGTGCAGATTTTCTATATCTTCATGATTCAGTCTTCATAGGTTATATTCTATTATTATTTCCACTCTGATCTTTGACATTTCCTTCCTATTACTAAATTTGGGCTTTGTTCTTTTTCCAATTCCTTTAGGTGTCAAGTTAGGTTGTTTATTTGAGATCCTTCTGTTTTTTTTTTTGTTGTTGTTGTTGTTTTTTGTTTTCTTTCCCTTAATTAAGACATTTATTCCTATGAACTCCTTTTTGAGAACTGCTTTTTTCTGTATCTCATAAGTTTTGGTATGTTGTGTTTCTATTTTCATGTCTTGAGATTTTTTTTTTTAATTTCTCTTTTGATTGCTTCTTTGACCCAGTATTTGTTCAGTACTATGTTCAGTATGTGTTTTCTTGCCTACATATATTTGTGAATTTTCCAGTTTTTGTCTTATCACTAATTTCTAGTTCCATATCATTGTGAACAGAAAAGATGCTTAATATAATTCTAATATTCTTAAATTTATTAAGATCTGTTTTGTGACATATCATATGTTCTATAGTGGAGAATGTTCCATGTGTGATTGAGAAGAATGTGTACTGTGCTGCTGTTGGATGAAATGTTCTGTAAATGTCTGTTATGTCCATCTGGTCTAACATGAAATTTAAGTCCAATATTGCCTTATTGATTTTCTTTTTAGATGATATATCCATTGTTAAAAGTGGATCATTGAACTTCTTTACTATTATTTATTGTTATCTATTTCTCCTTTCAGTTCTGTTAATATTTACCCTTAGGCTACTTTCACTCTTTTTCATTTTTTTTTTCTTTCTGCTCCTCTGATGGATGAATGCCACCACGCTGTCTTTGAGTTCACTGATCCTTCCTTCCACTTCAACTAGTCTCGTTAAACACCTATATTGAATTTTTCAGTTCAGTTACTGGATTCTTCAGCTCTATGATCTAATTGTTACTTATATTTTCTATCTCTTTGTTAAAATTCTCACTTTGTTCAAGCATTGTTCTCCTGACCACAGGGAACATTCTTTATAACCATTGTTTTGAACTCTTTATCAGGTAAATCACTTATCTCCATTTCTTTTTTTAAAAAAATTAATTTATTTTTGGCTGTGTTGGGTCTTCATTGTTGTGTGTGCTTTCTCCATCTTCATAAGGTCTTTCTAATTCCCAGTTCATGTTGTTGCCTGTATCTCTTTGATTAAAAAAGAAAAAGAAGAAGAATCAGGGAGAGTTCATTTTTATCTTTCCTTTAGAATACGACGTTCTCTTTTCTCTTTACTTTATTCTTCCAAATGTTTTATAAAACAGATTTTTTTAGATGACTTTTAAATCTCTTCCAGGTGTAAAAATAAATTTTAAAATAGTATTTTCTTATGTATAGTTTAAAATATTTTTTTCAGAAATCTCTAAGTTTACAAAAGACAAAATTTATTTCTTGGTATTGTCCCTCTAAGTTAATTTCATTAAGTCTTTAGGATAAATATACTGTGTTCTCAAGGTGATTTTCTTCCTTTTCTTGCTTGTTTATTCAACTTACAAGAATTGCTATTAACAAAAGATAAATCTTCTTATTTCATATTCTAGCCATATTCATTGCATCAGTATAATAATCAGTTTAATTTGGTGATGGGAGGTGAGCAATGAGATGTATTTAGAAATGACTATATTTACTGAAATAGTATCAACTTTTTTTAGAATTCATCATCTCTTTCTTGTATAGTTTATTACTGTAGTACTATTAACTTATCATTAGTTATTAAATATACTATCCAAAGCAATCTACAAATTCAGCGCAATCCCTATCAAATTACCAATGGCATTTTTCACAGAACTAGAACAAAAAGTTTGCAATGTATATGGAAAGAAAAAGGATCCTGAAGAGCCAAAACAATCTTGAGAAAGAAAAAACGAGCTGGAGGAATCAGGCTCCCTGACTTCAGACTGTACTACAAAGCTACAATAATCAAGGCAGTATGGCACTGGCACAAAAACAGAAATATAGATCAATGGAACAGGATAGAAAGCCCAGAGACAAATTCATGTACCTATGGTCACTTAATCTATGACAAATGAGGCAATAATATACAATGGAGAAAAGACAGCCTCTTCAATAAGTGGTGCTGCAAAAACTGGACAGCCATATGTAAAAGAATGAAATTAGAACACTCCCTAACACCATACACAAAAATAAACTCAAAATGGATTAAAGACCTAAATGTAAGGCCAGACACTCTAAAGCTCTTAGAGGAAAAATTAGGCATACATTCTTTGGCATAAATCACAGAAAGATCTTTGTTGACCCATGCCTTAGAGTAATGAAAATAAAAACAAAAAGAAACAAATAGGACCTAATTAAACTTAAAAGCTTTCACACAGCAAAGGAAACCATAAACAAGATGAAAAGACAACCCTCTGAATGGGAAAAAAAAATATTTGCAAATGAAGCAATTGACAAAGGATTAATCTCCAAAATATATAAACAGCTCATGCAGCTCAGTATTAAAAACACAAATAACCCAGTCAAAAAATGGGCAGATCTAAATAGACATTTCTCCAAAGGAGACATACAGATGGCCAAGAGGCACATGAAAATGTGTTCAACATCACTAATTATTAGGGAAACGGACATCAAATTTACAGTGAGGTATCACCTCACACCAGTCAGAATGGCCATCATCAACAAATCTACAAACAATGAATGCTGAAGGTGTGGAGAAAAGGGAACTCTCTTGGACTGTTGGTGGGAATATAAATTGATACAACCACTATGGAGAACAGTATGGAGGTTCCTTAAAAAACTAAAAATAGAATTAACATATGACCCAGCAATCCCACTACTAGGCATATATCCTGAGAAAACTATAATTCAAAGAGACACATGCACCGTAATGTTCATTGTAGCACTATTTACAATAGCCAGGACATGGAAGCAACCTAATGTCCATCAACAGAGGAGTGGATAAATAAGATGTGCTACGTATATACAATGGAATATTACTCAGCCATAAAAAGGAACAAAATTGGGTCATCTGTAGAGACATGGATGGACCTAGAGATTGTCATACAGAGTGAAGTAAGTCAGAAAGAGAAAAACAAATATCAAATATTAACCCATACATGTGGAATCTAGAAAAATGGTATAGATGATCTTATCTGTAAAGTAGGGATAGAGACACAGATGTAGAGAACAAATGTGTGGATACCAAGGGGAAACAGTGGTCAGACACACATATTGGGAGATGGAGATTGACATATATACATTATTGATACTATGTATAAAATAGATAAGTAATGAGAACCTACTGTATATCACAGGGAACTCTACTCAATGCTCTGTGGTGACCTAAATGGGAAAGAAATCCAAAAAAAGAGGGGATATATTTATATGTATAGCTGATTCACTTTGCTGTATGGTAGAAACTAACACAACATTGTAAAGCAACTATACTCCAATAAATTTTTTTTAAAAATCACTAGTTATTAGTTAATACTATCTTTAATTTTACATTATCCTTATAATCATTATTAATGCTAGTAATTACACAAAATATATATTAATTTTTTTCAGCTATATGACAACACTTTAGGTTTTCACAAATCTCTATTTGCCATTTTAGTTGGGAAGCTGATACAAAGGAATTTAAGCATCTTATAGAAAGAAATATAGCTAAGAATGAAAGTCTAAACCCTAACATTACATTGTTCTTAATTCCTACCATAAATTATATAAATCCTCATTAAAATCTTTTGCTGAATATATTTAATATATATACATATATTTCTTTAGAACTAAGAAAAATAAATTAGAAATCTCATTTTTGTTTATAAAGCTATAAACTATATATATGTAGCTACATATACATAAACCTTAAATATGAATCTATGGATGAGTAAAATTATCACTTGAATAAATTAAGAGCATCCCCCCCCATAAACTTAATATTCTATAATGATAGGCATACTATTAAAAAGTGTGATGTGTTGGTTATTCACATGAAAAATATTTGCTTTTTGCTAAGTTAGTATTTAGATTTTAAGGCTCACAGAATCATATACAGGAAAATAAACGCTTATCAACTTAATATTTAGCATTTGCTAGGACATTATTTTAAAAGATATATTTTAGCATTCTCTTTAACAATAATACTTGCATCCATAAACAAGCATTCTAATGGGAATGGATAAATCAGAAATAAACAGATCAAGTCAAACCAGGGTCAGCAAACCTTACAATTCATTATCATAAATGCCTGTCAGCAAGCATACATAAAAGTGTAGATGTCATTACTTGGTTCTTATTAGAGAGACATCTATAACACCGTCTCTCTTTCACTACAGCTGGCACCTCTGACTTCACATTGCAAAGGCAGATATGTGCTAACTGCAGCAAAGGCAAAGGCAAGATGGAACTAGTGTGGAATTGCACAGGGTGCAAATATTATTACAGCATTTTTGTTTACTGAGCCTCCATCTGCCAGGAAAACTCAAGTGATTACACACAATATATCTTCCTGGACATACTCTTTGCCTTTCCTTTCCCTTGTCTAGCCCAAGTTTTCTTTACGTCAGTAAAATGACTCTATGTTTACATACAGAAAATGATCCAGCTGCTGTTTAAAACAACATACTCCACTTTTGTAAAATGAGGCAAAACAATTTCTGCACCATTAATATGCACACACATATATACACACACATCCACTGGGGGCGGGAATAGCTATGACTGGGAGAAGGTTTTTATGATCTTTTAACCCAAATCTATGAATGGGTAGTGAGGTGTCTGAAATTATAAGTAAAATATTTGATATACACACATGTTGTAGAGAAGTTAGATAGCTGCTTTCTATAGAAGTCACTTCCCTTCCACGAGAGCATTCCTCATCCCACAAGAATGAGTGTACATGCTTTTTTGTACATTACCTCAGGCCCATGGCTAAAGTTGATTATTCAGATTCTCCTTTCCTATAATTTGGAATTAGGATTCAGAGACAGTGAGTGAGCGGCTAGAGGTTTATACGTTCCAAAATGTAACATATACACTATGTACATTATATGGCCATATCTCACAAAGTGAAAAGAGAAACAGCAAAAACTGTTTATTCCACAATACCACAGAAGCAGAGATAAAAGAGAGTGGATTCTGGAGTACTTTCCATACTCTAATTGAGTCCCTCTGGTTGAGGGCTGGTTTCATTCCTGTGCTTGAGTTCTGTGAGATACTCCAATGTATAATTAAGAAATTCATCATATCCTTAAGCTGCCTAGATTGTTGCAGTTATGCACAGTAATAAAATGTGTATTATTTTGAAAGGGTGGGTGTGAAAGGCCATTGTTTTGAGTTCATAACCATTTTTAAAATCCTGCAAGGATGATTCTCTGGCTTTGGGGTACCATAGTATTCCAGGTCCACTAGACAATGCTGGTAGACAGCCACCTTAGCTTGCAGAATACAATGACTCTTTGTAGTTCCTCTATAGAGGAAATATTATAATGCTTTACTATGAAAATAAGTACATGTTCTTAAAATAAAACATTAAAAATAGACAAATTTACTTGGGTAAAAAGACAAATACTTCGGGAATTTGGACCAAATCTGCATTTCACTGTATATATTTTGCTGCTTTCTGGGTATCAAACAATCAGTTTGATTCAGTTGATTTCTCATCCCTGAGACAGATGTTTCAGAATTAGAGCAAAATCCAGTGAATCCAAGGCATAGATAAGTCAGCATGTCAGAGTATGAAGAGAATGCAGTTTTGAGCTAGATGGCTCTAGTTTCAAACCCCAAATTCTCCATTAACTATACGCATGATCTTGGACAAGTTAATTTATTGCTCCGAGTCATATTCTTTTCCCTGTGAAAAATAGGGCAAATGTATCAGTATGAGAAATAAATTAAATGAGATATGCTTGTCATGTGGCTTGAATGGTATTTGACACATAGTAAGTGCACAGAGCATGTTAATTCCTTTCCCTTGCACCCACATTTGATAACCCTTAGATTTAACTCAGGATTTGATGCTAATATACAGTCAAGTTAATAAGGCTGGACAGTGGTGGCAGAGGTACTCATGTGTTCATGTTCCCTAACCTACTGTTCCCATAGGCCCCAGAGGTCTTTCAGTGTTATTAACACTAATGAAAAAGAACCATCTTATTCATTCCAAAATCAATTTTCTTTATGTATCTCTAGAACATTACCTATAACAATAATAAACACCAGCTATTGATCACTAATGAGATAGTCATTAGCTAACCATTATATGATTTATTACAAGTAGTATTCATAGCAACACTCTGAGTTAGCTATTGCTATACTTATTTTAATACTATGAAATCTGAGGCTTAGGTAAGTTTCTTGTTCAAGGTAACCAGCCAGAAAGTGTGAGAGTCAGGATTCAAAACCAACTTTGTTTGGTTCCAAAGTCAATATTATAACCAGCCTCCTTTGTATCTAGTCCATTAAAGTAATGGTGCCTGACTTTTCAGATTTTGACAAGAACCCAGGAGAGTAATAGAGAAAAGTAGGTAATTCTACCAAACAGCATTAGGAAAAAAAAAATGTGGTTTATCTATCTTCTCTTTTTTCTCAACTATTACTTCATAATGTCATTTTGTGATATATTTTCCAGTTTCAAAATTGTAACAGCAATCATTTCATTTTGATTTTGTTTAATTTTTCTTAGTTTTTAAAGCTTATGCCTCTGTTGCTGAGCTAATTTTTTTGTTTTATGTTGTGTTTTCTATCTTCCTTCTTTCCTTCTTCCACCCCCTCCCCCTTCTCCCCTTCCTCCCCCACCTCTTTCTTTCTTTTGTAATTCTAGCCCATTTGAGCAAAGAAAATAGTTACAAGTGGGCTAGCATTTTTTTTACAGCTTTGCAATTTTCCTTTCTGTCTCGTCATTTGAAAAGTTAGAGAACTAATTAGAATATTATGTTTAAAAATTGATTCAAATATCTGAATATCAAAAGTTTACAGAATTAACTCACTTATTCAGCAAATATTTATTGAATGTCTACTTTGTACCATGTTTTGCTAGATACCGGAACAACAGTAAGAAACAGAATAAAGTTCTTAACCTAAGGGTTAAATAGACATAAACAAACAAGTCTATAATCATGTTAAGGAATGATTGGTGTTATTTGAAAAATAAATCATACACTTCTATATAGTGGCTGTGTCCAAGGATAATTCATACCTGTTTTGGTTCCCTTAAATTTAGCCCTCTTAATCAATCTGGCCTACTCTGTCAAAATTACCACAATGCCCTTTGAGGACTCCTGATGTCTTTCTGTCATCTCAACTATTTTGAGAACCTAACTGAAAGTGAATTCAAATTCCCTCTCAAAGGCGGCTGCTGGGAGATAAATAAATAAGTAAATAAATATATATATATATATGTGTGTGTGTGTGTGGGGTGTGTGTATATATATATATATATATATATATATATATATATATATATATATACGCCTGGGCACCATACACCACATTTATTATTTTGGATCATTTAATAAAAGCTAAGAACTTTCCTGAAAATTGTATGGCAGTTGGGGAGCAAGATTTCCCAGAGCACACAGACTACATTATAGATAAAGAGACATTCATTTCTGACCATGCACAACAGGAAGAGCTATAAAGGGTTGATTTTATGTGTAATGACAAGGCAAATCATAAGACGCATGAGTGGGATCTGTGGCTTGGAACAGAACAAAATTAGGCAACTGAAGATTAATCAATCACAAAAGGCAAGCTAACTGGAAAAATTATGATTTCTAGTTAAAACGATAATTCCCCATCTTGACTACTAATTTTCACACTGATTACTCTTTATTCTTGTCATTGTTTCTAAAATACATGACACACCATGTTGTAGAAGTGGTTGTATGGGCCACCTAGATAGGTACTTCTGCATACTTCTACTAAACTAATTCATTAGTTATGTACTTTAGAAAGACATTTTAGATTGTTTGTTTCCAAGAAACACTTTATTGTATGAGCTTTACGTGAACACCCTATTTAAAATACCAGTTACTCATTGTTGTTTCCATTACCCTGCTGTATTTTTCTTCATAGTGTTTTAATTATTTATATTCCATATCTGATTTTCTGTTTATTGCCTGTCTTCCCCACTAAAATGTAAGCTCAACAATTGCAAAGACTTTATCTTATTCACCACTTTCCCCCCAGCACCTAGAACACTGGCTAGCACTAGCAACTAAGTGAATTTTTGTTAAATTAAAATATAGCAAAATAAATGGTTTAGAATATGGAAGTCATTCTATAAATATTCAGGTGCAACTAATTAAACATTTAATTTGAATATAAATGTAGACTAAACCATAACAAAAACACTGCCATACTACATTGTCTTTCTATAATAACTCCTATAATTTCCTTAGTATGAACTGGCAAACAGTGGGAACTTAATTGGTCTCCATCCATTTTCTTTTCTTCTTCCTGGTTATATATTATTCATTTAAACGACTCTTTCTGTGTTTCAATCCAAATTCCCAATATTTTCTTGTTATTTTCAATACTGCATTTTATAATTGGTCAGTTTTTTTAGGGCACATGGATATCCTGATGTTTTCGTTTTCTTTTTCTCGTTGTGTACATCTGCCACACCAAAAATGTGGAAGAAGTGACTATCCCATGAAGTGTATTCTCTTAATATTTCATGTAATATAATATATACACACACACACACACACACACACATACACACATATGGGAATGGATTTACCCAAAGTTCTTCCAAAAACATTCGTACTGCAAGATAGCTTAGTGTTTGAGGTATGGCTTCGGAGCCAGACAACCACATACCAGTTGATAATTACTTACCTCTCTGTGCTTCATTTTCCTCTTCATGAAAATGAGGATAATGAGAGCTCCCATGTCACAAAGCTGTTCTGAGGATAAAATCAGTTAATGGAAAAAAAGATGTTTGTAACTGTGCTAGACACATAGTGAAATGTTAGTATTGGGAGATAATTCTCTAGGGAGCTCTCATGTTTCTGCATGTCCTGTGAGCAGAGGTACTGACTGTTTTCTTCCAGACTATCTTTTCAAGGATGTTTGAGAGTGAACAGCCTTGGAATATTGATATAGTGTCTCCATCCTGATAAAAGGGAAGATTTATTTACTGTCCATAAAATAAAGATGTCTCCCTCTGGGCAAAGTGTTAGCACGTTTGCTGAAAGCTCATTATAAAGTTTGGGTTCCCCTTAGCTTGGGATTCCTCAGCTGTGATGCAAACACACTGTGTGCAGACATAACCCTTGTTTTCTTGTGGGAATTGGGACTTGGAGAATAGGCACAAGAAAATATTGGTACTTTGGCTACTACTAATACAGTAAGCAAAAAACTTTCTCTTGCCTCTGACTCATATCTTCTAGCATTCATGAAAAAATGGTGATATACCTTGTAAGCTAGCCAGTAAAATTAAGGGTCAGATGCTTCACAGTTCTTAACAGTCAAAAATGTTATTACTGTTATGTTTTTTTTTCCCCTAGGTTGTGTATAACTTTCTAACTTTGAGCAAGAAAAGTGTTTCTGAGATAATTGTAACCTGGACAGTTTTCCCCCATTAACCATAAGCCCTTTCCCCTTCATTTTTTGAATCTTTACAACCTTCCGACCACTTACGATAGAGAACCTGGTATTAAAAAACTGGAAACAAACTGCTAATGCTAGTTTCTGTTGTTTCACCATTTCCTACAAGCTACATGTCAATTACCATACTTACAGTCAATTTTTTAATTCTGTAAATTGAAGCATTTTCAATTTATCAGTAGTGTGCAGTCTTCTGAGTGGCATTTTTCTTTCTTTGCCGGATTTTCCTCATTCCACTATAATCTCTGTTGCCTTATTTACTACTTTACAATCTCTCATGCTCATAACACACAATTCTTTATTCAAAATACTTACCTTCAGGTGTTTTAAATTTTCAGAAAAGTAAAATATAGACAAGGACTGCAGGTTTCTATTCACCATCTGGGCAATGGTGCATGAACAAAGTCAGCAATATTTATTCCAAGATGTTTTATGATGAAACTTTTGTGTTCTACATTTGTTTTTACTCAGTCCTTGATTTCTAATGAAAAATCTCAAAACATTCTGCAAAATGGTTTCAATATAACTCATTTAGTCGTTTGTTTATCAGTATTTTATGCTTCACATCAGCATTTATAAACCTATCTCCTATGGTGTTTCCTGTGCATTAAACCATGATAGAGATTACCATATCCTATGATTTCAGCAGCAGTTTATTAAGCTCTTTAGTAAACATAACTCAGCATGTTTAAGGTTTTTGAGCTGTTATTAAAAGGGGTGCTTTAGAATCACTAATTTTTGAATTATTTATTATGTTAATAATACAATATAAAAATATAATAATTATTGTAACTGTATTTAGTATTTTGTTGAATTTGAATTTCAAAGACAAATTAAGAATCTGAATCACTTTATGTGTAAAGACAGCTTTGTCCCAATATTACTTAGGGTCGATCTGAAAACAAAAGTTAAATACATCTCAAATTTCTTTATTTCCCCACTAACACCATCACTCCCTATATCTTACACAAACAGAAACAGCACACACATGCACACACACATACACACACTTCACAAACATCACCAAAATCCACATGGCAATAACTAAAAAAAAAGATGGAAGATGGCTCAGGAAGTAGAAAGTATAAAATATTTAATTCTGTTTCATGGACAAAATGTGTAGTACCTTGCATATTATTTTATAAACCTGAGCAATCTGATAGGCCTCACAGGTAGACAGTAAACCAAGTTAGTGAATTCTTTGGGAAATTCAGAGATGACTATTATCCCCAAAGCTGCTCTACGAGGGAGTTCATTGATCAAAATCTTTAATTCTCATTTGGGTTTACTTTCATATATAATGTTAATGCCAGGAGGATATATTTTCCATCCCAGGTTTACAAATCTACAACCAGGATGAGGATCCTGTTGTCCATTCATTACATTTTGGGGGACCTCTCCACCATTCCTCTTTACCCTCTGTATCTACTGCTTTGGCAGATTTTGTTGTTGTTGTTCAGTATTGCAGACTTTTTTTTTTCTTGGAACATGTCTTCAGCCACCTAAACTTAACATTTTGAGCTAACATTTTTCTCCATAATAATCTCATAGAGTTTACATAAGTGATAAGAAATACACACAAAGATGTTCAACATCACTAATTATTAGAGAAATGCATATCAAAATTACAATGAGGTATCACCTCACAACAGTCAGAATGGCCATCATCAAAAAATCTACAAACAATAAATGCTGGAGAGGATGTGGAGAAAAGGGAACCCTCCTACACTGTTGGTGGGAATATTAATTGGTACAACCATTCTGGAGAACAGTATAGAGGTTCCTTAAAAAACTAAAATTAGAGCTACCATATGATCCTGTAATCCCACTCCTGGGCATATATCCATAGAAAAACATAATTCAAAAAGATACATGCACCTCAATGTTCACTGCAGCACTATTTACAATAGCCAGGACATGGAAGCAACCTAAATGTTCATCAACAGACAAATGGATAAAGAAGATGCAGTACATACATACAATGGAATATTACTCAGCCATAAAAAAATGAACAAAATAATGTCATCTGCAGCAACATGGATGGACCTAGAGATTGTCATACTGAGTGAAGTAAGTCAGGCAGAGAAAGACAAATATGACATAATATCGCTTATATGTGGAATCTAAAAAAGTGGTACAAATGAACTTATTTACAAAACAGAAATAGAGTCACAGATATAGAAAACAAACTTATGGTTACCAGGGGGTAAGGGGTAGGGATAAACTTGGAGACTGGGATTGACATATACACACTAGAATATATAAAAATAGGTAACTAATAGCACAGTGAACTCTTCTCAGTACTCTGTAATAACCTATATGGGAAAAGAGGCTAAAATAAAAGAGTGGATATATGTATAACTGATTCACTTTGCTGTACAGCAGAAAGTAACACAACATTTTAAAACAACTATACTCCAATTTAAAAAAAAAGAAGAAATACACACACACAATCTACATGCATATATGAGTATGTATATGTGATGTAATTTATAATAAGAAATATATATTTGGTCTGTGTTGCTTTCCTGGCACAGAGCTCCTAAAACTCTTGGTATTTCCTAAGTGGTAACTGCTATAAAGGTGTCTTGATATTCACAACAAGCTCCTTTCAACCACGCCTAAGTATTTGTTAATAAGGTGACTTTTGAATTGCACCTTATGATGGCAGCTGCTGGCTGCTAAGGGAACCAACAACTTGATTAGAGGGTTGGAATTTCAGTCCCATCCGAATGAGGAGAGGGTACTGGAAGTTTAATGAATCTCCTAAGATAATGTTTAAGTCAATCATGCCTATGAAATGAAGGCTCAAAAAAAAAAGAAGAGAAAAATACAACCAAAGGACTGGGTTCAGACAGACTCTGGGTTTTTGAACACATGGAGTTCTGGGGAGAGTGCTTCACCCAGAGAGCATGGAAGCTCCTTACCCCTTCCCACCTAACTTGCCCTATGCCTCTCTTTCATCTGGCTGTCTCTGAGTTACATCCTTTTATAATAAACAGGTACTCTAGTAAGTAAAATGTTTCTCTGAGTTCTGTAAGCCATTCTAGCAAATTAATCCAGCCCAAGGAGGGGGTCATAGGAACCTCCAATCTATAGCAGGGTGGTCAGAAGCACAGGTGATAACATGGACTTGAGATTGATATCTGAAGGGTGTGGGGGGAAGTTTTGTAGGACTGGACCCTTAACATGTGGGAACAAATGATAGAGTATTACATAGACAGTGTCATAAATGACTTGAACTGTAGGATACCCAGCTGTCATCGGGATTACTTGGTGGTATGGAAAAAACACACAAGTTGGAGTACAGTAACTAACAAATAACTGTTGCACATTATGATTTTCACATTAAACAATCTAGCCTCGCCACCAATAATTTGGTATAGTTTTTCACTGTGAGGTGAATTGATTAGAGAATGCTGTGGGTAGAAAATCTGTGGAGGTAGGGAGGCCTCCATAAGGGAAGGATTCTTCCCTTCACTTTCTTACCCTGTCTCTTCTCTCTATCAAACAGAAAAAAAATAGTTATTTATAAAACTAGACATTTTTTTTCATTTAAATTATCCCATTTTAGTATAACCACTTTCGGAATTTTATTATGAAAATTTTGCAGATGAGGAAGTTGAGTATCAGTGAGCTATTATAACACAACCAAAGATTTTAAGGCAGCAACAGGATTCTGTATGTACCTGTCTGACTTTAAAAAGTACGATATATCAATAGTCAAACGTTGGGAGATATTATTATTACAATATATTTTCATGCAATATTTCCCAAGGACAGTTTTAATTTTTATTGTCTTCCTAAACTAACAAATAAAAGAAAAAGTGAAGTCATGCCCCAGAGGTTGAGAATGGGTAAGGCAGAAAAGTGTATTATTCCAAAGATTCTGGATATCTTTCATTTGATTAAAACAATATGTCAGTATTCTTGGCTTCATATTTTCATGAATGAAAAATATTTTCATATTTCATTTTGTATTAGAATAAGTTCTGGTTCTAGACTCAGACAGCCTGAGTTTCTGCCATGATTCCTCACATACTAGCTGTGTGACCTGAGACTAGTTACTTTAAAAGCCTCTAATCTCAGTTATTCCATATAAGTAAAATGGGACTAGGAGTTGTCTTCACTGAGTTGCTAAGAGAATTAAATGAGATGATGCATGTGAATTGCTGGCATAGTGCTTCTCTCGAAGTAAATACTCAATAAAATGATATTTTGTTGCATATTAAAATCATTATAATTTTATTAATATATCATTATTTTTACTAAAGCAAGTGAAAGAACATTTTAATGACTGCTGTGAGCATTCTATGCTAATCATACACTTT
Source organism: Delphinus delphis (assembly GCF_949987515.2). Classification (NCBI taxonomy): domain Eukaryota; kingdom Metazoa; phylum Chordata; class Mammalia; order Artiodactyla; family Delphinidae; genus Delphinus; species Delphinus delphis. The sequence continues at coordinate 62,101,144 of NC_082683.1, read as the reverse complement.
GCTTCACATAGGGTCCTGGTAAACCCCTCTATCTGATCTAGTCCTTTCTGAGTTTCTGATTTAGATGTTTAGACTGAATTATCTCTTGCAGTTCTTGAATCTTGCCTTATGCTTTTAGTGTGAAGAATTTTGTATGATTCCTATTATCTTAATCTCTCATAAATGGGTAATTGTTTCCATATATCAGCATATTTTTTACAGGTTATCCATAGAGTAATACATGTGATAGAGAAAATTTTTAGATTCTTTGTTTTGTTTTTGTTAACTTAAAGAAACTTTTATATCCCGCTTACATACTAATTATTGTAAAAATTAAAAAATTATATATAAAGATATGAGGCAAAAGAAAGCCTGTATTCATACCATTCAGAGATAAATATTATTAGCATTTGGTTTTATTTTCTTCTAGGGTTATTATTTTACATTTTATACAATTAAGTATTGTGATAAACATAAAATATGCACATGCTGCTTTCTTTTTAAAATTTATCTAGTATTTACTGTATGCAAAGTTCTAAATGCTTAAATATATTACCCTCACTGAGCACCTAATTTATTATTTTAACAATTTTTATTATAACATAGAGAAAAGTGCATAAAACACATATGCATAGTTTAAACAAAGATTATAAATTCAACATCCATTTAACTACTACCCAGGTGAGGAAGCAGAATATTGTCCACATACCAGAAACTCCACTGAGTACCTCTCTCTAATCAAATCTTCCTTGCTTTTCTCTCCCAGAGATAACTATAATCTTGAGTTTTGTGCTAGCCACTTCCTTGATTTTTCCCAATATTTTAATTTCCTTATGGATATGCAATAAGGACAGTGACAAAAATGGAAAATGAACCGAAATTTTCTCTTAATTTCAAGTCAACAAGTTAGCGTACCACAGTTTCATGGATGTTAGCAAAAGAAACGGCTTCTGTGTCAGAGACAAAGTATAGTTGTCTAACCACAGCATTAGCAGTAGCCAGAGAATTAGCATGTGTACAAGTTTTCCAATTCCTCTTTCCCAAAAGGAAATTTGAAGAGGGCCAGATAACACCCACACATGCAGTGGGGTACATTACAGGAGAGCACTCTGAGCTTAAAGAACGTATCTTTGTTATAATGGGCAGCAAGTATTCTTCGGTTTAGCCCCAGAAGACATTACATTTAATATACGGGATAGTAAAGAAACTTGCTCTTTGTTGGGGGATAAGGGTGTGGTGGAGATAGTATCGCTAACTTTCAAGTCTGTTTGCTATACAAAAATCCTTGAAAAGAGTCTAAACCAAAGGCAGTTGGTGCCTCTGCTCAAAAGACATGCAGAAAAACATGAGAGACCTAGAGAGAATTGTCATCCAATAGTCAGCAACATTTGTTGAAAAGTCAGTCCTTTCTTTAATTACTTGCAAATGTATGTCTTTGCCATATATCAAGCACCCATATATATTTGCTTATCTTTCTGGATCACTTTTGTCTTATTGTTTTATTTATCTACTCCAAAGCATTACCACACTATCTTGACTATTATTATTGTCTTTAAAAAAAAATACTGTTTAATTTTTAGGACAATTTTGTTTTTAAGGAGTTGTTTGTTGTATATCACAAGATAACATTTATTTTAAAATTCTTACATTTAATTTTTTAAAGATTTCATTTTTTTAGAACAGTTTTAGGTTCAAAACAAAATTGAGAGGAAGGTAAAGAGATTTCCCTTACACTCTCTGCCTACACACGGGCATAGCCTTCCCCATTATCAATATCAATTACCAGAGTGGTACATTTGTTACCGAGAATGAACCTACATTGACACATCCTAATCACTCAAAGTCCATAGTTTATCTTAAGGTTCACTCTTAGTGCAGTATACTCTATGGGTTTGCACAAATGTATAACGACATACAGTTGTCATTATAATAACATACAGATTATTTTTACTGCCCTAAAAATCCTCTGTGCTTTGCCTATTTATCTTCCCTTCCTCCATCTCTGGCAAACACTGATCTTTTTATTGTCTCCATAGCTTTGCCAGAATGTCATATAGTTGGAATCGTACACTTCTATATATTATGTAGCCTCTTCAGATTGGCTTCTATTGCTTAGTAATATGCATTTAAGGATCCTCCACGTCTTTTCATAGCTTAGTAGCTCATTTACTTTTAGCACTATTATGTCTTTCAATAAAATTTTTCTACATCAAAGCATTATCACATTATGTTAATTATCATATTTTATTAAGTCTCTATATATGTTATGGCTGATGCAGCTTTTTGTTATCCTTCTAGATTTACTGGGCTGCTATTGAGTTGGAACTTCTATAATTTTCTGCATGGAAGTCTTGCATAATTGTAAAAATTATTCATAGGTATATAATATTTTGATGCTATTATAGTGCTTTTATTTTTTGTTTGTATCTAGTTGATAGAAATAAGATGTATATTATATACGTAAATATATGCATATATTATTTTCTTTCCAGCAAGTTTGTGACTTTTTTATTAATTTAAATTTTTATCCTTAGATCCTTTTAGATTATATATATCATTAAAAATTAGTGTAATTCAGCTATAGCATTTTTAACTTTATTTTTTTCTTGTCTTACTATTTTGGCTAGAAGCTTGAGTAAAATGTTAAATAGAAATTGTAATAGACAATATTCTTACTTTATTCTTGAATTCAGTAGGAATTATATCAATATTTGACAATTAAGTGAGATGTTCACTGTGGAATTTTTGTAATTATTATCAGGTTATGTAAACTACCTTCTGTTTGCTTGCTTTTTAAGCCTTTTTAAAATCACTAACGGATATTGGATTTTATAAATGCCTTTGCTACCTCTATAGAGATGATTATAAATGAGTATATAGCTTTATATTTTTAATAGTTAATATGGTGAATTACTTAATTATCTAATGTCTAAAGAATTTTGCATTCCTGATATAAATAAAATGTGGTCATGAGATATCATTTTCCTTATTTGGGAGTTTCAGTTTCTAATATATTGAATAATATATTTGTATATTCATGAGTGTGATTGGGCTCCATTGTCCTTGAAATAATATCCTTTTGGATTATGTATCAAAATTATACTGGGCTAACAATACAGATTGAAGAGTATTCTTTCTTCCAATTATCTAGAAAAACTTGCATAAAATTAGAAATATCTATTCCCTTAATTATTTGTAGCACCAACCAAAGAAGAAATCTAATACTAGAATTTCATTTGTGTGTTTTTTAAAAAATATTGCTTCAATTATTTTATTGCTATTAGGATAAGTCAGATTTTCTGCTTCTTTTTGTGTCAGTTTGGTAATTTTTTGTTTGTTTAGTAGTTTGTGGAATAATTTGGTGGTTAAGAGGACAGTCTCTAGTTCTACAGTTCCTCGTTTAAATCCCAGCTCTGGCATTTACTGGCTATGATGTTGGTCAAATTACTTAATTTTCTATAACTCAGTTACTCGATATTTAAAATATGTTCTTTTTTACATTTTTAGTAGGAACGTACATTGGTACAAACCCCTTTGGAAACTCTCTTATAGGTCTTTTAACATTCAAATAAAGTTTTTGTTTTGGAGATTGATCTATCTATCAGAACATGTAAAACATGTAGAAGAATATACTCGCAGCTTTATTCATAATAGTCTAATACTGTAAGCATAACAAATGTCCCCACCCTAGATGGTAAAAAAATATATTATGTATGAATATTTATAAAGTTCAACACAACACAGTAATAGAAAACACCATACTACTGTTATATACAGAATGCATGCATCTCAACCACAGTGAGAGAGAGAAGCTAGATACAAAAAATTACAAATTATTGCTTTATCTATATTACTTCAAAACAAGCCAAAATATAATGCTAAATGTCAGGATAGTGATTACTCTTCAAAGGGGATACTAACTAAAAAGGGGAACAAGGAAACCTTCTGAAATGATGAAAGTATTCTAAATCTTGATCTGGGTAGTGTTTATATGGATTTTGACATATGTAAAAAAATTATTTAGCTGTACACTTTAGATTTGTGCATATGTTATATGTAAAATATTCCTCAAAAAATTAGAGAATTGATAGGAGGCAGGTAATTAGAGAAAGCCTGGATAGATGATCTTTTGAAAATCAAATGATTTAATCAATAAGTTTACAATGCCCCTAATTAATTTCTATTCTGTGCTGTCTAAAATGTAGCTACTAGCTATGTGTAGCTGTTTAAATTTAACTTTAGCTAAAATTATATGAAAGTAAAAGTTTAGTTTTCCACTTGCTCTAGCCACATTTTAAGTGTACAGTGATCACTTGTGGCTAATGGACAGCCATTATAGCAACAGCGATTTTAAAAATATTTTTATCATTGCAGTACATCATATATTTGTCTGCAGCCTTTGCTATCCTTGATATGCTGGAGAGAATACAATAACTATATGAATATCTATGTATTTATGTGCATATGTGACATATGTATTGAAATAAATTAATGAAAATAGTTTCTTAGTTGTTTGTACTCACAAAAAACACAATTCAGTTAATATTTTTATAACTACATCATTTTATTCTGTGTTCTGGAAGAGTATTTCCAATTTGTTCTCCATGTCACTGATTCATTTAGGCTTTATCAGTTTTAATCTATAATGTTTTAAATTCAAATTTTACTACTTTCTTTTTTTTTTGCGGTACGCGGGCCTCTCACTGTTGTGGCCTCTCCCGTTGCAGAGCACAGGCTCCGGACACGCAGGCTCAGCTGCCATGACTCATGGACCTAGCCGCTCCACGGCATGTGGGATCTTCCCGGACCGGGGCGCGAACCTGTGTCCCCTGCATCGGCAGGCGGACTCTCAACCACTGCGCCACCAGGGAAGCCCTACTTTCTTTTTTATTTCCCTGCAATCCTTTAGGGTAATTCCCTTTCATCTCCCTTTTCATCTAGTTTTGTTTTGTTTTGTTTATTTTCATCTCATTGGATTCTTTCCGTAGAGAATTTGGATTCTACTTTATATAAGTATGGATTTCTCCCATTTTATTGAGGAAAACATAAAATATTAAACTTTTTTCTTTTGGATCCAGTAGCAGTTTTGTTGTTGTTCGTTTGTTTGTTTAAATTCATGTTCTTTCATTAAGCTTTCAAGTTTAGAACTGCTGCTATCAAGTCTACTTAGATTTACAGATCAAGTGTTGATATTTAAGGACAACTACCAATCCAATTCCAATTTCTACCTGACATTCACCTAATGTCACTTTGATGTACCAAAGCATCTTAATGCTTATTTTCTGAGCTCACAACGTACAATAAAATTACATTTCCTGTAAAGCATTTCTATAATATTATTCTTTCTGTGAATATCATTTCAAAATCAAACCTCTAACTTGGGAGACTATAAGAATATATGGCTAGTAATTCATAAGTTTCTACTCAGTCTTCTCTCATCCTCCCTCCTACCCGCCCCTCCCCTTGAGCCTAGAGATTACTATCTTATAATGGTTATAGAATTTGTGATTGATTGGAGGAGGCAGGGATTCTAATGGGGAGAAAGAGAGTATTTTTCGGTCTCTCATAAAAAATAACACCTTAGGATTCTAACATTCTAACAGGACTTCATAGAATTAGGCAAGTATGTTTTAGATATGAAAGAGTAACAATGGAGTATCAGCCCCACTAACCATCAGAAAGTTTAACAAAGGCATAACTATAAAAAACATTATAAAAACCATAGTATTAAAGCAATGTTAAAAAGGAAGACACAGACACCTCTGGGGTATAAAAATTAGCACTTGATAAATAGGAATTTACAGATCAGAGTATGAAGCAAAAACAAAAGGATTAATTGCTTCATTAACTCATATACCAAAAAAAAACCTTCATAAATTTACATATTAACAGTTCCAAAATCAAACCATATAAATATAAACTATAACATAAATTACTACATCACTGCATGAACCAAAGACAGACAAAGGCATTATTTTTATACTCAGTATTCATGGACTGGAGGAGGCATTATTGTTAAGATGACAGCTCTATCAAAATTAACCTATATATTCAATGAGATTGCAATCAAATCTCGGCAAGCTATTTTATACATATTTCCAAACTTATTTTCAAGTTTATATGGGAAATAAAGACACAGAAAAGTCAACACAATACTGAAGAAATAGAACAAAGCTGGAGGACTCGCACTACCTGACTTCATGACTTACTATAAAGCTGCAGTTAACAAGACAAGGTGGTACTGGTGAGAAAAAAGGACACATAGATAAATGAAACAGAACAGAGATCCCAGAAATAAACCCACACAAATACAGTCAACCGATCTTTGACAACTGGGCAAAGACAATTCAATGAAGAAAGAAAATCTTTTCCATAAATGTTGCTGAACAATCAGACCTCATATGTATAGAAAGAAGGAAGGAAGGAAGGAAGGAAGGAAGGAAGGAAGGAAGGAAGGAAGGAAGGAAGAAAGAAAGAAAGAAAGAAAGAAAGAAAGAAAGAAAGAAAGAAAGAAAGAAAGAAAGAAACCTTATATCTGTCATAAAAATGAATTCAAAATGGATCATAGGCCTAAATGGAAAATGGAAAAATATAAAAATTCTAATAGAGAACATAGAAAATCTAGGTGGCCATGGGTTTGGTGATGAGTTTTCAGATACAAAACCAAAAGATGATCCATTTTCTGTTCTGAAAAATACACTGTAAAGAGAATGAAAATACAAGCCACAAAATGGGAGAAGATATTTGTGAAACATGCATGATAAAGGTGTTGTATCCAAATAAAACAAAAATCACTTAACACTCAACAGTAATAAAACAAACAAACCAAATCAAAATGGGCAAAATGGTCTGAACAGACAGTCCACCAAAGAGGATAAACACATAACAAATAAAGACATGAAAATATGCTCAACACCATTTGTAATTAGGGAATTGGAAATTTAAATAGCAACAAGATAGCACTTCATACCTATTAGATGGCTAAAACCCCCAAAACCTTAATAATACTGTATGCTGGCAAGGATGCAGAACCAAAATAACTCTAATTTGTTGCTGGTGGAAATGCAAAATTGTACACCAACTTCAGAAGACAGTTCAGCAGTTTCTCATAAATCTGCACATAGTCTTACACTAAAACCAGCAATCATGCTCCTAGGTATTCATCCCAATGAATTGAAACTTTATGTCCACATAAAAACCTGCACACAAATGTTTATAACAGTTTTATTCAAAATCACTTAGAAACAACTAAGATGTCCTTTAATAGGTGAATGGATAAACAAACTATGGTGCATCCATATAAAGAAATGAGCTATTTAGCCACAATAAGACACAAATGAGCCCTCAAAGTACATTACTACATGAAAGAACCAATGTGAGTAGGCTCCATACTATATGATTCCAGTTACATAACATTTTGGAAATTGGAAAACATAGAGACAGTAAACAGATCAGTGATTGCCAGAGGTTTGGAAGTGGATTAAATAGTTGAAATACAAAGGAATTTTGAAGACAGTAAAATTATTTTGTATGATAATGCAATGGTGGATATATGATATTACACATTGGCCAAAACCTATAGACCTTTATAGCACAAAATGTGAAAGTTAATGTATGTAAATTTTAAAAACCTCATTTAAGAAGTCCAGGGATCCCAGGATGGAAAAAGACAAAAAACAAAAGAATTTGCTATTTCAAAGGTATGAAACAACCTCACTGAAGAGGGTAGGAGGAAAAGGTGTTGCCCTAAGTAACTTTGGAAATGAATGGAATTATAAAACTAAAGTCAAGAGAAGTGCACATAAGCCCTGCATTCTAGTTAATAAAGCAGTTTCCCATGGATGAATGGACTAACAATTCTGATATTTTTATACATATATAAAGAATGGATAAATGAACAATTAAGTAACTGAATGGCAGACAGTAGAAGTTAGGTTTCTCACTATTTGGAGTGAGAATTACTAGATAATTAAGAGGAAAAGGTTAAAATGATCCATATGTTAATGAATTAGAGTTGGAGATATCAGTAGGAACTCATGTTTAGTTAAAATATATATATGTATATATATACTGTTAAAAATAGAAATATTTATACATATGGTAAATGAACTATCATAGACACATACATTTATTTGCTCCATCAGCTGATTGGCCCTAGAAACAAAACCCTGGTAGGAATGAGGATACCTAGTACCCATATCTTTGTTTCTCATACCATTCTTCAACTATAAAAGAAAAAACAAAAAAACAACAAAAAAAACCCAACTAAACAAACCAAAAAAGAGTTTCTATGGAGGACTCCTGCCTCTTGATGCAGGAAATATACAAGATGAACCTAGAGGTCTGGAACCTCTAATACTGCCAAAATATAAAAAAAAAAAAAAATTCAGAAAACACAAAAACAAAACACCTTGATTGACAGAAGTAAATCAAAGGATCCACTAAAAGAGCTCCCAATGGCCAAAGCTCAAATAATTTGAGCAATAAATAAAGTAATAATCTAAAGTATAAAACACATATCTATGTGCCCATAATAATATATATATTGATGATTGAATAAGTAAGTAAATAAATAAGTGAGATGAATCAAATCTCCCATGTAGAAGAATTAGAAATGTTTTATGTAGATATTCTACCCTCAATGAAAGGAGCATAATTTCTCATTCTTTCCATGTGAACTACACAAAGTAAAAAATAAATAAATAAAAAGAGAATCTTTATAGTGGAGAAATCTGACAAACATCACTTATGCCAGATAACCAAGGTCAACATCAACAGTGATAAATCATTTTGATAATATGTATCCTTGACATGGTGTGATGAAAATGGCACTTTGCCTCTGAAGTCTTTTTATTAAAAACCTATAACTGTAGTCTAACCATAAAAGAAGACATCAGACAAATACCAATGGAAGAGCATTCTACAAGACACCCAATCACTACTCATTAAAGCCGGCCAGGTAATCAAAAACAACGAAAATCTGAGAAATTGTCACAGCAAAGAGGAAGCTTAGGAGACGTGACAACTGAAGGTAATGTGGTATCCTAAATGGGATCCTGTAGCAGAAAAAGGATGTTAGGTAAAAACCAAGGAAACCTGGACTTTAACTAATGATAATCCGTCAACAGTGGTTCATTAATTGTAACAAATGTATCCTACTAATGTAAGGTGTTAATATAAGAAAACTATATCTTCTCAATTTTTCTGTAAATCTAAAATTGTTCTAACAAGAAGTTTACTAAAAAACAAGATTTATACTTTTAATGATTCTAAGAATTCATTAAAAAGAGTGAAACAGAAAACTTTAGAATGATCTATATATGTATATCTATGCATATTTGCATATGAATGTGTATATATATATGCATTTCCCAAAATATGAATCATCAATGAGCTTATGAATAAATTTCAGCAGAATTAGTAATCAAAGAAATAATAATTTAAAATTAAGACTATTCATTGATTATTAAATCAGAAAAAATACAGATAACCCACAATTCTCTGGTTATAGGAAAATAAATAAAAACAAATTTTTTGAGAATAATTTTCCAATTATCCAAAACTTATTCAGGTTTGTGCCACTGGACCCAGAGACTCTAATTCTAGTAATGCATTTTAAGAATACATTTTAATTTATTTCTGTGTAAAGATTTAGCACTATTTTCTCATTGATTGTTTTAAAATGGCAAACAATTAAACATCCTAAATGTTCCAATAATAGGAGATATGTTAAATAATTATAATGGGCTTCCCTGGTGGTGCAGTGGTTGAGAGTCTGCCTGCCGATGCAGGGGACACAGGTTCGTGCCCCAGTCCGGGAAGATCCCACATGCCTCAGAGTGGCTAGGCCCATGAGCCATGGCCGCTGAGCCTGTGCATCCAGAGCCTGTGCTCTGCAACGGGAGAAGCCACAACAGTGAGAGGCCCGTGTACCACAAAAAAAAAAAAGAAAAAAAATTATAACTACACAATTGCCCACAGCTACACAATGAATTATTATTCTAGAATTAAACATAACATTTAAAAGTATATTAATGACTTTAAAAGTTGAATAAATTAAAATATTTTAATATATTAAAATATTTATAAAATGATCTTAATTTTATAAATTCAAATAAACATATGTAGTTGCCAGCCTCCAGGATGGCTCTCAGAGTGATCTTGCCTCCTGATATTCAAGGAGTTCCCTCCCACACTGAATCACAGATAAACTGTATAGCCATTTGTGCATGACAGAATTATGGTGCTAGCTCATAAAGGCATCCCATCTTGGTCTCTTGGATTGCTTGCTCAGGGAGAAGCTCAGAGAGAAGCACATGATATGGATAGATAGATGATGATAATGATGATGATGATAAATGATAAATGAAAATATTTATAATTTCCCTTTACTTCTAAGAAAGATGGCTCAGTACATCCAAAGTTTCCTTTGATTTCTGAATGGTAATGGTAATGGTATATATATGTGTGTTCTGAGAGAACTCTGATCCACATAAGAAAGGGTATGCCAATGCAGTAAATTCCCATAAAGAGAACTACTGGACTCCCATAGGTCAGCCTAGGTCAAAACTGTGACAGCTACCAAAGGCACACTGAACAGGACTGGAGTGGGAACTTGGTCCATCCAGAGTCATTCTCAAGGGCAATGATTGTTTATGTCTAGTTCTTCTTTGTATGTCTGGGGCTCTTCCTCTGGAAGTGAAAATATGCCCATTTTACAGGTGGAAAAATCTGTGCCTAGCAACTAACAACTAAAATTTGTTTACATGTTACTTTATGTAGGGGTGTGTGTGTGTGTGTGTGTGTGTGTGTGTGTGTGTGTTTGAGCTCTGTGAAAATAGGTCTTCATCTTATTTCTAGAGACACGTAGAGTGCTTAGGCATATTACATGTTGAATATTTAAGTGCACTCATTCTCTAATTCTTTCAACAGATATTTCTTGAGCCTCTTCTACATGTAAGATATTATGATAGACTCTGGGGTTACAAGAGTAAGACAGAGACCTAATGGAGCATGGACTGTTAAGGACCGAATTGTGCCTTCCTCCATTCATATGCTGAAGCCCTAGCCTCTAATATGATTGTATTTGGAATGGAGACAGGGCTTTTAAGGTAATTAAGGTAAAATGAGGTCATAAGGGTGGGGCCCTAATCCAATATGACTGGTGTCATTATAAGAAACAGAAGAGAGCAGGGATGCATGCACACAGAGGAAAGGGTCGTGAGAGGACACCATAAGAAGGCATCCATCCATCTAAAAGCCAAGAGAGAGCATGCCAAAGATAGAAGCCTCAGGAGAAATTAGCCTTACTGGTACCTTGATCTTGGATTTCCAGCCTCCATAACTGAGAAAATAAACTTCTGTTGTTTAAGCCACCCAGTCTGTGCTATTTTGTTATGACAGTCCTACCAACTAATAGACCATGATGGAGAAGTTGGTGAAGAAGAGAAGAATCATACCCTGTAGCCTGCAGACTGTGATACGGATTTGGTATTTCTCCCAATAAAAGGTGAAGCCATAGAAAAGCTTAAGAAAAGAGGTAACATGATAATTTTTGTGTTCAATAAGAAATACTCTGAAATATTAGATTGTAGGTAAGCAAAAAGTAATGTTAGAGACCAGTTAGATTATTAAGGCAAGAGAGAATCATCATTTTATGTGGAACGGAGATGAAGATTTTTCAATTAATTTTTGTTGGTAAATGGCAAATAGCAGATAAAACTCTAAGTATTTATTCTTTTTTTTAATTAGGGCTTGATATAGACTAAAATAATTTTGAAAAATATTTAGACTTAGAATATTAATTCTGAGATATTATAAAGGTCTTGATGAAAAATCCAATAATGACAAATTTATTATACTTAACTAAAATAAAAAGAATAATAGGTTTCAGAATGATGTTGAAACAAAGAAAATTTTGTTGATTAAATTGTTTTATAACTTAAAGCTTTACATTATATCTATGATTAACAAATATTTTAAAATAAATGTACGTTACTTCTGTTTTTAACATGTAGTTTGTTTTTCAAACTAAAATATACGTAATATACAAATATATCCAATAATAATATATAAAATGAGTTCATAAAAAAAACTTACCACATTTGGCACATAAATCCTCAGTGAATGTTCCTGGTGGGTTTTAAATTATGTTTTTTCATACATTGTATCTGTTTTGCCTTAAATCCTCTTGACTTGGCCACTGTATGTAGCCCCTTTAATCTCTTCTTAAAGTTGAGTGTGATAATAGTGTCCCAGGTCACAAGATAATTTGGAGAAATCACTAATCATCTAGAACACAAATGTTTTTGAAATAAATACATTTGTGAGGTGGAATCAAGACAAATAAATAGCAATTATTTGAGAAATAATTATAATAGATATTAATCCATCACCACCTCCTTGCTGCCACCTCCATTCTGCAATAAAAATTGTGTGGAGCATTAGAACATCAGTCATAGTGAAATAAAGCTTGTTTCAGTCTCCAAAAGCCTTATGATCCTGCACCAAAAAATAACACACTCATTATATATGAATAATCCAGATAAATGAGTCATTTGAGAATGCCAAAATCGGATTCTGAATGGTAATATGGCCAACAGAAAAAGCATTTGGAAAAAGATAAGCTAATCATACTATAAGAAATTTTGCTATTGTCTGTCCATAACCCTTCTTTCCTTTCTTAGAGGAGTCAGGACTAAATATCATTAAGAGTTCCTGATAGCATCAGGATTTGCTTTCTGGGTAATGGAAAATTTGATTATCCATAAGTGACAACAGATACATCCAGTTAAAACTGACTGATGTAAGTGTAAGAGTAGCCCCTGGATTATAATTATGGAAATAGAGCATAATTTTATTTGTTCTAAGACCTGATCATTTACATGCCTCATGTAGAGATTGTGGGGGGTGGGTAAATATCATTTAGACTGCAAACTTGTCTCAGTTATAAAAATATTTGCATGAATTCCATTAAACTGCTCTTTAAACCAACGTCAGTCTCTTAAATATCCTGCATTATTAATAATGTGGGTGTGTGGGTACCCATGCATTATTGCATGTGCATGCCAGGAAAGAATAGGTACCAGGATAAAAGGAAAACATTTGCTTTCCTACCAAAATTACATGTCTGTAGAAATTCTAATTCTTTAAATCCTGTAAATCCAGCTTTGACTCTCTATTACTCATAATCTATCCATGTGTACAAATCCCCATGTCATAGTCTAAATAAATTTCTCCCTTATACTCCAAGAAAAAAAAAAATGACCTTACATGTCACTTAGATTGAATGATGTATTCTTTCTAACTATAATATTTAAATAATAATAATAAAACAGAAACTAATTGCCTGGACAACTCATGTCTAGTCATCATATCCAGAGGGATTGAGAGATGGAGAGTAAGCACTGAGGGCACAAGGAGAACTGAGATGACTTGTGATCAAGTAGCATTAACCTACACTATTTAATCAGTAAGCATACATAGTTCATCTGATTATTCTGCATTTTTTTTGGCCGTGCCCTGTGGCTTGCGTGATCTTAGTTCCCTGACTGGGATCAAACCTGTGCCCTCTTCAGTGGAAACGCGGAGTCCTAACCAGTGGACCACCAGGGAATTCCCCATCAGGTTATTCTGAAAGAAACCTTAAAGATGACACATTATTCCAGTCCCCCTACCACGCAAGAGCTGGAATGGAGTCCAAGGAAAGAGATCTGTCTTTGGTCCTTTACCATTTAGTGGCTAAAACTTGATAAGAATTGAGGTCTTCTATCCTCTCTTTCAGTTTTCATTCAAGTTATAATGATCATTTAATTTAAAAGTACTGATGTAAAATTAACTACATCCAGGACAAATTTGATTTTTTCTTCATTTCTAACCATGAGGTTTTTCCACTATATGTAGCCATTTTCTATTTTACTTATATTGCCACAAAGTTTCATGGACAATCAGCAATAGTGACAGAAACACAAAAATATAGATTGATAGAAACAGAGATTACTAGAAAAAATAAATTTATAATGAAAAAAAAAGTTAATAGGGTTATGCATCAGGAAAGATGGATTACATGTACTTTTCCCTATTCTTCCCACTAAGCACACTAAAAGCACTGACATTATATATAAAACAAACAAGATAATTCTGCAAGGTGGGGAAAAGAAGGCAGAATGGTTATGAAGCTGAGGACCTGAGGAGCCACGTGGCTGTTGTTCCCTGGGTTTTCCTTTTGCTTCATGTATCATGCCAGACTGGGTGCAAGAGAAGCTGGCAACTCAGAAATGCCAATAAGCAATGACAAATACAAAGGCCAAACAAAAGTCTGCTCTCTCTAGCCAAAGTACCAGAAAAGGGGAAACCTGGCAAGAAGAAAGCTTTCAGACAATAATTGTTCTAATCTGGCCAAATACTACCAAAATACAATAATCACCACCCCATCCCACTTTTGCCAGCCCAGGCCCATGAGGAGACTAAACTTCTAATCTCACCAGGCTGCAACAAAGCTTCTGAAACCTCCTTCCTTGCCTGGGTGGGGAGGGGAAAGTGGTGATATTAAAAAAAGTTGAGTTGAGGAGCCAGGATTCTCAACCCCACCGGGCAGTAGTGACATATCCTGTCCCTCCCTGCTATGGTGGTGTCAGAGGAGGCTTAATGGGTGGAAAAAATTCACTACCACTCCCTGCACTGTTGTGTCCATGGAAGCCATGTGGAGAGTAGTAACAAGGTACGGCTCCCCTTCCAGCCAGTGTAATCAGTGAGGCCTAGTGGAGACCTGAAATTTCATACCAGACCTCCTTTCTGTGTGGGAACAAAGACTTCTACCCTCATCTGGCACTAAAGAGGTGGTATCCCTTTCCCCAGTGGAAAGGTGACAGAAGAAGGCTACTAAAACATGATTTAAATAATTTCCAGAATCTCATAATACTGAAAAAATCAATTTTCAATTAAAAAAAATCATTCATCATACATACCATGAAGCAGAAAAACTTCAACTTGAATGAGAAAAAGAAATCAATAAATATCAGCACTAAGATGACACAGATGTCAGAATTATCTGAAAAGGATTTTACAGCAGTTATCATAAAAATGCTCCAATGAACAATGAAGAACATGCTGGAAATAAATGGAAAAAAAAAAAGTCTCAACAAAGAAACAGAGTCTCAGCAAAGAAATAGAAGATACAAAGAAGAACAAAAATTTTATTTTATTTTTAATTAATTTTTTTTCTTCTCTTTTTTGGCCATGCCGTGTGTGCAGCTTGCGGGATCTTAGTTCTTTGACCTGGGATTGAACCCACATCCTCATCAGGGAACATGCGGAGTCCTAACCACTGGACTGCCAGGGAATTCCCTAAAATAAAATTTTAGAACAAAAAAATGCAATAACCTAAATTGAAAACTCAAAGAATGGGCTCAACAGAAGAATGGAGAGGACGGAGTAAAGAATCAATAAACTCAAACATAGAATATAAATTACCTAGTCTGTTCAACAGAGAGAAAATACACTGGAAAAATAAAACAAAAATATAAAACATATCCTTAAGGACTTGTGGGATTTTAACAAAAGATCTAACATTTATATCATGGAGGGTCTCAGAAACACAGGATAAAGACAGTGGTACTAAAAAAAATATTTGAAGAAATAATGACTGATAATGTCCCAAATTTGGCATAAGACATAAATCTACAGGTTCAAGAGACTTAGCAAACCCCAAAAGGGTCAAGCCCCACAAAATTCATAGAAGAAAAACCACAGTAGAACTTCCGAAAACTAAAACAAAATAAATTATTTTTTAAATAGCACATGAAAAATAACACTTTGCCTGTAGGAGAAAAACAATTTGACTGAAAGTGGATCTGTCATCAGAAACCATGGAGTCCAGAAAGAAGTGGCACATTTTTCAAGTGCTAAAATCAAGACATTCTCCGAGGAAAAAAAAAAAAAAAAAGATAATTTATTGCCATCAGGAAGGAACAAAGAACAGCACAAAGAACAAATACATGGGTAAAAATAATAAACTTTCTTTCTCATCTTGTGTTGTCTAAATTATTTTGATGGTTGAAGCAAAACATAATATCATCTGATGTTGATCTCAATGTATGTAGAAAAAATACTTAAGGCAGTTATACTATAAATGGGGAAGGTGAATGGATTTAAAGAGAGGTAAGTTTTCTACACTTAGCTTATAATGGTAAGATGTTGAAATTAGTAGACTGTGATAAATTTGGTATATAAATATAATAATTCGAATAATCACTAAAATGGTATACAAAGAAATAAACTAAAAAATATTATACTAAATCAAAATGCTATTCTAGAAAGTGAAAAATAACCCATTGGAAGGCAGGCAAAAGTAAACAGAAACAATAAAACAGAGGAATCAAACAGAAAACAAACAAAAAAATAAAGTAGAAGAATTTATCCTGACTTGTAAATAAGTAAATTAAATGTAAATGGTCTAAATGCATCAATAAACAATGTAGATCAATAGTGTGGATTAAAAAAAAATGAACCAACTATATATTTTCTGTAAGAAAGTCACTTTGAATGTAATAAAATAGGTTGGTTGAATGAAAGAAAGAGAAAAATATGCCATACAAACATGAATCAGACAAAAGCAGAAGGGGCTCTATTCACATCAAATAAAGTAGACATCAGAGCAAAGAAAATCACCAAAGACAGAGAGGCAGAGAGAAACATTACTTAAGGAGAAAAGTGCCAATCCATTAAAAAAATGCAGCAATTCCAACAACAGAGTTCTAAAATGTATTAACCAAAAACTGATAGAACTAAAAGGAGAAATAGACAAATCTAAAATTATAGTTGGAAACCGTAACATCCATCTAACATTTTATAGAACAATAGAAAAATGGCTTGGTCAATATTCAAAAATCAGTCAATGTAATCCTCCATATAAATAGACTACAAAAAAAATCTCAATACAGCAATTGATGCAGAAAAAGCATTCAACAAAATTGAACAGCAATTTGTGATATTTCACAAAACTAAGAATAGAGTAGAACTTCCTCAACTTGATACAGAATATTTACCAAAAAGATCCTACAGCTAATATCATACTTAATGGTGAAAGACTGAATGCTTTCACCCAAAGACTGGGAACAAGGGAAGGATGTTCACACTCACTACTGCAATTTATCATAGTACTGAAAGTCCTCGTCATCAAAATAAGGCAAAATAAATAAACAAAAGATATACAGATTGGATAGAAAGAAATGAAGCTGAAAATTGTCCCTATTTGTAGATAAAATAATGGTCTATATAGAAAATCCCAAGAAATGTAAAAAATAAATTTCTTAGAATAAGTGAGTTCAGTCACAGCATACAAGGTTAAAATTTTAAAAAATCAATTGTATTTCCATATACTAACAATGGATATGTGGAAACTGAAATTAAATATGCAATGTCACGTTAAATTGTTTAAAATAAAAGTAAAATACTTGGATATAAATCTAATTAAACAAAGAAGCTGTGTTCTGAAAACTAGCCAATGTTGTTGCAAGAACTCAAAGAAGGTCTAAGAAAATGGAGAGATATGCCATGTTCATGGACTGGAAGTTTCTATACAGTAAAAAGATCAATTCCCCCCAAATTGATATATAGTTTTAACAAAATTCTTATCAAAATACTAAAAATTTTTTGTATATATATGCAAGATTTTTCCAAAATGTATATAAGAAGGCAAAGGAACTAGAACAGTTAAAATAATTTTGATAAAACGGAATAAAGTGAGAGAAATCACTGTGCTTCATTTGAAGACTTAAACAGCTATAATAATGGTGGAGGGGTAGATACATAGATCAATTGAACAGAATGGAGAACCCAGAAATAGACCCACAGAACTGATTTTTTTTAAAGGTACAAAAAGAATTCAATGCGGGAAGTATAGCCTTTTTAACAAACGGTGTTGCAGTAATTTACTATCAATAAGCAGATTTTTTTAAAAAAGAACTTTACTCAAACCTCACACCTTGTATAAAAATGGACTCAAATCATAGATTTAGACAGAAAACCAAAAAACGTTTAGAAGGAAACATAGTAGAAAATCTTTAGGACCTAGTGCTTGGTAAGAATTCTTAGATATAATACCAAAAGTAGGATCCATACAATTACAAAAATAATAATAGACTAAACTTCATTAAAATAAAAAAAAAACTTTTGCTTTATGAAAATCTTTATTAAGAAGATGAAAAGTACAGAGCGATGGAAGCATCATGTTGGCTTGAGATGCTCCCTTTGTCTATCCCCTTCAATCTACAACCAGTAAAACATCCATAACTCAACAAAAGTACCTCTGCACCAAACAACAGGACACCAGAGAATTGCACACAGCTGAACATGTAAGGGTGGGTGGATTGGAACATATAATGGAGGGGAATACATGGGAACAGTGGAGGTGGTGTCTGTGAGACCCTCTGCCACAGAGGTTGAGCCCACAGTCCCAGAGAACCTAGGAGCATCGGGAGAGACAGTGCACATGTCACTGGCCTCCTGACCATGGAGAATCAGATAGCAGTGGCAGTGGGGTCTATGACCCTGTCCCTCCAGTTGTGGAGGTGCCTGTGGCTCTTCCCCCACCACCCAGAGTGGTGGCACACAAAAATTAGACAACCCTGGTCACAGAAGACATACTTGCAACCCCAGCTTCACCCTGCCCTTTCCCCTGTGGCAGTGGAGCCTGCCATCCAGGAGACCCCAGACACGGTGGAGGCACCCACCAACCAAGTTCCCAGAAGATGTTGTCAATTGTGCCAGCAACAGCAAGGTACCAATAATTCCAAAGGCACAAGCAGTGACAACAAGGGCATCACGTGACACCTCTGACAGATGCATGGAGGGTGGAAAGTGCCTCCTTTCAAATATAACCGGAGAAAGCTCAGGTAGAAGAAACTAAAAGCTTGTGCTATAGTGGCACCTACTGGAAAAAGAAGAAAGCCTTCTAATTACTAACCTGTTAAATCTTTAGAATCAAGTTTAAAAAAAATTTTAAAAAAAGAAAGAAAGAAAGAAAAGAAAAGCTTTGCTTCAAGAAGAAAGGTGCTCACTATTTCAAATGCACCAGCAAAGGAACATCTCATCAAGCACCATGAAGAAGCACAGTAGCACAGCACCACAAAAGAAAACTGTAAATCGCCAGAAACTGAATTTCAAGTCACTGAGTATTGTGATCTACTGATAGAGAATTCAAATAGCTATCAGGAAGAAACTCAACGAGCTACAAGAAAACAGAAAGATCAATAAACTTAGGAATAAACTGAATAAACAAAAGGAATACTTCATCAGAGAGATAAAAACTCTAAAAAGAACAAAGAAGAAATTCTGTAGCTGAAGAACTCAATAAACAAAATGAAGAATGAATTAGAAAGCACTGAAAACAGGGCAGACCATGTGGAAGAGAGAATTAGTGAGCTTGAATACAGAAATCTAGAAATGGTACAGCTAGGTGAGAGAGAATTAATATCTAAAAAAAGGATGACGGGTTTCCCTGGTGGCGCAGTGGTTGAGAGTCTGCCTGCCGATGCGGGGGACGCGGGTTCATGCCCCAGTCCGGGAGGATCCCACGTGCCACGGAGCAGCTGGGTCTGTGAGCCGTGGCCGCTGGGCCTGCGCGTCTGGAGCCTGTGCTCCATGGAGGGAGGGGCCACAGCGGTGAGACGCCCGCGTACTGCAAAACAATAATAAAAATTAAATAAATAAAAAAATGAAAAAAGGAAGACATACAAAATATTATGTATAAAATAAGTTACAAAGCTATATTGCACAACACAGGGAATCTATCCAATAATTTATAATAACTATAAATAGAGTATAATCTTTGAAAACTTTTAAAAAATTTAAAAAGGATGAAATTCTATGAGAAAATACTGACTCTATTAGGAAGGGCAACATTAGAGCATTGAGCTTCCAGAAGGAGAAGAGAGGGAGAAAGCAGCAGAGAGTTTATTTAGAGAGATAATAGCTGAGAACTTCCCAAACCTGGAGAAGGAACAGGATACACAAGTTCATGAAGCTAAGAGAACTCCTAATTATCTCAGTGCAAAAATAATTGCTCCAAGATACATTATGTTAAAAATGTCAAACATTAATGACAAAGGAAGAATTTTAAAGGCAGTCAAAGAATGGTAACCTACAAAGGAACCCCCATTAAGCTATCAGCAGATTTCTCAGCAGAAACTCTACAGGCCAGAAGAGAGTGAATTGACATACTCAATATATTGAACGATAACAACTGTCAGACAAAAATACTTTATAGAGTGAAGATATCATTTAGATATAAAGGAGAAACACATTCTACGCAAGTGCACATGGAACATTCTCAAGGATAGATCATATGCTGGGACACAAACAAGCCTCAATAAATTTAATTTTGAAATCATTTCAAAGATCTTTTCAGATCACAGTGGTATGAAACTAGATATCAGCTACAAGAAGAAAGCTGGAAAATCACAAATATGTGTATACTAAATAGCATGCTACTGAAAACTATTGGATCAATGAAAAAATCAAAGGAGAAATCAAAAGTTGAAGAGGAAGGAACACTTCCTAACTCATTTTATGAGGCCAACATTACCCTGATACCAAAACCAGACAAAGACAACTGAAAAAAAAAGAAAATTATAGGCCAATATTTCTGATGAATTCAGATGCAAAAATCCTCAGTAAAGTATTAGCAAACTAAAAACAACAATATATTAAAAAGATCATACACTATGAACAGGTGGGATTTATTCCAGGGATGCAAGGATGGTTCAACACCTGCAAGTCAATCAACATGATACACCACACTAACAAAATGAAGGATAGAAGTCATATAATTATCTCAATAGATGCAGAAAATGCATTTGATAAGATTCAACACCCATTTAAAATAAAATCTCTGAATAAAACGGGTATAGAAGGAACATAACTCAATATAATAAAGGCCAGATATGATAAAACCACAGTTAACACCATACTCAATGGTGAAAAAGTGAAAGATATTCCTTTAATATCAGCATTAAGACAAGGATGCCCACTCTTACCAACCTTATTCAACATTGAATTGGAAGTCCTAGCCAGAAGAATTATGCAAGAAAAAGAAATAAAATGTACGCAGATTAGAAAGATGGAAGTAAAACTTTCACTGTTAGTGGATGACATGACTTTATATATAGAAAACTCTACACTCCCTACCAAAAAACTATTAGAAATATAGTAAACAAATAAAGTTGCAGGGTACAAAATCAACACATAAAAATCCACTGTGTTTCTATACACTAACAATGAACAAGCAGAAAAAGAAATTAAGAAAACAATCTCATTTACAATCATAACAAAAAGAATAAAATATCTGGGAATAAATTTCATCAAGGAGGTGAAAGATGTATACACTGAAAACTATAAAACATTGTTGAAAGAAACCGAAGAAGACACAAAGAAATGGAAAGATATTCTGTGCTTATGGACTGGAAGAATTAACATTGTTAAAATGTCCATATTACCTAAAGTAAAATACAGATTCAATACAATCGCTATCAAAATCCCAATAACAATTTTCATAGAAATAGAACCCCCCAAAAAATCCTATAATTTATATGGAACCACAAAAAACCCTGAATAGCCAAAGCATTCCTGAGAATAAAGCACAAAGCTGGAGGTATCACACTCACTGATTTCAAAATATATGACAAATCTATAGTAATTAAAACAACATTTTATTGGCAGAAAAACAGACACAGAAATCAATGAAACAGCACTGAGAGCCCAGAAATAAACCCACACATATATGGACAATTAATTTATGATAAAGGAACAAAGAAAATACAAGGGACAGAGAATACTCCTTCAATAAATGGCGCTGGGAAAACTGGATAACCACATGCAAAAAAATTGAAACTAGACCACTATCTCACACCATACATAAATATCAACTCAAAATTGGTTAAAAACTTGATTATAAAACCTGAAACCAGAAAACTTCTAGAAGAAAACATAGGCAGTATACTCTCTTATCTCAGTCTTAAAAGTTTCTTTCTGGATGTTTCTCCTCAATCAAGGGAAAGAAAAGCAAAAATAAACAAGTGGGACTACATCAAACTAAGAAGCTTCTATAAAACAAAGGAAACAATCAACAAAACAAAAAGACAATCTACTGAATGGGAGAAGATATTTGCAAATCATATGTTTGATAGAGGTTAATATCCAAAATATGTAAAGAACTCACACAACTAAACAACAAAAAACAACCTGATTAAAAAATGGGAGGAGGAGCTGAATACAAATTTTTACAAAGAAGACATACAGATGGCAAAGAGGCACATGCAAAGATGTTCAGCACCACTAATTATTAGAGAAATGCAAATCAAAACCACGAGATATCACCTCACACAACAAATGTTGGAGAAGATGTGGAGAAAAGGGAACCCTCATATACCGTTGGTGGGAATGTGAATTAGTGTAGTCACTATGGAAAACAGTATGGAGATTCCTCAAAAACTTATTACCCAGTTATTTCACTTCTTGGTATTTATCCAAAGAAAACAAAACAACAACAAAAAAACTAACTCAAAAAGATACATGCACCTCTATATCCACTGCAGTATGATTTACAACAGCCAAGATATGGAAACATTAAGTGCCCATCTACAAATGAATGGATAAAAATGATGTGATATATATATATATATATATATATATATATATATATATATATATATATATACACATACATATAAAATGAAATTCTACTCAGTCATACAGTCATAACATAGATGAAATGTTGCCGTTTGCAACAACATGGATGGACATAGAGGGCACTATGCTAAGTGAAATAGGTCAGACAAAGACAAACACCACATGGTTTCAGTCATATGTAGAATATAAACAAAAAATAAAATAAAATAAACAAATCCAACCAAATAAAAACAAACACATTGATACAGAGAACACAGTAGTTGTTACCAGAGGGAAGGGATGTGGCAGGAGAGCAAAATGCATCACTGGGGTCAACGGTATGGTGATGGATGGAAACTAAACCTTTGATGTTGGGTACACTGTAGTGTACACAGAAGTCATAATATTATATACATAAAATATATAAGGTTATAAACCAATTTTTTAAAAAACAGGAACAAAAAGAAAGAAAAGTAGATTCTGGGAGAAAATATTTGCAAACCACATATCTGGTAAAGAATTCATATCCAGAATGTATTTTAAAAAATTCAAACTTAACAGTAAGAAAAACAAACAATTCAATTAGAAAATGGGCAAAAGACATGAAGATACATTTCAGTGAAGAGATTATAAGGATGGTAAATAAGTACATGAAAAGATATCCAACATTATTAGTCATTAGGAAAATGCAAATGAAAACCACAATGAATGAAACGTGAAATGAAAATCACAAGAAATGAAATATGAAATGAAAATCACAGTGAATTAAATATCACTATAAGCCTGTTAGAAGAGGTAAAACAGTGACAATACAAAATGCTGTGAGGATGTGTAGAAAGTGGATCTCTCACACACTGCTGTTGGAATGTAAAACAGTAGAGCCACTCTGCAATACAGTTTGGAAGTTTTTTCAACAAACAAACAAAACTAAACAGACATTTCCCACATGACCTCATAATCACATTTCTGATTATTTATTCCATAGAAATGAAAATAAGTCCCCACAAAAGCCTGGATATGATTATTCATAGTGGCTTTATTTGTAATAGTCCCAAGTTGGCAATAACTGAAATGTCCTAAAATAGGTGAATGGTTAAACAAATTGTGATACATACATTCCATGACTACTCAACACTAAATGGAGGAAACTATTGATACAGAAATAATTTGGATCCATCTCAAGGGCCTTAAGCTGCATAAATAAAAGTCACCTTCAAAAGGACACATCCTATATGATTCCATTTATATAACATCCTCAAATTGACAAAATAATAGCAATGGAGAACAAATTAGTGGTGGTTCAAATTCTAGAGGTGACTGAGAGACTAGTGTTGATAAGATAATAAGGCCGACTGAAAGATAAAGCTGATCTTAGTAAACTTGCTGGGCAAGAGAATGCTCTGTTTGGAAATACAGTCTTTCAGAACAATGCATGAGTATTACACTCAATTCATAGGATTTGATTGGTCCTAACAGAAGTGGGTCTATTAGTTCAAAGTAGTGATGCTTCAGCATTCTGATTTGTTCCCTTCTAAGTTGGTTTACCTGCTATTACAATTTTGATACAGTGTCAAACAGCAAAGATTTTAAAGGTCTGTGATTAAAATAAATACAGATAACATTATCAACAACAAACAACAAAATAAGTTTTTTTCTGATATCCTTCATTTAATACGGTTTAAGGAAAAGGAAGTTTTCTTAATCTCATATATCTGATTCTAAGCACCAAGAGAATTTATAGTTAAGACTCACTTGAAAATTTGTCAGTTTCAAAAGATTGGGGTGAGAAAAAAGAGTATGGGACAGCTAAGGGTTGGTATCTTAATAAAACCTCTTACTTTACGCTGAGATGAGGAAGCAGTTAACCCACCAACATAGCAGTTAACTGGAAGTAAACCAGTGTGATGGTTGATTTTATGGGTCAAATTGAAAAGGCTATAGAACCCAGATATTTGTTAAAATACCACTCTGGATGTTATTGTGAAGTTATTCTTTCGATGAGATTAACATTTAAATCAGTGGACTTTGAGTAAAGCAGATAACCCTCCATAATGTGGGTTGGACTCATTCCATTGAAGGCCTTAAGCCAAACAGGCTGAGGTTCCTTGAAGCAGAGGGAATTCTGTCTTTAGACTGTCTACGGATGCAAGTTGCAACATCAAACCTTCCCTGGGTCTCCAGCCTGCCTGCCTAGCCTGCAGATTTTGAACTTGCCAGTTTCACGATAAGTCAATTCCTTAAAATGTCTCTGTCTCTGTCTCTCTCTCCCTCTGTCTCTCTCTGGTTCCCAACAATCTTGCAGGCCAGTTTTATACAATCTGGGGGAAGTTTTCAGCACTGATGTTCAAAAATGTTCATGCCATCATTGTCTATAATAGACAAGTAATGTAAAACATAATGTCTGTTAACAATATAATGCACGAATATATAATTGTATATTTATACTATACAAAGTTACATAGATACAAAAATGAAGGGCAAACAGTTGCACAACAGCACAGAGGAATCTTAAAATATGATATTCAGCAGAAGAGTTCAGATACAGAAAAGGATATACTGTATAATTACATATTGTATGATTGATATGACTTTGTATGAGTATGTAGAAAAGCAAGTCATTGTTTCAGAAGAATGCAAAACTAAGTAGTAAAAATATAAAGAAAATGAGGAAAGGAGGACCTCATAGTGGTTACTTTTAGGGGAGAAAATTGGGGTTGTCATTGAGAAAGGGCTTCCAGGAGGTTTCTGGGATACTGGCAATTTTCTGTTTCTTAATCTGGGTGGAATCAAGTAGATGTTAACTTTAATACTTGTCTAAGATGCACTTTCATATTTTATGCACTTTCTGAAGGTTTATTGTGAAAAGTGCGCTGTTTGTCAGAACAAAAATAAAAAATATCCTGAATACATGTGGCTTTTATAAATTTGGAAAGGTATTTCGTATAGTCCTTTAAAGTTATTCCACTTTAAACCTGTCTGGTTTTCTCTAATATTAGGAAAAAACAATGATTTACTTCACTATGAATATCATAATTTACTACAAGAGCAATAAAAATCCCAGTAGTTGCTAGAAGTGGTCATGGAATGAAACAGTAATAACTAATTTCTTTCTGCTTAGGACCAGATTTTTTTTTTTAATTGAAGTATAGTTGATTTACAATGTTGTGTTAATTTCTGCTGTACAGCAAAGTGATTCATATATATATATATATATATATATATTCTTTTTGTTATGAAAAGTATATTAGTAGTACAAATTCATCAAAATAAAAAATTACGAATTCCAGTAAAGATGGCTTCATAAATTAATACAATGAGGTACCTCCCCTGCTATTTTTATATTATATGATAGATAATATTTACACATGATCAATTATAGCAAAATATGATAAAAGGGTAAAATTCACAAGTCTTAATAGAGTTTGAAAACACATCGATAACTATACAATTTACAACCATTAACTCAAAAAAAGGTCATAGACCCAAGTGTAATACTATAAAACTCCTCAAAGATAACATCGGAGAAAACCTAGATGAACTTGGGTATTGTGATGTCTTTTTAGACACAACACAAAAGACACAATCCATGAAAGAAATAATTGATAAGCTGTACTTCATTAAAATTAAAAACTTCCACTCTGCGAAAGACAATGTCAAGACAATGAGAAGACAAGCCACAAACTGGGAGAAAATATTTGCAAAAGACACACCTGATAGGGATTCCCTGGTGGCGCAGTGGTTGAGAGTCCGCCTGCCGATGCAGGGGTCACGGGTTCGTGCCCTGGTCCGGGAAGATCCCACATGCCGCGGAGCGGCTGGGCCCGTGAGCCATGGCCGCTGAGCCTGCGCGTCCGGAGCCTGTGCTCCGACACGGGAGAGGCCCGCGTACGGCAAAAAAAAAAAAAAAAAAAAGACACACCTGATAAAGCACCATTACCCCAAACATACAAAGAACTCTCAAAACTCAACAATAAAAAGAAAAACTGATTAAAAATGAGCCAAAGACCTTAACAGACACTTCATCAAAGAAGATACAGATGGCAAATAAGTATATGAAAAGATACAGCACATCATATATCACCAGGGAAATGCAAATTAAAGCATCAATGAGACACCACCACACACCTACAAGAGTGGCCAAAATCTGGAACTCTGACAATACCAAATGCTTGTGCGGTTATGTGGCAACAAGACCTCTTGTTCATTTACTAGTGGGAATGTATACCCAATGGTACAGTCACTTTGGAGGGAATTTGGGGGTTTTCTTAAAAACCAAACATACTCTTACCATATGGTGCAGCAATCATGCTCCTTGGTATTCACCTGAAGAGCTGAAAACTTACGTCCACACAAAAACCTGCATATGGATGTTTATAGCAGCTTTATTTATAATGCCAAAACTTGGAAACAACCAAGATGTCCCCAAGTGGGAGAATAAATAGACTGTGTATATCCAGACAATGGAATATTATTCAGCACTGAAAAGAAATGAGCAACCAAGTCATGACAAGACATGAAGGAATCTTAAATGCATGTTACTAGGTAAAAGAAGCCAATCTGACAAAAGCCTACATTCTGTATTACTCCAAGCATATGACATTCTGGGAAAGGCAAAACTACGGAGACAATTAAAAAATAAAAATTAGAGGTTGCCAGGGGAGAACTGAATAGTCAGAGCACAGAGGATTTTTACCATACGATATTAAAATGATAGCTACATGTCATTATATATTTGTCTAAACTCATAAAATGTATAACACCAAGAGTTAGCCATAAGGAAAACTATGGACTTGGGGTGATTATGATGTCCCAATGTAGGTTTATCCTTGCTGAAAAAAAAAAGTGCCATTCTGGTGAGTGATGTAGTTACTGGGGGAGGCTATACATGTTTGAGGGCAGGGTATATATGGGAAATCTTTATACCCTCCTTTAAATTTTGTTGTAATCCTACAACTGCTCTAAAAAAAGTAAAGTCATTAAAAATATATACAGTTTGCCCTTGAATAATGTGGTGGGTAAAGGGCACCGACCCCTGCGTTGTGGAAAATCCGTTTACAGCTTTATAGTCAGTCCTCCATTTCTGAGGTTCCACATCCAGGAACTCAGCCATTACACTATAGTGTGGTACTATAGCAGTTATTGAAAACAATCTGCATACAAGTGGACCTACACAGTTCAAACCCGTGTTGTTGAAGGGTCAAATGTATACAGGTAAAAATCTCTGCAGTCAGAATCAGAAACCTTTAGGAAATATCAAGAAATAGCATAAAAAATGAATACTAGTTTCAGAGTGTAATATTTTACATTTCTGATAGTCAAATAGAAAATATTAAATTTGACATTTACTTTCACGTACATGTACTTGAGGTTCCTAAAGTCATTTTGGAAGTAAAACTCTTAAATAAATCTTAAATGAATAAGGATAGAGGTATTTATTAGTTTCTCCAGAACCCATGAAAATATATAAGGGTATGTAGTTGATATGCACTCACTACCTTACAAGTGAAAAAAATAAAAAAATTCAGTACTTCAAAAATAATTTCCATCCACACTTATCCTAAGACTTCTCATTCTGGTTTAAGCACTTAGGTGAAATTTTCAGGGCCAGACTATGGGAATAGTTTGAAGAGCTTTGAAAGTATCCTTGAAACATCCCTCCAGCCCACAGTTCTTACCTCTTTACTTATCATCAAGGCTGGTATTTTAATAGATAAGATAATAAAAAAGGTAAATGAGTGAATATATGATTTTTGCATAGAGTTATCTAAAAGGGAAATTACTTTGTTCTTCCTCTCCTTTATTCAATAGTCATTTCCCGAGTGCATACCCTGTAGCTGTCACTATGTAAAGAATACAAAGATTTAAGTTAGTTCTTGCTCAAAAGAAGCTCACCATTGACTCATACTCTTATTTAAACCACCACAAAATGACAATTTCTTTTAAAAATGAGAAATATCCATTCAGCTCTGACTTAAATAAAAGAGCTCCAATGGGAACATCATGAAACGATATTTATGTTCAGCCATTCAATTAATTACACTCCCACTAACCTGGGCTACTCAATCACATAGCACGTAAATGCAGATACTGAATAGATGAGGAGGAGAAGTTACTTTGCAGCTATAGAATTCAAATAAAATACTTTTGTTTTGACCACAATCGGCTTTATTATTTTGTTTGAAAAGCACAAGATGGTATATATTTGAAAAAAATTAACCTATAATGGAGAGTTTCTCAACCTAGGGTAATTTTTGCCACCCCTCTACACTGGTCCACACAGCATTTAGCAATGTCTGAAGAAATTTTGGTTATCACAGCTACTGGCATCTACTGGTGCTACTGGCATCTAGTAACTAGAGACCTGGGATGCTGCTAAACATTTTCCTATGCACAGGGAAGTCTCCACAACAAAGAATTACCTGGCCCAAATTATTAAAAATGCCTAGGTTAAAGAAGACATACAGATGACCAAGAGGCACATGAAAAGCTGCTCAACATCACTAATTATTAGACAAAATGCAAATCAAAACTACAATGAGGTATCACCTCACCCTGGTTAGAATGGGCATCATCAGGAAATCTACAAACAACAAATGCTGGAGAGGGTATAGAGAAAAGGGAACCCTCTTGCACTGTTAGTGGGAATGTAAATTGATACAGCCACTATGGAGAACAGTATGGACGTTCCTTAAAAAACTAAAAATAGGGGCTTCCCTGGTGGCGCAGTGGTTGAGAGTCTGCCTGCCGATGCAGGGGACACGGGTTCGTGCCCTGGTCTGGGAAGATCCCACATGCCGTGGAGCGGCTGGGCCCGTGAGCCATGGCCGCTGAGCCTGCGCGTCCGGAGCCTGTGCTCCGCAACGGGAGAGACCACAACAGTAAGAGGCCCGCGTACCGCAAACAAACAAACAAAAACAACTAAAAATAGAACTACCATATGACCCAGCAATCCCACTACTGGGCATATACCCTGAGAAAACCATAATTCAAAAAGACACACGCACCCCAATGTTCACTGCAGCACTATTTACAATAGCCAGGTCATGGAAGCAACCTAAATACCCATCAACAGATGAATGGGTAAAGAAGATGTGGTACATATATACAATGGAATATTACTCAGCCATAAAAATGAACGAAATTGGGTCATTTGTAGAGATGTGGATGGACCTAGGGACTGTCATACAGAGTGAAGTAAGTCAGAAAGAGAAAACCAAATATCATATATTAATGCATATATGTGGAATCTAGAAAAATGGTACATGTGAACCGGTTTGCAAGGCAAAAATAGAGACACAGATGTAGAGAACAAATGTATGGACACCAAGGGAGGAAAGTGTGTGTGTGGGGTGGTGGTGGTGGGATGAACTGGGAGATTGGGATTGACATGTATACACTAATATGTATAAAACAGACAACTAATAAGAACCTGCTGTATAATAAATAAATAAATAAATAAATAAAATTTAGGAAGTAAAAAAAAAAAAGAAATTACCCAGCCCATAAAAACCAACCACCCCATACCCTGGGGCCTCCTGACTTCTGAGATGGCCTACACTCTGCCTGTGGAATGTGTTCTAAGTGGTTGAATATATATATATATATATATATAATATATCTGAATCACTTTGTTGCATACCTGATATTTAATACAATAATGTAAATCAACTATAATTCCATAAAAAAGTTCCTAGGTTGAGAAACCTTTCTATAAAGAAATATTCTCCCCCGCCCCGCCCCCGGCCCCAACAAATATCCTAAGCTTTGTAGTTCTCATAACGACCTGCAAATCACCACTATAGGCCAGTTTAAGTTGGCAAGGTTCTCCAAGCTTAAACCAGCTTAATTCAAATAGAGACTCAATTATGGCCCAAGTTTAAGAGCTATTATTCATATGTCCTGTTTAAAAGGGCTTCCTGACGGACTCTTTCAGGGATTACAAAGTACTCTCATTAGCTCTGATTAGGTCCTGGGACCTGTCTTGCCTAAAATTTCTCATGCCTACACAGTAATAGAATGAAAGATGTATCTGGGTTTACTTGTCATCAGAAAATAAACCTGAATTTATATTCAATTTTTTTCCAAAATAATCTCATTTACACTGTCAATTAAAAATCAAGTTTATTAAACAAAAGAAGCATAAGAATCTTCCTTACAACATTACCCTTCCAACCCCCCTGAGGTCAGAGGACATGAAAAACAGGGGGTGTAAACCAGTCTAGTTAAAGGCATAATCAATTATTAAAGTCAGGCTCCACCTTTCTCCTTCAATATTGGTCACCACATTTCTTCAAATATTTGAAGTTGAGCTTTGAAAACAAAGTAAGAGCACATGATTCAAGAGGAAGTAGTAGTAGTAGTAATTCATTCCAATGTCAATTCCTAAAAACTCTGACCAAGGGATTATCGTACTATACCCACTCCAACCCTCATTATCTAAAATGTTCCAACAATACTGCTACCTATTCTCAATACTTATTAAAAAACAAACAAACAAACAAAAATTCTACTAAGGAACAATGTGCTATCTGAGCTGGGAGGTGTTCTTTCTTTCATTTCATTGTTCTTTGTTTTTGTTCTGGTTTCCTCTCAGGAGCCAAGACTTATAGGATTTAAGTCTCTGCTTGAAAGAAATCTAGGACCTCAAAAGCAAATACTAGAAACCCTGTAAAATCCTCTCAGATATATGCCCATAGAAAGGTTGAGGAGAAAAGAAAGTAATAAAAGCTTTGAAAATCATTTCCCTTCCCAGTCAGAAGGACAGTGAAAGTACATGCAGTAATAAGGCTACCCCACTCAGCATTCTTGCACTCACTTTAAATAATAGTGATGCACATGTAAATAAGCTTTCCAATTGTCCATGCATCTATAAACTAGGTTCAATTATTGCTTCCTCTGGATGGGTTTTGTGAGATTTAAGTGTTTTGTGATCAGTGAATGGAAGTTGAGATAAAAACTAGAAATAAAGAAAATAAACTCTTTGCCTTTAAAGAGAAGTGGTCCCAGTTTCCTTTCACAAGCCTGAAGGGTTGTTGTACATATTAAAACTGCTGCGTAGCTCCATCCCTGGTCACAGATTCCCCCCTCCTTCCCCCCCTCCTCACTGAAGATGTCAGATCTCTGAGAAACAGCGGTTACAAAAGGATGCTTTTCACAGCTTGTACTAGAAAACGCTGCCACCCCATCCCTGCATAAAATAGCACTAAACTGAGTCACAATGCTGGAAGCTGTGCCTTCTGCTTCTCTTTAATGGAATCTAGATAATTTCTAGTGAAAATACTAAATAATACTGCGAAGTTTTGCCTATGTATACGACATGTCGATTCTTCTAATCCCCCGTTTGCCCTAGATAATTTTAAGCTTTATCCATTAGTGTACCACGCAAGAGAGAAAAACGCAGTTAACAAGACAAGTGTTACCTAGGTATCTGGCTTCAGTATTAGCAAGAGTCTGTCATTTGACAATTATTTCCCTAGCATACCAGACGGTAAAGAACATGTTTTCATTCATCCGCAAATGACTAACATTTTATTGATGTTTCAAAACGCGGTTGAATACTGTTGCACTCTCAATTTCCGAGCCGGATTTGAGAGTTAAGCTTGAATACTAGTAACATCAGCAACTCCTGCTGCAAACGGCTCGGGCCTTGGAGTGTCACTTGTCACTTCAGCAGGGAGGTGATGCTGGTTAGGGGCTCTTCGATCAGTCAGTCTGGGTGGTCACAGGTGATGGGAACCTTTCCCTTCCCCATATATCCTCAAGCACTGTGATAAAAATCACTCTGAGCACCGCTACCGCCAAGCAAAACGACTCCCTGCCTGCCTCGTAAAGAGCTCAGTCTGGGGAGGCAGCCGGATGCTGACCCCTGCAGAGATTATTGCTTCTGCTCTTTGCCAAAGGACCCTGCTAGCATTATGGAAAACGAGTTAGGGATGTGCGAGGTTTTGCTGTATTTATTTCCTCCAAGGGATGAAGGACTGGGGTCAGCCGAAGAAAATCTTCCAAGACTGCTTAAGGGGGATAGGGTTGGAGGAAGGGGAAGGGTGAGCATATTTTTTAATTACTTGTTTCTCTCCTTCACCTCCCCGCTCTGCTTCCCAAACTCCTCACTGAGCAAGATTGATCGGCGTAACTGCTATCGACTCTAGTCTCGGTTCTCGCATTGATCTGCGAATGGACTGGAATAGCTAAAGGATCCTGAATCTGGAAAGGAGTTCAAGAAGGGAAGAAGTAAAAAAGGGTAGGCGGCGGCCCCATTCCCAGCACCTCACTCTGCCTTGGGCCAGGACAGCGGCTCGCAGCGTAGGGGCGAGCTGCTACGTGGATGCGGCGGCGTAAGAAGAGAGGGTAGCCGCTCTGCGCCGCGGAGTAGGAAGCCTATCCAAACGGGTTTGGAGGCTGTTAAAAAATATAAACCTGTGACTCGTTAAACCCGGTAACTTTGCCCTGCCTAGATTCGAACGCGCTTATCATTCCGCCTGATAGGCTCAAACGGGTTAAACTGCCTCTTACATAACAGGACTGCCTGGCTGCACACAATTAAAACGCTTGATTGCAGTCTCTTCCCGACTCCATCCCTTCACGACCCTCCCTGCCCCTCCCTGCGCGCCTGCGTGCCGCGCGCGTACAGGCCCCGCGAGCTCGACTCGCGCGCATACACGGGCGCGCGCTTACTACACACTCACACACACGTCCATGCGCTCTCCACTTTGATTATACCTTTCTCACACACACACACACAATTTAGTGTCAACATGCACGAGGTGCGGGGTGTAGGGGGACCGCCGTCCAATCCTTAGCGACTGACCCATTAGACGCGCCAGCTGCTCTACCGCCAGGCCTTGCAAGCATCCCCATCTTGTCCCCTCAAAAAGCAGCCCCTCCCCCCCGTCACCGTCCCTACCTATATCCGAAAAGAGGTAAAGAGTGAACTAGTTGGCCGCTTGTCAACTGTAGCGCGGCCGCCCCGGCGAGATTGGAAAGAAAAGAAACAACACCACCTCACAGTCCCTGGCGTCATGATGGCGCCGACCACAACTTGGAGGACTTAAAAGTTACGGTGCCTCAAGAGGTAAAACGCACCGAAGAGGGAAAGCAAAGCGCCCCTCTGCTCTGTTCACCTCAGCCCCGACCAGGAGACTTTTCTAGCAAAGCATCACTCTACTGCGTATGACAGGAAGGGAAGCGTTCTGTCTCCGTTGCGTCGCTTTTTTCCTCACAGTTTGCATAATTGTGATATACCTCTTACTGATTTTTTTTTTTCGTTTTCTTTCTTTTCTTCCTGCCACCCCCCCGCCCCAATTCGTTTCCCCCCTCCCTGCTGCATCCCCAGTCCCCGGGCGGGGTTGCTAAGGAAACGGCCGCTTGGCAACGCGCGCGAGCCTGGGGCCGCCGGCCGCCGCTGCGCCCCGCGCTGCTTCTGCTGAGGGTGCAGCCGCGATTACAGCCGCCGCCGCTGCCGCCGCCGCTCGCCCAGCCTCCGCCGCCGCCGCTCCTCCTCCCTCACTCGCCGGCGCGCTCGCCTTCTCGCTAGATAGTGCGCGAGCCGCCCGAGAATTAGCCACTCTCCGGACTCGGCCAAAAGCAACCGAGAGGAGGTGTAGTGTGGTGCTAGGGGGTGGGAGGGGAGGGAGGGAGGGAAAGCAAAGACGAGGAGGAGGGGAGGCAAAAAAGAGAGAAACAACACCCAACAACTAGAGGGGGGTGGGGGGGAAGAAAGAAAAGAAACCCACCCATCCACCAAATTAAAAAAAAAAAAATAGAAAGAAAAAAAAAATCCTGTGGCGCGCTGCCTGGTTCCCGGGAAGACTAGCCAGCACCAGGGGGTGGGGGAGTGCGAGCTGAAAGCTGCTGGAGAGTGAGCAGCCCTAGCAGGGATGGACATGATGCTGTTGGTGCAGGGTGCTTGTTGCTCGAACCAGTGGCTGGCGGCGGTGCTCCTCAGCCTGTGCTGCCTGCTACCCTCCTGCCTCCCGGCTGGACAGAGTGTGGACTTCCCCTGGGCTGCTGTGGACAACATGATGGTCAGAAAAGGGGACACGGCGGTGCTTAGGTAGGAAGAACGTCGTGCTTTTTCGTACTTGTCTCAGTCTGTCTTTCTGTCTCTCTTTCCACCTTTCTTGCCTTCTTTTTAAACCAAGTAATGATGCTGGTGGTGATCACTATCAAAAGACTACATTTCAGGAAATTCAGTTGCTGATTCTGCGTGGAGCCATGGCCCCTTAACCCCGGGGCAGGTAGCAAGCCGGACTGGTGATGCTAAAGCACTTTGCCGGAACGACAGGTAGCCCGGGGATGAGTGAAGTGTGAGGTTTAAGAGGAGCAGGTGCCACTTGGAAACTAAATTCACAAGGTCTCTGTTTTATTGTCATGGGGTACTCTTGGAGAGTCTGACAAGTTTATCAGGTTGTTTCTATTTTACTGCAGCCTAAGCGACTTTTTCAAACTGATGGCTGGCTCCCTGCTCCCATGTATTTTCCCTCTCACTTGGACACTTAGGCTCAATTTCTCCCTTTTCAGTTTTCTTTCTTTCCTCTTACCGCTTTCTCCCTTTTCTTTTTCTCCCTTCGTTTTCTTTTCTCTTTTCCATCTCCCCCCTTCTTCCTTTGCCTCTTTTCATTCCTTTTCTATTTTTCCTCCCTTTTTTCTCCTCATATTTTCTTTTTTATCTCTAATTTCTCTCAATCACTCTAATTTCTCACCTCTTATTTAACCCACTTTTCTCCACTCTTTACCTTTCTCCATTCCCCATTTTTCTTCTTCATTAATATCCCTGTTCTGTGATCTCTCTCTCCCTCTCTCTCTCTCTCTCTCTCTCTCTCTGTCTCCCTCTGTCTCTCTCTCTTTCTCTTTTTGACTCACATTTCCCATCTCTTTCCCCATCTCGGTTCCCATCCCTGTCAGACACACGTATGTTCCCTCTAACCCCTTCCAGTACCATTTTCTCACCCTCACAAATCTCTTTCTTAACCACACTCCCTCACATACTCTGTTTCACATTCTCACACATGCTGGCACTTCCATACTCTCCCTAACAACCACTTTCACATTCAGATTCTCTTCTACTGTCTAAAAGGCACACGCTACTTCACTGTTGCACACATTGTCACTCACACATGTGTACACACAGTCTCTCTCTTTCCTCTCTCTATCCCCTCATCTTTCCCTTTTCCTCCCTTTTCCCATTTTAAGTTTTGCTTTTGCTCACTCTCCCTTCTTCCCTTCTTTTCCCCAAGCTTGAGCATCGAAATGTTTTGTTATTAATGAACATCCATAGACTAATTTTATCTTTAAACAACACTGCAGATAAGCTTCTAGAAACATTTTTTCTCCTGTGAAAATATAAATTGATAATCAGCGGTGCTTAGATCTAAACAAGGCTAAATGCCCTTATTCCTTCATTTCCCATTGCCCTCCCTTCACCCCATGACACTTCCACCTGACATATATCTCAAATCTCCCTGAAAGATCTTCTTTCTCTCCACTGGGTGGTAGTTGGCTTGTAAGAGCAGATTGCACAAAGTCAGTATATGTGGCATGTCTAAGGTGAAACAGAGTGGGCTATGTTTTATTTGAGTCATGCAATATATTTTAAATTTAATGATCTGGGATCTGGGTGTGGTAAATGATTTACACCTTCTAAAACATGCTTATGAGTCCAAATTCATCTGGAATACTATTGTAGTTTCTAATATACATTAATAACGTGCTTTTATAATATATGCTATCTCTACTGTAAATGCAAAATGCCACTGGATGTATACAAAAGTAACAAATGATTTGTTATAACTTAGTAAAATACCTTTCATTGTTGGTAAAAGAGATGAACTTTTGGTCACACACGGAATATAAATTAAATCCTTGTTTATGTTCTTTATATTAAGTTTGTTTTGGAAGTTTAAACAACAGTAAGGATGAAGTGCTATCTTTAGAGGTTGCAAACACTTATCATTGGAACTGTGATCTATATGTTTGTAGCAGTATATTGCCTATTTGTAATGAGCATTAACACTTTCAATCTAAAGGATTTGATAGACTGCTTGTTTTTTAATGGTATATCTTAGGTGTTTTGTTTCTATTAAAATAACTGAACCCATGTTCTGCCTCTAGGAGACCTATGTTTAGTTCAGTCATTGCTTCCAATAGTGAAGCTTCTCTAACTAGTGACACCAATATCCTTCCTGGTTTGTTGTTTTGGTGCCGTCCTCATTTACTTGTGTGCACTGTACCTCATCCATTTATATGCTATATCCTGAGTTTTGTCATATCTTAGTTTAGGGAACTTCTGACTTTTAAACTTTTAAAAGAGAATACAACCTCTGTCTCTTCTGAATAATGTTTCTAACCAATTACAATGTTTTTTAAAGTAAACAGAATCTTTTTTTTTTGTCATATGAAGCAAATCCAATCTGCATTATTTTTTACTCAGAATAATTTGCTTACAGTAATTCTAGAATTCTCTAGGGAGTATCCTATTTTTTATCTTTTTTACTTTGCCCACAGGTTTTAAACACTCTTAACGTGTATATTTATAAGAAATCCTCTTTCTCTTAAAACAGATGTTAAATTGTGTCAGTTATTTTTCTTGACTCATCTGCAACTGGTATTTGCTCTCTTCATAGACCAGTACAGAAGAGCTTAAGGACTAATTGAGTGTAAGTCAGGTGACATACTTTTCATCAAAAGTAATGAAACAGAGTTATAGTTTATGTTTTCACTTTGGATACTTGGAATTGTATTTGATCTAATTATCTAATTCATTAGAAAACAAAACAAACAAAACAAAATCTTCCCAAATACATACACACCCTCACGTCAAAGTACAGAAATCTAGTACTCAAGAGAACACTTTACTGAATTACATGAGTTCATTTATTAAGCTTTACACAGTATACTCTATTTTTAATGTAACGCATTCCTCAAAGTATCTCTAATAAAAAGCAAATAGTGGCATAAAAGTTATCAAATAACTAAGTGCTAAAGGCCTGAAAGTGCAAACGTGTCAGTCAGTGACTCTGTTGCTTGTGGTTACGTTAATGAAACAGAAGTTTAAAGGTCAAATCATACGTTTTTATATCCTAAATGCCAGAATGTCTGTTTTAGAGAAAAGAATCAAGAAAAGCAAAACTTCCCTTAAGTGGTGTTATCATACAAAAGGGAATTCATTCTGTGATCCACAAACTGTATCTATCATTTTGTAAATCATCTTCTCTATTTGGCTTAAATAGAGGACTTATACTGAAGTTCCATTTAGTTATTTCAACATTCTTATCAGTTTAACTTTGCCTCTTAAGGTTAGTGAAACAATATATTAAATGTCAAAATGTCCATTATTTCTAATAATGATATTCACTGATAAATCTCTGAAGGATTCACATGAGGTATTTGGACATTCTTGATAAAGTATTTAATGATGCATCTATTCAATACAATAACTTTGGTACTTCCCTTACCTAAACTTTAAATGAATGCATGGATGTCTAGAGTACATTGTAATTTGCTACCAATACAAATTAATATTTTCATTAACTTATGAGATACTAGATATTAGATTGCTACCACATTTAATACTTATTGCTATTTTATGCTTAACAGAACTTGTTAATTTGTGTATAGAGAAATTAACTTCTTCTCTAGTCTTCAAATTGCATTTTAAAGTACATGGAAGATCTGAGTTAATGCTTCATGAGGTGACATAGCAAAGAACAGGAGATGCTAGAACCACATTGGTCATGCTTCAGGACCCAGTGTTTCTAGACCTAGAAAATCAAGGGGAACATAATTCTGCTCTGGCTCAATACATTAATTTCAGATGACTTTTTTTTTTTTATAGTTTTGAAGCTACTTTAATGTGAATCAGTCACTTTATTCTTACCTTATTAACAAATACAGTTATGTTAACATGTCCAAAAATGTTTAATATTCTTTGGAGATAATGCAAGGAATAGCCTCATTTATATCATCCCAGTTTTTAAAAAGACATGTCATTTTTAAGCTAGTTCTTTCATCTGTTTCTACTTCAACTCATCTATGAATTTTGTACATTTTAAGCTGCCATCCTGATATGAATTCAAAATATCCTATTCTCTGTTTGTCATGCTTTAATCGAAGGTAGGAAGGAAGGTTCTTTTCTTAAATGTGATATCTTCTTTAGCAAAGTTGAACACAACTTTGTCATTTTAATGCAATAGATTTGAATGGAAGTTATATGAGATCCTAATAATGATATTGTAATAAGGCAGAAGACTTTTGCTTCAAGCATACAGCATAGAGCACATTTATGCAGAAGATATTTCCATTGGAAGTCACAAAACTTTTACAAGTAGATTTATAAATGGATATGACAAGCATTTATTACTTCTCAGCCTATTTGTCCAATACATTTGCCTTTTGATTACGTTAATTAGTTTTGGTTTAAAATGTATGCTATTGGATACAAGAAAGTAAATGATTTATGTATGAGAATGCAGAATTACCAATAACAATAGAGTCGATTATACTGTACTTTGGGAATATCATTGAAGAGTCTCTTCAGTGAGGCTCTTCAAACTCATCTGTTAAGTCATCCCTACACATTGATGCATCACATATTCCATATGTACTGTTCAACTATATAGGCATTTTCAGTTTAGAACATTAAGGCACTATTTAGAAACCTACATCCTTATTAAATAGTGTCATTGAACAAATATTTTTAAAATTCTGAGGTTTTTTTCCTTCTTTAAAGGAGAAGTGGTAATAGATAGTCATGCTGAGTCATTTTGGAAAAATGCACTCCAAAATATGGAATAAAATGCTACAGTGTTACCTGTAGTGATTTGCAGAGCTGTTCTATTAGCATGACACATTACTTGATACATTAATACATAATCATTCATTATATTAAAGAACAACATAGTATTTTTAAATTTTCTAGATAAATTTATTTTTGTCCAATTTTTTTTAGTTTAGAAGATCTGATAAGCCCATGTGGTTGTATGTCTTTGAGCACAAGCATATGTTAATGAACTACTTATTTTAAATAGATTGGATTTACAATTAAATAGCTCCATGAGATAAGTTAATTCTGAAATACCTGACTTTTGGAATGTTTGGAGAAATGTTCACATCCTGTATGTGACAGTTCTAGGCCTGATTAACCAGATCCAACCTTCATCCTTCTCCTATGCTGTGCTATTGGAGATAGATGATGAAACTAATCCCCAGGCTGCACTTCCCAGTTGTCCACGTCAGCTGTCTTCAGGCTGTGGTTGTCCAATGGAAGGTAGTTTTAGGAGAAGGGAGGATATGATGAGTGAGAGGCCAAGGTGTTTCTCCCTTCCTTCATTGCTTTGGGCAGTGTTCAGCAGTGTCTCCATCTCCCACTAGATAAACGGCTCTTGGGCTTCTGTATACTGCCTCACCCATTTGTTCTTCCATCCTAAAAGTAGCAATGGCTTCCTGCTGTTCTAACTGTTGGGCTGTCTTATCATCATGTGTTCTTCTTCTCAACTTTTCCATCCTCTTTGCAATCAATTCCCTGCATTAAATTCCCTCTGTTTTAAATATTCAGAATGGTTTACATTTTGCTGGTAGAACCCTGATTGATACATGGTGAAAAGTAATAGTTTCAGTGATTTTAAATATATTGGGTTGAATTACTGTTTTGCTCATGGTAACATAAATGTTGCTTCCTAGAACTGGATATAATAGTTGTTTAAGGAGGTAGGCATAGAACTATAACAACACTGGGGCATATTACGAAGAAGAAAAATGGATATTTGGGGTATTGTCCACACCCAGATTATGGTGAGCACAATAAACCAATTATATAAATATTTAGTTAAATATATGATTGAATAATTAATTTCAGAAGAAAAAATGTAAAGATGCTATGCATAGGAAAATAAAGTAGTTGAAGAATATAAATTGGCAAGAATCAATAATACTGTTTTTGTTTTTGTTTTTGTTTTTTTCCCCCACTGAGCAAAAGAGAACCAGGGCTAAACTCTGTTTGTGGATATGTGGTCAAAATGCTGAACTAATTCCTACAGTGTTGACTATTGAAATCAATAGGAATTAAAGGCCTTTCTTTTATGTAGCTTAATACCTGAAGAGCAAATCAAAGTTTCCAGTTTCTTATGAAGTATGTGATCATAACAGTACACATAACCGCTGTAGAAATTAGTCTCTCAAGTCATTTGAAACTTTTTGTTAGAAATCAGATCACTTTTCTACCATATCCTATTCAAAATGTCATACACTAAGACATTATAGACATCACATCACTAACATGGAAGAGCTAAGGGAAGCTTTATTAGTCGGAATTGTTTGTTTTTACTCTCCCGCTTAACTATTAGATGATGTGGTGAGCTTCCCCTTACATTCTTCAAAATTCTTTCTAAAAGATATTTTGTAGGTGTCTGGCTCCAATATAAACAAGCAGTCACCATAAAGTCCTACTTTTGGTGACTTTCCCCACATTTTTGCAGGAAAGATGGTAATTTAAAACCATAATTAATGCAATGACCATCTCTAAAGAATGCTCAAGAGAGGATTCCTGAGTTGGGAAGGAAGTCATGCTTAACTCATTCTTCTCAAAGTTTTGCTGATCCATTATAGATTGTCATGGACATTTTCTGTGTATAAGAGAAAATAAAATGTATTGCTCCGTTTTTCCTTGGAACATCATATTACCTGCCTTTTGGCTTTTGTACAGGAAACTTTAAATTGGGCCACATGCTATTTTGTCAGGTATTTTATGTGTTTCAAGTTCACCAATGGAAACAAACTTCCCAAACTACTAGAGAGTAAAATCTAGGATTTTTCTACACGGGCATAATCATTATCAAATTGGATTTTGATTAGTCCACTGTATCTAAAAATATGACGATTTACAAGATGTTGGAGAAATTTAATATTAGTAAGAAGTTTTTTGACATTTTGTTAAAGTACTTTCTGTTTTTTACTGTATTAATTTTGGTTGTCAAAACACAAGGGTTGGGCTTCCCTGGTGGCGCAGTGGTTGAGAGTCCGCCTGCCGATGCAGGGGACACGGGTTCGTGCCCCGGTCCGGGAAGATCCCACATGCCGTGGAGCGGCTGGGCCTGTGAGCCATGGCCACTGAGCCTGCGTGTCTGGAGCCTGTGCTGCACAACGGGAGAGGCCACGACAGTGAGAGGCCCGCGTACCGCAAAAAAAAAACAAAACAAACAAACAAAAAAAAAACACAAGGGTTTGTAAGCTCTGTGACTGTTGTTCATCTATTTCTAGGGCTTTAACGTTGAACCTTGCATATACCAGGCCAACATCCACTATATTTTAAATTAATGAATTTTTTGGAAGGATAAGCGAAGGATTAAATGTATTTGTTCCTTGGTTTATTAATTGTTTCAAATTTAATAATATTGTAATATCTTTAATACTATGATAGATCTGTGTGTTTATAGTGATTAAGTATTTTTTATCGAATCCATTTATCAGTGGTCTCTGCCTTAAATAATTCCTGCAGAAGTCCTAGTGGGTTGAGACATACACATTGGAATCATTCAGTGTCTTTAAATTCAGGACACAATCTACTAGTGGGTCTTGAAGAAAATATACTGTATACTAAAACTATTTA
Organism: Delphinus delphis; assembly: GCF_949987515.2. Classification (NCBI taxonomy): domain Eukaryota; kingdom Metazoa; phylum Chordata; class Mammalia; order Artiodactyla; family Delphinidae; genus Delphinus; species Delphinus delphis. The sequence continues at coordinate 62,058,900 of NC_082683.1, read as the reverse complement.
AAAAAAAAAATACTAAAATAGGGTAGAAAGCATTTTACATAATAAAGATAAGTATCATTTAATTAAACTTTTATTTTGTGTGTTTGTGTACTGTGTCAAGATTTTAGATATATATATATATATATATATATGTATATATATATTTTACTGTGGGTTTCAGCAGAAAATGTTTGGAATGCAATGATACAGTTGTAAGATTATTGAGATGTACTTATAGTTTTAAGAAGATCTAAGATTTTAAATTATATAGGTAGGTTTTTGCTCTTTGCAATTATAATCAACAGATAACAGGAACAGTTCGAAATTGCAAAATATCTGTTGTAACCTTCTGACATTTTTTCTGTTTCTACCTCAACTCATGGAGCCTCCTCTTCCTTTCTTCTAAGGCTTCAATTAAATAAAATCAATAAAGATACAGAGGTAGAGAGAATTGGCTATTTGCTTTGAATGAATAACTCTCAATTGTGAAAAGTAGTTACACTCCCCAAGCCAGAGCATAACTTTTGTATCATTCTGTCTCTCAGAGGTAGGTCAACATTACTTTATAAACCACAGGGTATTGATACTAGCTGATAGAATTTTAATGTGGTCACGTGGCTTTGATTTATAATGTTGAGGAGGTTATCTATTAGCATTGTAGTTTCTAAGCCATATCAAGTTCTGAATCCTGACAGAGGACCTTTGATGCTCCTAAGCACCGAACTGGCATGGAATTTGGTCTTTTAATCACTTTCTTTAGGAAAAGGGGAATATAGGAAAGGAGGAATTCGGCAGTGTTGCCAGCATTAAGTGTTGCTCTTTTGAACGGAAGCCAATACATTATACTTTCCAGATAGCTGGTATTTGTTCAATTTAAGGAAGATGTTTATAACACTTTTTGGTCCAGAAGTAAATTGCTCTTCACTGAATTTCACTAAGTTGTTTGGACACAGGTCCAGTGCCCATGCTGAAGCTATAAGATAGGGCTGATTTAAAACTATAACTACTGCCATAAAGTATTGAAAGATTTTGGATGATTTAAAGGGCAATGGGAAAAAATGTGTTCTGTTGTCTTCGGAAACCGCTTTACTCTCATGCAACTAAAGTAAATTTAGAGATATTAAAAGGATTTAAGAGATATTATGAACATAAGAGCTATAATCAGAAGGCAGAGAGTATTGTTTGTATATTCTCTCCAATAACATCACATACTCTTGTATCAGAATATTACATGAATAAATCGAAGGGATCATAAAGTTTCCCTAATGTTATAGATATAATATTTCTTATAGAAGATCATACTTAGATATATCTGATTTGTAAATAACCTAGTTTCAAATTAATGTCTTGGTACTTGATCAGCTAAATAGAAAATGGTATCTCTACTACTTAACATATTCCTGGCACATTGTTAGTGCTCAAAATCTGTTTTTATTCCTGTCCTGCCCCTAGGGGATATATGTATAAGTATAGCTGATTCATTTTGTTATAAAGCAGAAACTAACACACCATTGTAAAGCAATTATACTACAAAAAAGCTGTTAAAAAAATTCTGAATGTTGAATGAAGGAATTGAAGGAAAGAGGGAGGAAAGGAGAGAGGAAGAAAGGGTGGGAAGAAAGTATGTTGCGATATATGAGTGACTTCTAATCAAAATCTAAAACTTTGGATCACTGGGATACATAAAATTCAGCCCATATTGTACTACATGGAATAATTATAATAAAAAGGAATAAATCTTATTTCATGTGATTCATTAAATAATTGGAATAATCTTAAGCCTACATCCTTCCCATGAGGAAGTGATATACATCGTACACACTGAAGTTCTGAAAAAGTATTTTACACTCAAGTATATGTCTTCCTTCCATGTTACTGGTCCATTTGTGTTTATTTTAAAAGATAGATAGTAGCATTTTACCTTGGCCTGTAGTTGGATCAGGGGCGAATTTGGGGGAATATGTTCACAAAAAGAAATTATATACAAGTCTTTGTGTAACTGCTCCCCTGTCTTCTTGAGCATATGTCGATCATTTTTCTTGCTCACACATCACTTATATGAAATAATAGGTATAAAGAGTTACTTTTGCTTATGCACAGAGTTTATCTTCTGTTGTAATTGTTTAGTTGCACTGAAACCTGTCATGCTTTGAGGTGTCTAGGATGGGAGTGAAGAGAGTGTGAATACCTACTGCTCTGCTTACTGGCTATGTGACCTTGAATGAATGCCTTACCTTCTTCACTTCGTACCTCCCTGGCAGAATGACATGGATTATGTGAGATAATGCATGTAAAATGCTAACATATTATCTGCCATTTAGTAAGCACTACATTTATATTAGCTAATAATTTTATCTGCTTTTCTTCTGCTAGTCTCAGTCTGAAATTCGTTACTTACTGATATGGGTATATTTCTCCCCATGTAAATCATTTTACCAATCATTTGTGAACCCACTGTATAATATTCATTGAACATATATTTTTGTTGTGATGTTGTTAAAATAACACTTAAGTAAAACCTTGTAATATCAAATGGTGAGCTGAACCTTGGTTCAACAGAAGACTGCAGGGAAAATTGAAATAGAAAAGTTTGTTTCTCACAGGGCTTGGAGGAAGTACACGGCATACCTCCAGGGGTTGCATGGAGAGGTCAAGGCAGGATGCCTGCAGAGAGAGTGGCAGGACCTGGGGCACATGACTTTATTAGGGTTCCTGGATGGGGTGCTTTTGGGTTCCCTGGCTAAGGCCAGACTGGTCCATTCAAACCAAAAAGAGTAGGAATCTAAGGGATGCACAAGGGGAAGGCACACGTGGTAGACAGAGGAGAATGTTGCTCACAGGGGCTGCTGGGGAAGTGATGTTGGGACCTTACATTTGCTTGTTAGTCTTCTCACCTTATCTAGGACATGCACTGGCCGGAGGGGCTAGTGTCAGTTCAAGGTCCCTTTGGCCCACTTGGCGCCCACTTGGTCACACAAAGTGGATGCCCAGGCAGGAATAGCATAAGAGTAGTTTAGCTAAATTTTGACATTTTATATTTTATATTTTAAAGATTCTATTTAATGGGCATACTTGTATTTGTTGTTGTTGTTGAGCCCAACAAGCAAGTGAGAGGACTCCAAATCTGGAAGTAGAAACACACCAAAAAGAGGTTTTTATCTAATAGGGTGCAGACCCAGAGAACTCAGTAGCAGTGAAACCTCAAATTTTATTCTCAACAAACTGATGGTAATTTGATTCACTTACCAGAAGTAAGAGATCATTGTAATTGGATGTTCACTTGAAACATCAAAGACAGAAGAAAAAAATGAAAAGAGACAGAAGAGAAGAAATTAGAGGGATTAGAAAGTACAATGAGATGGCAGTGGAGGAGTTAGATTAACATTTGTGACAGAGTTTAGAATGGCAGAGGTGATAACTGGTGACAACATTGGACTTGTCGATAAGAGGGTTAAAATTTTAAAAAATGGCTATATAAGGCCTCCCTGGTGGCTCAGTGGTTGAGAGTCCGCCTGCTGATGCAGGGGACATGGGTTCGTGCCCCGGTCCCGGAAGATCCCACATGCCGCGGAGCGGCTGGGCCCGTGAGCCATAGCCGTTGAGCCTGCGCATCCGGAGCCTGTGCTCCACAATGGGAGAGGCCACAACAGTGAGAGGCCCACGTACCGCTAAAAAAAAAAAAAAAAAAAGGCTATATATTCTGGATAAGGTAGCAAATAATTATTCAGGGTTAGAGATGCCCTTATGGTTTCTTAAGGCATCTATATGTTATGCTGAAGGCAGTGCAGTTCAGAAGTAGTCTGTAATGGGCAAGAACTTTCTGTCTATATTGCTATTTTTATCTACAGACAATATATTCAGTAGAAGCTCAGAAAATATGAATGCTTGCTCTAATACTGAACATTTGCCAAATGCACAGCAGAATGATTTAAGTTTATAATCATGACGGAGCCATCAACATCATGATTCAGATTCAACTAACACATATTAAGTACTGACTATATATGACATACTTTCACAACAATATGCAATGAGGTATTGCTTTTCCAGTTTTATAGCCAAGTAAATTCAAACTTGAAAAAGTAATGTAACTTGCCCCAAGTGGAATAGGTAGTGGCTGAGCTGGAATTCCAATCTAGGTACTTTTATTCCAAGCTCCATGACTTTATTATCTTGCATCTCTCCCTAAGAAAAGATCAAAATAATTGATAAATTTATTGCTTACTACACTATTAAACATTATTAAGCACAAGCTGCATTTTAGTTACTAAGTTGATAATGATTAAAACCAAGAAGACATGTCATGGATTTGATGAAAAATGTGAAATTATTTTAAATGAGAGTAAGTACTTAGAATACATTACATAGTCATAAGTATTTACTAGTTGGAAAATAGTGAATTCTTAGAACTATAAATATTCTAGAAAAAAAAGAAACCCTCTCATCTCAAAATGATTTTATCCCTAATGATTACAAGCTACTGATAATACGAGAAAAGAAAATGAACAGCTTTTGAATGCCCTTTATAGTTAGGCATTATACATTGGTTACTTCCTCGAAACCTTGAAACAACCTACGGTTTTTCTCCTTTGTAAGTGGAGAAACAAACTCATAGAAGATGAAGATGAATATCTTTCTGAGCCTTAATACAGCTTGTTAATGGCATAACCAGGGGTTGATTCTAGGCCTATGAGTCTCCAAAGCCCTTGCTCATTTTTTTTTTTTAAAGCCATAATATTTCTTGGAGTTTTTTGTATACTGTAGTCCTTAACAGAAAGGAAAGAAGCCATTACTTGCTATTGTATTCCAAGTCCCCAAATTAATCTTTTGAATGCTAATTCTGGTGTAACTGAACAGCTGAATCAAGTTGAATTAGAACCCCCCCCCCCCCCCCCCCCGCTTTGAAAAGGGGTAGGCAGCCTAGAGTGTTGAGCACTGTTATTTCCCAAAATAGATGGGAAGATCAAAAAAAAAAATTCAGGGACCTATAAAAGATGCTGTTATTCCAATTTCATTAAACATGTCAGTAATATGTTAAGAGTCTTATGTTTAATTTCAGTTAATCAATAAAATGAAACATTAGAATTAGACAGTTTTCCTTTTTCTGATAGCTGGTAGGAGTATGTAGGTTTTAGAGCATAATTGAACGAAAACTTGTTTTTATCTGATCCTGTGTAATTTAAGAATTTTCTTAAATGTGTTACATATCCACTTTCTGTAGATTTTATGTGTGCACCCAAGAGGAGAGTATACTTCATGACGACTTGTTCTTTGGTTACGCAAAGCTTTCCCAATATAAAGTCCTGTTTTTGTCTCATATCATTCAAGAACATTTTCAACCCTCTATAACCCAATTCTAACTCTTCCCTCTCTGAATGCCTACACCTATCCATTTTATTTTGTTTATTTTATCAATTTCACATTACAGTATATTGTTATCTATTTTGACTTTGCAAAAGACTGTAACAGCCATTGTCTTATATAATAGTCACTCACTTCTATTGTTGCAAATTCTTCAAGAACTTTGTATTTGTATAGAATATGTTTACTAAATTCTGAGATACTTGAATTGATTTTTTATTTTCCTTTCGTCTTTCAGGAATTTGTTTTGTATTTTTCCCATTCATTGTGTAGTTCTTTTTCTGTAGAAACATGTTCTTTCAGGCATTCATTCACCAATTTTTCAACATGTATTTATTTATTTACTTTAAAATTTATTTATTTATTTTATTTTATTTATTTTTGGCTGCATTGGGTCTTCGTTGCTGCACGCGGGCTTTTCTCTAGCTGTGGCTTTTCTCTAGAGTGGAGGCTACTACTCTTCATTGTGGTGCGCGGGCTTATTGCTGTGGCTTTTGTTGCAGAACGGGGTTCAGTAGTTGTGGCACGTGGGCTCAGTAGGTGTGGCTCACGGGCTTTAGAACACGGGCTCAGTAGTTGTGGTGCACGGGCTTAGTTGCTCGGCAGCATGTGGGATCTCCCCAGACCAGGGCTCAAACCCATGTCCCCTGTGTTGGCAGGCAGATTCTTAACCACTGAGCCACCAGGGAAGCCCAACATGTTTATTGAGTGCCTGTCATATGCTAGACACTTTCTATGAGTTTGAGATACAGTGATATAAGAGATAAGGTCTTGTCTATTGAATTTATGTTCTAGTTCAACATGTGTCTTTAAACAGTGTTGTGTAGAAAACTTATATTTGACTTTTTACTTCACCAGCTATTAGCTCTGTGGTCACAGGCAAGTTATGTGGGTTTTATGAGACTCAGTTTTCTTGTCTGTAAAATAGAAATACTTATAGCTACTCCTATACTTTTCTAAATCCTACTAATAATGCATGTGAATGTATTCACAGTATTCAGCACATAGTTGGTGCTCAATGTCAGTGTCTTTTCTTTCTCTCTTTCCCACCCTTGCTTTAATATTATAGATGTAATTTACAGCCAGGACTATCTAGTTAAAGTAATTGTTACATGTTATATTGTGCTTCCTGTGTTTCTGTTTGTTACCTAATACCTTCTGAGGCTCACCTACTTTTAGTTCAAGGCAGCTCTGTGGTACCTTGAAAAAGTAGAGTTAATCTGAACATATGATAACATCATTCATCTTATTTCTATTTCTTGGAATCATTTTTTTCTTCATCTGAGTTGCTTTGCCTTTGTACTGTCCTCTCTTTTCTACTTTTGTACATGGATTTTCCCCTAAATTTATTGTTAGTTTTTGACATATTCTGAATTTCCATGAAGAATGTATTTTCTTCCTGACAGTTGCTTCTGTTTGCATCTAAACCTTCTTATCATCATTATATGTTTCTTCTAAAATCCCACACTTTTCTCAATGTACTTACTTTATCATTTTTCTTGGTTGGAAGGGTAATTTATAAGGAACACTTTGTAATTATCACCTGTTCCTCTGTTTGATCAACAGAGCAAACAGTATTTGAAATTATTCTGCCAATAATTCTTCATTGAAATAGTACTTCCCTGCTTTAGCCACTTCATTTTATGAATTAATTTGACCTTCTACTCCCAATAGAAAGTATAACACTTCTCTCTAATTTCAATAATTGATGAGCTGATTTTCTGACTTCCTGGGCATTCTAAAAAAGTCTCATCATATTTGACATGTATAATCCCTGATTTCTGGCAGACAATATTTAAACTTTTCTATATCACCTAGCTTCAAGTAGCATACAATTTGCATGATTTTATATGGGGAAATCACTAAAATGTAAATTATTGTTAATTTTCTTCATTTACATTAAAATCTCTATTCACCTCTCTTCTCCTATACAAGAATACTGTGCTTTTTCAAATTCCTTCTAAACCTTTCAATATCTTCATCATTTTTCTACTTCCAGCTACCTATACATAGGCTTTTAAGTTGGGCTCTTTTTAAAAAAGCATCATATTTCTTTGAATCATTAAAAAAACTTGGATCAGGAAACTGATTAAGATTAGTTACCTCTCTATAAAGTGGGTTAATGATAGTATCCAACCTATAGGCTATGAGAATTAAATGAGATAAGGTTTGCATATGGTACAAAATAAACAATAAATTTTAGCTATAATGATTTTTATAAATATCATTAACAATAGACCTTCATTAATAATTTAGGGAATTAGCTGACAGCAGCCAAAATCAAGATCCTCTGGTAATATGTTTACTTCTATACACTGCAGGATACTTTAGGGACTTACTTCATTAATTATTCTTTATTTCAGATAGGTCTTCTTTCTATTGCCCTATCTTGTGGGACTTTCTTCTCCTCAACAGGTGATTTTCCAAAATGGCTTTTCAGTAATTTCCAAGTTCTATTCATTTTCTAAATGTAGCTCAATGCTAATTTTTTTCATGGAATCTTTATTAATTGCTCAGAATTTAAGAGATGAAAGAAAAATGTAAACACATGGGGGTATATATATCCCCAAATTTATATACACAAATATATACATACATGTACATATTTAAAAATTTATTTATTTCACACTTTTGTAAGCCCAAATAATTACCTTGCATTATTGCTGGACTGAAGAAAATATGTTTGGTGAACATAAGCAGCTCCTTTCTTGTATTTTAGTTATTTATATACATGTTTTATAGGATACCTCTACCCGACTCTAGGCCTTGAGAAGGAAGAATTGCTACCTTAATTGCCCTTGTATCCCCTGGGGCCTTGAACGTCTTGGTGAGTAGAAAAATATTCGTGGAAATAAGTAAATGAATCTACAAAAAACCAGTTTCTCACAATAGAGTTTTGCATGTCTGGTTTGTGAAGTATCTATTTATGAGATACAGATACTTTTAATTTGTGAATTTATTATAGTTTGCTGTTAATTAACATTTTATACACAAGTCCCTCTTGGAGTAGAGGTTGAGGTGAATATATATCCACATCTCCATTCCTTAGTGTTCATTTTAGTGTTATATAGATCACTTGCCAGAAATTTTATGAGACATGGGGACATGTTTGCCTTGTAAATATTACTGCCGTACTCCTGAAAATATTAATATCAATAACATTATAATGATACAATAACATGGATGGGAAATAGTTGCACCAAAGATCATTTCAGGAATTAATCAGTGTGTTGTTATTATTTTTGTAAGTAACACTACCTAAAAATAAGAATTTTTGGTATTTGGTTAAACAAAATCACTTGAATTCTAGAGTGAATGGTGCTGTAGTGTCTTTCCCCCTAATTTTTTTGAGTAGAAGATCATAAATAGGTTATCGCAAGTTAGGAGGAAGAATTAAGTTACAATTTAAAGGTAAAGGGGCCAGTCAGATACATTTCAGAGTGGTAACATTGTGATGAATATTGTGTTATGATAATGAAGATAATACCTATGATTGCTGTAGCCTAATAAGAAAATAATTTTTAAATTCATAAAATTAGGCAGGCAGCTCATTGGAGGCTTTTCAAATGTCTAATAAGTTCCTAATAGGTATACATAATATTTCATGCCTTAGGGATTTAAGAAATAGAGCCCTCAGTTTTTTTTTTTTTTAATCTTTATTGGAGTATAATTGCTTCACAGTACCACATTAGTTTCTGTTGTACACCAAAGTGAATCAGCCATGTGCATACATATGCCCCCATATCCCCTCCCTCTTGAGCCTCCCTCCCATCCTCCCTCTCCCACCCCTCTAGGTCATCGCAAAGCGCCAAGCTGATCTCCCTGTGCTATGCTGCTGCTTCCCACTAGCTAAATATTTTACATCTGGTGGAGTATATATGTTGGTGCTACTCTTACAGTGCCCCAGCTTCTCCCTCCCACCCCGTGTCCTCAGGTCCATTCTCTGTGTCTACATCTTTATTACTGCCCTGCAACTAGGTTCATCAGTACAATTTTTTTTTTATTCCATATATATGTGTTAACACATGGTATTTGTTTTTCTCTTTTTGACTTACTTCACTCTGTATGACAGACTCTAGGTCCATCCACCTCAATACAAATAAGTCAATTTCGTTTCTTTTTATGGCTGAGTAATATTCCATTGTATATATATGCCACATCTTCTTTATCTATTCATCTGTTGATGAACATTTAGTTTGGTTCCATGTCCTGGCAATTGTAAATAGTGCTGCAATGAACATTGTGGTACATGTCTCTTTTTGAATTATGGTTTTCTCAGGGTATATGCCCAGTACTGGAATTGCTGGGTCATATGGTAGTTCTATTTGTAGTTTTTTAAGGAGCCTCCATACTGTTTTCCATAGTGGTTGTATCAGTTTACATTCCCACGAACAGTGCAGGAGGGTTCCCTTTTCACCACACCCTTTCCAGCATTTACTGTTTCTAGATTTTTTGATGATGGCCATTCTGACTGGTGTGAGATGATATCTCATTGTAGTTTTGATTTGCATTTTTCTAATGATTAATGAAGTTGAGAATTCTTTCATGTGTTTGTTGGCAGTCTGTATATCTTCTTTGGAGAAATGTCTGTTTAGGTCTTCTGCCCATTTTTGGATTGGGTTGTTTGTTTTTTTGTTATTGAGCTGCATGAGCTGCTTGTAAATTTTGGAGATTAGTCCTTTGTCAGTTGCTTCATTTGCAAATATTTTATCCCATTCTGAGGGTTGTGGCCATTCTGACCTGTGTGAGGTAATACCTCATTGTAGTTTTGATTTGCATTTCTCTAATAATTAGTGATGTTGAGCATCTTTTCATGTGCCTCTTGGCCATCTGTATATCCTTGGTGAAATGTCTATTTAGGTCTTCCATCCATTTTTTAACTGGATTGTTTGTTTTTTTGATATTCAGTTCCATTAGCTGTTTGTATATTTTGGAGGTTAATCATTTGTTGTTTCATTTGCAAATATTTTATCCCATTCTGAGGGTTGTCTTTTTGTCTTGTTTATGTTTTCCTTTGCTGTGCTAAGGGTTTTAAATTTAATTAGGTCCCATTTGTTTATTTTTGTTTTTATTTTCATTATCCTAAGAAATGGGTCAACAAAGATCTTTGTGTGATTTATGTCCAAGAGTGTTATGCCTAATTTTTCCTCTAAGAGTTTTATAGTGTCTGATCTTACATTTAGGTTTTTAATCCATTTTGAGTTTATTTTTGTGTATGGTGTTAGGGAGTGTTCTAATTTTATTCTTTTACATGTGGCTGTCCAGTTTTCCCAGCACCACTTATTGAAGAGGCTGCCTTTTCTCCATTGTATGTTCTTGCCTCCTTTGTTGTAAATTAGGGGACCATAGGTGCTTGGGTTTATCTCTGGGCATTCTATCCCATACCATTGGGCATTCTATCCCATACCATTGATCTATATTTCTGTTTTTGTGCCACTACCGTACTGCCTTGGTTACTGTAGGTTTGTGGGATAGTTTAAAATCGGGGAGCCTGATTCCTCCAACTCCATTTTTCTTTCTCAAGATTGCTTTGGCTCTTCAGGGTCTTTTGTGTTTCCATACGAACTGTAAAATTTTTGTTCTAATTCTGTGAAGAATGCCATAGTTTGAAAGGGATTGCATTGAATCTGTAGATTGCTTTGGGTAGTATAGTCATTTTCATAATATTGATTCTTCCAATCCAAGAACATGGTATGTTTCTCCATCTGTTTATGTCATCTTTGATTTCTTTCATCAGTGTTTTATAGTTTTCTGAGTACAAGTCTTTTGTTTCCTTAGGCAGGTTTATTCCTAGGTATTTTATTCTTTTTGTTGTGATGGTAAATGGGATTGTTTCCTTAATTTCTCTTTCTGATTTTTCGCTGTTGGTGTATAGTATTGTCAGAGATTTCTATGCATTAATTTTGTATCCTGAAACCTCACCAAATTCATTGATTACTTCTAGTGGTTTTCAGATGGCATCTTTAGGACTTTCTATGTATAGTATCATGTCATCTGCAAACAGTAACAGCTTTACTTCTTTTCCAATTTGTATTCCTTTTATTTCTTTTTCTCCTCTGATTGCCGTGGCTAAGAATTTGTCCATTTCTATGTGGTTGTCCATTTTATTGGCATATAGTTGTTTGTAGTGGTCTCTTATAATCTTTTGTATTTCTGTGGTGTCAGTTGTGGTTTCTCCTTTTTCATTTCTAATTTTATTGATTTGTGTCCTCTCCCTTTTTTTTTTTTGATGAGCCCAGCTAAGCATTTATCAATTTTGTTTATCTTCTCAAAGAACCAGCATTTAGTTTTATTGATCTTTGCTATTGTTTTCTTCATTTCTATGTCATTTATTTCTGCTCTGATCTTTATGATTTCTTTCCTTCTACTGACTTTGGGTATTCTTTGTTCTTCTTTCTCTAGTTGTTTTAAGTGTAGGGTTAGATTATTTATTTGAGATTTTTCTTGTTTCTTGAGGTGAGATTGAATTGCTATAAACTTCCCTCTTAGAACTGTTTTTGCTGCATCCCATAGGTTTTGGGTCATCCTGTTTTTGTTGTCATTTGTTTCTATGTATTTTTTGATTTCTTCAGTGATCTCTTGGTTATTTAGTAGTGCACTGTTTAGCCTTCATGTATTTGTGTTTTTTACAGTTTTTTTCCTGTAATTGCTTTCCAGTCTCATAGCGTTGTGTTCAGAAAAGATGCTTGATATGATTTCAATTTTCTTAAATTTTCCGAGGCTTGATTTGTGACCCGAGATGTGATCTCTTCTGGAGAATGTTCCATGTACACTTGAGAAGAAAGTGTATTCTGCCACTTCTGGGTGGAATGTTCTATAAATATCAATTAAATGTATCTGATTTATTGTATTGTTTAAAGCTTGTGTTTCCTTATTTATCTTCTGTTTGGATGATCTGTCCTTTGGTGTAAGTGGGGTGTTAAAGTCCCCTACTTTTATTGTGTTACTGTCAATTTCTTCTTTCATGGTTGTTAGCATTTGCCTTATGTATTGAGGTGCTCCTATGTTGGGTGTGTGAACAATTATAATTGTTATATCTTTTTTTGTTATATCTTTTTCTTGGATTGATCCCTTGATCATTATGTAGCGTCCTTCCTTATCTCATAACAGTCTTTATTTTAAAGTCTATTTTGTCTGATACGAGTATTGCTACTCCAGCTTTCTTTTAATTTCCATTTGCATGGAATATCTTTTTCCATCCCTTCACTTTCAGTCTGTATGTGTCCCTAGGTCTGAAGTAGGTCTCTTCTAGACAGCATATATGTGGGTATTGTTTTTGTATCCATTCAGCCAGTCTATGCCTTTTGGTTGGAGCATTTAATCCATTTACATTCAAGGTTATTATCTATATGTATGTTCCTATTACCATTTTCTTAATTGTTTTGGGTTTGTTTTTGTGCGTCTTTTTCTTCCCTTGTGTTTCCCACCTTGAGAAGTTTCTTTAGCATTTGTTGTAAAGCTGATTTGGTGGTGCTGAATTCTCTTAGCTTTTGCTTGTCTGTAAAGGTTTTAATTTTTCTGTCGAATCTGAATGAGATTCTTGCTGGGTAGAGTAATCTTGGTTGTAGGTGTTTGCCTTTTATCACTTTAGGTATATCCTGCCACTCCCTTCTGATCTGAAGAGTTTCTGCTGAAAAATCAGCTGATAGCCTTATGGGGATTCCTTTGTATGCTTTTTTTTTTTTTCTCTCTTTCTGCTTTTAATATTTTTTTCTTTGGATTTAATTTTTGTTAGTTTGATTAATGTTTGTCTTGGTGTGTTTTTCCTAGGGTTTATCTAGTATGGGACTCTCTGTGCTTCCAGGACTTGGATGACTATTTCCTTTCCCATGTTAGGGAAGTTTTTGACTATAATCTCTTCAAATATTTTCTCAGACCCTTTCTTTTTCTCTTCTTCTTCTGGGACCCCTGTAATTCAAATATTGGTGCATTTAATGTTGTCCCAGAGGTCACTGAAATTGTCTTCAATTCTTTCGTTCTTTTTTCTTTATTCTGCTCCTCAGCAGTTATTTCCACCATTTTGTATTCCAGCTCACTTATCCGTTCTTCTGCCTCTGTTATTCTGTTATTGATTCCTTCTAATGTATTTTTCATTTCAGTTGTGTTGTTCATCTCCATTTGTTTGTTCTTTAGTTCTTCTAGATCTTTGTTAAACATTTCTTATATCTTCTTAATCCATCCCTCTATTCTTTTTCCGAGATTCTGGATCATCTTTACTATCATTACTCTGAATTCTTTTTCAGGTAGTTTGCCTATTTCTTCCCTGTTCATTTATTTTGTCTTGTAGGTTTTTACCTTGCTCCTTCATCTGTGACATATATTTTGCACTCTCTTTTTTTTTTTTTTTAAAGTGGGACTGTGTTCCTGTCTTAATGGTTGTTTGGCCTGAAGCTTCCAACACTGGAGTTTATAGGCTGTTGGGTAGAGCTGGGTCTTGGTGCTGAGATGAGGACCTATCTGAGACCCCACTCGGATGAATATTCCCTGGGGTCTGATGTTCTTTGTTATTCCAGTGGTTTGGATTCGGAGCTCCCACCACGGGAGCTTTGGCCCGACCCCAGGCTCGTGAACCAAGATCCCACAAGCCATGTGGAGTGGCAAAAAATAAAAGGGGAGAACAATAACAAAGTAAAAAATAAAATTAGACTAGGAAACTAATAGATATGTTAGAGAGAATATAAAAATATAGATGAATCAACAACCACTGGAAGGTATAACAGTACCATGATAGTAAAAAAGAGGAGGAGAGAAAAGAAAAAAAAAAAAAAGAAAAAAGTGCGTGAAGGCCTTGGCTGTGGAGGGCAGGGCCTAAGCAAGCGTGAGGTTTGAGTGGTGGGCGAGGCCTATGCTTAAAACCCAGACAGCTGGAAAAGGCCCTGGGGGCTATGTGGGGTGGGGCTTAGGTTCAATGGAACAGGAGGGGCCCTGGCATGCCCCCAACCCCTGGTCTCAGAGGGCCGGGGACCTCACCTGGGAGACCAGCAGGCTTCCTGGGCTCAAATGGGCAGGGCAAACACCCTCCTCTCCTCTCCTGCTCCTCTGGTTCTGGAGGGCCCCTCCCGTCTGTCTCTCCTAATCTTACTGTCCTCTGGGGTGTTGATCCTGTCTGGCCTCCACTTCTACTCCCACCCTCAGTCCCCCCACATCCTACTGGTTCACTTGGGGGTTCCTCCTGTCTCTTTGGGCATCAGGGTTCCCCACCAGTGGCCGGCAGCTGCCCTAGTTGGGAGACACTAACTCGCCGTCATCCCACACTGCCATCTTGACTCCACTCCCCATCCCTTAGTTTGGTTTTAAAGGTAAAGAACTTTTGGTTTTTGATGCCTTTCTCATTTAGTAATTAAATGTTACCAAACACTTAGTGAAACACTCAATAAATAGTTTATCAATTGATTGTTTTACATTTCTTTGAACTACTCTTAAACACTGACTTGTTATTCCTAGTAAATTAGGAATACTTTAATTTAAAAATTAATTCTTAATAGTTAAATTAAATTGTGGCATTTGCATCTCAGTTATTTTTCTTAGAGAAAATTCAAAAGAGGAGGTTTGATATACTCTAAGATTAAATGGAAATATTGAAATTGATTGACTTTAGAACCACAAAGCTAATAAAATTAAAGACTAACAAAAACTATCTCCTCAATAGAAGTCAATTTATTATCTATTTTAAATTATTTTCATTTAGTGTTACCAGATAGGCTGGTAGTCAGAAAGGCAGACAGTCGTCATTAGTCATGCATAATTAAAGCAAAATTTTGTCCAGGAGTTTAGAGTTAATGTAGCATACAGAAAAAAATCTGACATATAATGTATACATAAATTAGTACTAATGGTATAGTTATACAACTTTGATTAAAAATAGAATAGTATATTATGTAGAGTTATTGAACTATTCTATAAAGAAATGAAAATTGAATACTTAAAATTTACTTGGCATAGTAGTTTATATAATGAACTATAAATGCATTAATTTAATGTAAATACTCTTAAAACCAATATATAAAATAAATTCTTGCTACTGTTTTACATATATAGAAAAACTAGACCTTGGTACAGTTTTTCAATTTTTTTTTTAATGTTCAAGAAGAGAGTTTTCTAAGAAGAAATAAAATAGTGGCATTTTGAATGATGAATTTTGCCAATAACAAAAAAGTCTATATATTATTAAACATTTTATGGGTGTCAGTAGGGGCTATATTTTCTGTTATTAAAAATAATTTCTCAATTTATATATAAAATATAATTTATATTATAAAAAACTTAAAGTTTGAGGAATTTTAAATATTACTATAAAATTATTTAGTATCCATATATTATTTTACTTTGAATAGTAAACAGTGAAAGAAAAGACATTCTAGGATAATGGATTTCTAAAAACAAAAATGTCATTATTGTTAAAATATATTTAATTATTTTTAGTATTAGTTTCTCTACATTCAAAAGCCTTCAATTTAGAGTCTCTAGTTATTTAAAAATTAAATAATTTCATTAAAGTAGAAATCAAATATGATTATAAATATATATTATAAATTTTGAATTAAAATTTAGACTTATATTTATTTCATACTTGCAAAATAATAATTGTGTATTAAAATATTGCTTATATGTTTTATTTAAATATCATAGCATACTTATGAGGGAAGCAGGACAAGTTTTAAAATTTCAATTTTACAAATGAATAAACTCAGGCTTAGATGCTTAATGACTTCTTATTGGTTATGAATAATAATTATGTCTTGATAATATTAAAGCTTGGACAGGAACTCAGTCTGAATTCTTGTTTAGTATACTTTCTTCATATTACTGATTACATAGACATAAACTAGTCAGTGGTATAGAGTTTAATTTAAAGGGACTCTAGAACATTTCATTTTGGCCTCCATATTGAATATACCTGTCATAACTAAGTGATACCTCTAACTTCCAGGGACCACTTTTTCCTATTTTGATCTATTCTCCATCACATTTTACCCATTCCCACTGAAAAAAATATGTGTTGAGTAAATAATGGAAACTTCTAAGAAGAAATGAAATCACATGAAGAAAATAAAATTAGGGAAAAATAATGAAGTGAACATGACAATCTTTTCCTACTATTACAGTATTGCCATTCTCTTTTGTCATTGTCATTTTTTTTTCTTTTTTGCTTTGATGCCTTCTTCCTTCACTCTGCACCCCAAAAGAAGAAAGTACCTGGAGATGATGAATAACTCTAAATGCTGGTTCTTTAGCCAGTTGCACAATGGAGAAATAATCTTAACCACTTCACTTAATTTGGGGTTAGGAGATCAGAGGGAGATAATTCCTTACAGAAAGTAGTGCCTACATAGCAGTAGTTTGAGAGAGAAAGAACAGACTATTCAAGTAAAGAGAACTTTAAATTCTACAGGAATTGTTTTTCATCTTTTTATTTTGTTTTGTTTTGACTAGATATTTTACATTCATCACAAGTTAAAAAATATATATTATTTAAGGTGGTTTTTATTAAGCATATATTTAACTTTAACAACAGATTTTCCTTACCTTATTAGTTAAAAAATCAAAAACAAACTACTTAAACGTAAAAAAGAAATGAAACATTCCTTTTGGAGAAATAAAACATCCAATTTGTATAGGTAATTTCCAATAATAAAATAAAGGACTTTGATCACTCTTTATCAGCACTTCCTCCAATGGTGTTATGGGGAAAGCTAATCTATACAATATTACTACAAAATAAGCTCTTTCAGGTGACCTGAAATCAACACTCTTATTTCTTCTAAAAAATTCTAACTGGTGCCCTCAGCAGGCAGTAAATTTCTCTTTAATATGTACATGGAAGTTTCTTCCTGTGAGTTGAATTCTGAGGTTAGCAGAGTCAGTTAAAATATGAAATATTTTTTGAAAATACTTGATAAAGACCATTGTTAAAAATAATTATGTTTGAATAGATGTAGGTGGAGTAATATTTGTATTTTGTAATATTTATTGTAAAATAATTAAAATCTAGATGCATTCTACATTTAGAATGCTTCACAAATGTCTTTAAATTTTCATTCCACTTTGAAGAACAAGAAACTGAAAGTCTGATCGTCTTAATTTGAGCACTATGGGGTACAAGAAAGACAGTGTGGAACTTTAATCACAAGTGATATCTGCTGTTTTGTTGACAGAAAAATTAATTTTTAGGAGATTTTTTAAATTGCAGGACTTCTCAATATTTAACATGATGCTGTTAAATATTCATTTTACCAAATATGTAGCTTTATCAAAACCATTTTATCTTGGATTCTTTTTTTCTAAGAAGTACCTTCAAAGCAGTGTTCTGTGTAACTTACACATACATTAGAAGGTTTGCCTATTAAATTTTATTATAAAAAGTGATGAAACAGAATATCTTTAACGCATCATGTTAGGTGCCAAAATCACAAAACTATCTCCACACTGGTTATGAACTTAAATGACAAAAAATCTGTAAAATGGTAGTAAAAAGTTATATGTTTCCATAGCCGTTTATTTACGTCCTAGTTGTGGTGTATTCAGGCAGTTCACTTAACATTTCAAAGCCATGTTATCTATAAAGTGGGGATTAATCTATACTTCACAGAATTTCTATAAGGATAAAAGAGGAAATTTACATAAAGCACTTCATGGCAGTGAAGGATAGTAAGCCATTGATAAGTTTTTGTTATTATTGCTAGTATTATTATTGTTTTAACTTTACAGTTAGCTAATTATTTCAGAAAATAGTCTTAAATGAAAAACGAAACAAATCTAAAAACACAAAAGACACAAGGTAAAAATCCAAAGAATTACTACGAAAAACTGAAGAGTAAGAACAGTGAAAGAGATGAGCTCTGAGAAAACATAAACATTACCTGCTTTGCAATTTTGCCTAAGGTCAAGAATAATTTTATTTGTATCTTATTATTGTCAATGAACATTTATTAGGCTTACCTATGTTCATGCTCTTGTAAGGGTTCATTAAATAGACACAATACTTACCCTTTAGAAGAATGTAATGAGATGTATTCTTTCTATGTATAACCTTCCTTTCTATACTAAGTTTGTATGTTGGAAAACTGTTCTGTGTTGCTGTGGAATATTATAAAATAGTAAAAATTTCAACTCTCATTACAGATGAGATAAAACTCTCCCTCTGGCTTTGAGAAATAGCCTTTAAGTACTAGAATCCTCTACCATGATTTAGTTGATTCCTTGATGAGCCATAAAGCATATCTTCAGTTACACAAGCAGTCACAATTTGACTGAGTGTGTAAAGGGAAAAATGGATTTGCTGAACTAATAATATATGTCAATGTATAAAAGGAAAAGAGGAGAGAAAATAGTAGTATGGAGAGAACTCTTAGGTGCTATCTAAACTCATACCTACTTTATTCTCATCTGTTAATGATCTCAATGATCTCTTCAGGAAGCTGACTGTTTCCCTATTGTATTCTCAGCACCTAGCACAATGCCTTAATTAAGTTTACTGCATTGAATTAAATTGAATTGAACTGATTACTATTCATTGCTTTTTGTCTTTAATATAATTTTCCAATGCTGATCTTACATACTTGGTAAATGTTGACATATCCTACACTGCAAACTTTGGCTTGCTTAGGACTAGTCATAAACCATTTAAATATGTGGTGTTGTCATGGTTCGGATCACATGATTTAAAACAGGAAAAAACAAACAATTTAAAAAAGTATAACAGTAAAGAGCTTGGAAGTGAGCAGAAAAACATTTTCATATTTTATATTGAGATACACTTTTTAAAGAACTTGCATAATTTATTCTTTCTTGTGATCTTCAGAAAGGCTCAATGTGGGGAGAATTGTAAAAGAAATAAAATAACCGAGGTCATGTAGCTATAAAGTAAACAACCTAAAATGGAGATATCCTGTCTCCTAATCTATTGTTTTTATGAAACTAAAAAAGTGAAGGGTTTATTTTAACGCACAAAAATATGTTAGTACTTTTAGAATTTAATATGTTAGATTATTTTCCAATTATAGGCTATTTTCTCCATACTCATTATTCTCTTTTTTTTTCTTAAGGTAGAGTTGCAAAATAACTAAGTACTTACATTCTATATATTTGTATCACATTCATTACAAACTTATGGTACATATATTAATTTTGTCATAATACCCTGTGGGCTTCAGGGTAATAACTAATTTTATTTCATAAATGCCTACAGCTTATTTATGTATAATTAATATCTTTTTTCTTTTGGGGCTATACTTCTTCCTGATAATCTTCATGAAAACAAAGGTCCTGGGGGTGGGGGTCAGCAAATGTTCAAACATACCCACATGGCCATCATATACCTCTGAAAGCCCACTTGAATTGTGCAGTCTTAGCACTGTTGATGTTTTGGGCTGGTTAATTCTTTGTAGTGGGAGCTGTACTGCATGTTGAAGCTGTTTAGCAGTATCCTAGACCTCTATCCTCTCGGTACCAGTAGCACCTAACCCCCTGAGTTATAGCAACCAAAAAGGTCCCCACATACTGTCAAATGTCCCTAGTGAGCAAAATAACTCTAGAATGTATTTAGTTAACTGCTTCATCACATAGATTTTATATGCATGTTCCAGTTTTGTTTTATTTATCCTTTAATATAGATTCAAATTTCATAGTTAAGCTGTATTATTTCTCTAATCAAATAAATAAATTTTGATTAAAACAGTAACTAAAACTTTTGTTTACACACAGAATATATATTCTAGTTTTTATATGCATTTTGGCTCACTGAATTTCTTTTCTTTCTGTGAACTGCAATAATGAAATAGATGTTAGGAAACAAATTATGTTTGATATGTATAAAGTATTGAAGTTACATCATTAGAGTAATTGTAATTCATAATTCAGTTTTAGCTTTAAATGTTCACTTTCTATCTCCTCGTGCATTTAAACTAGACACATTATATAAACAAACAAAAGGCACATTCTTGTTCTCCACTGTTGAGGGTGGGGTAAAGGAAAAGGGTCTGGCCAGCTGGCGCAGAGTTAAAATTTACAGTAAATGGCAGTAAAAACAGACGTGTTTGGAATCTTCAGCTGGATGAGCATTGTGTCAACACTTTTCTGATATTTCTCGATGATATCATGTTAGTCTGAAGAGCCCTTAGCAGATACTAATTATCATCTGGTGAACACTCTTCAGTGGGAAAGATGAAAATCTATACAGTATATGCAATGCATGCTCAATTGTTAACCTAAACTACAAGCTACGAAGCCTTAATGTTTTGGTGATAGTTTAGGTGTAAACAAGACAGATGCTGTACATTGTTTTATAAAATTTATGTTTCCCAGTGATAGCATTCCAATTTCTATTATTTGTTTAAGAGTGGGTCAAATAGTTTAACTCTGTTTATTGCAGTTCATATTATTGTGCGATTACCATATAAAATTCAACATACAGACTTCCAGATTGCTCTTCATATAATTTTAAGCTATTATTTAATTTTCAGAAAAAATAATATTCACTAGATTTCCATGAAAGTTTAATGTTTTAAAATTAATGCGTATTTTTGATAAATTAGAGTAGACATTCTTAAATGAGCAAATTTTAAGCACCGTATGTGAAATAGAGTACACTAATACCCAGAGTGAGTTAAGTTAGTGTCCTGATGTTTTAACTGTATTATGGACATCTGTTCATTTATTCATTCATTCAATAAATAAATATTTCTTCAACACCTAATATATGCCAGCTGTTTAACTATCATTTCATTTTGCTGCAAATGAATAAAATAACTGGTTTTCATGAATTCGATCTGAATTACACTCATACTATCTATTATCTTATTCAAATCATGTAAGTGAAATCAGTTACTCCAACAGTAAATGAAATTATGTTAATAATGGTTTGCATGTTAAACTTGTACACAAGGGGAGTATTTAACTTATCTAGTAAAAAAATGGACCTGATCATAGGTTTATTTTTCATAAGGCTTCAGCTTCATTTGAAGGCATACTAACTGTGATGAACTGTAAGTAGAACTGACAGACTGCCATAATGAAAGATTGCCTGAGCATTTGAGAAAACCAAAAAACTAAAGTAGATAATGAGGGGAAAAACACGAAAAACTAAAAATATATTAAAATGTAAATAGGAAGAAATATATGCATTTTAACTACACTTACAGACTTAGATATATAAGTCTTCTAAGGAATTATCTGAAAAAAATAAGAATGGCTATGAAGTTTCTGGGAAAATTCACTAGAAGTAAAATGAGAGAGATAAGTTTTTAAAGAAGGAGAAAATATAGTTCAATATAAAGAAAAAGATAAAGTACTTTATATAATATGTATCAGCATTTTACTGGCTATTGTAACATGTTTAACCATATGTTGCATAAAATGCTGTTTCTTGGTGTGTACCTGAGTGGAGGCTGAAGTATCATTTTTTTTTCGAAGTATCATTTTTGAAAACACAGAAGCTGTCAGGACTTTAACTTGATGGCTTGAAAGGCAGCAGTGTTCCTCCTTCGTTCATTTCATCCAGGCTGCAAGCATTCTTTGAGTGCCTCCTAAATACATACAATTCTACTAGGTCTTGAGCGAAAGTTGTAAAGATGTTGTCCAGTAGAATAGTATTTGATTTGTAGCAGTAAGAAACACACCCATGGAAGAGTTATCAGTGCAGTACATACCAAGTGCATAATAAAGACAATACAGATACTTAAATTGAGAGGAGAGGGAGTACATGTGATATAGAAATTTAGAAGCAAAGTAAGATTTGAGGTGGACCCTGGGGTATGTGTAGAATTTGGGTAAGGACAGAATATAAATTAGTCTTGGTTCCATTAGATAATGTTATCTAACTTTGCCTTGGGAAATTCATTTATTTGGCTGTGGGAAAAGCATTTATAACTACTTCAGGTTTCAATTTTTCATCTGTAAAATGATGGAATTTTTTTTTTTTTTTTTTTTTTTTTGTGGTACGCGGGTCTCTCACTATTGTGGCCTCTCCCGTTGCGGAGCACAGGCTCTGGACGCGCAGGCTCAGCAGCCATGGCTCACAGGCCCAGCCGCTCTGCGGCATGTGGGATCTTCCCGGACCAGAGCACAAACCCGTGTCCCCTGCATCGGCAGGCGGACTCTCAACCACTGCGTCATCAGGGAAGCCCTAAAATGATGGAATTAAAAAAATTCTATGTTTCAAGGTTTTCATGTTGAATTAGTCTTGCATTTCAGCTTCAGCTAAGTTTCTCTTTGCTGATTACTGTTTCTTCCAACAAAATATCCAAGACAAGTCCCAATTTCGTGAAATTTTCATTTCAGTATCATGGACTTGGTACACATTCATTATGCTTTTTTTAGGGATTATTATTGACTCTGTTGACAATATCCTGATATCCAAATAATATTTCTATAGATTTCAATTAAAGACATATGTATTGGCTTAAACTTTTCCTGTACCTTTTCCTTATCTCTATTTAATTAGGAATGACTTTGAAATCTGTTATGATTCCTCATTTTCATTACTGGCAACACAGTGTTCTAGTATTTTTCTCCTCCTATATGAACACTTACTTATTCCTGTATGAGCACTTCCTATATACACCTATTCCTGGCATTTTTCTATGTCTCCATGCTCTCTTCTTAGTTGAAGAGAAAAGTAGTTGATTGGAAAAGATTCATACTTGTCTGTGTCCCAAGATATGGCAGAAAGAATTATGTATGGAAGTGAAGATGGGTGTTGATTTATTATTTAGTCCCTCTTCAGGCTTATTGTCAGTCCATAAAAGTATGCTGATTCTGTGACTTGATCTGAAATTCATTGTATTACTTCATGCTTAAACTTCTGGGCACCTAGCCTAATGAAATGGAAGCATTTCCTAGAGAGTACCCAAAGCATCCTAACATGAACTTTTCAATTCTTCAAGAATTTTCAAAAGAGAGAGAATGATATGTTACTATTAGAGATGCTTTGTCAACAATAAGAGATGATGGATGAATTATAGCCCCATATCTTAAACAAAAAACACTATCTAATGAATTCAGGCAGCTACATCGTCAGATAATTTGAAAAATCTCCATATCTTTGGACCTATATGAGCCAATGCACCCAACTACCTAAAACCTCTATAGTAAATATTTATACTTGTCAAACTATTGCTTGAGGTAAAGAGGTTCTTTAATTAAAACAAACAAACACAACAACGACAATAAAACAACCTGCAAATGTGTATCCCTTTTCAGTAGGCATCACCAATTCATTGTCCCTTAGCAGTTTAATTACATTCTAATCTTAGAAAATGCCACCTTGCCTTAAATATGACCATTTATAATCAGAGATCTGAACTGGATTGTGTGAGGTTATAGCATATACTGTTAGATCTATAAATCTGTATACTGTAGAGTATAGATCATATACTACTTTTAGGGAGCTGTATCTGTAGACCCTCAAATGAGCACTCAGCCTGATTAATTTGGAGCACCTAAAGAAACACTGTATTAAAACTGTCCTCTCTCTGTCTCTCTGTCTCTCTCTGTCACACACACACACACACACACACACACACACACACGGACACACACGGACACACACACACAGAAACATGCCTCCTCTCTGAAAAAATTTTTAAAGATAAATTAATGTATAAACTATAGAGTCCACTCTACACTCTACCACTCTACATAGGAATTGTAAAGTAACAGAACTTAGTTATGGAAGAAAAGAAATCAACAAATGTGTTACAGACATAAGCATTCTAGAATTGCTAAGTGAGAGAGGAGTTTATCAAATCCAAGTCATGGTGGTAGGGCTTGGTACACTAATGTTTGAAGTGGTGTTTGAGACCTGAGACGACCTTGACATAAGACCACAGTGGTAACAGAATTTTTTAATAAATTCACTGGCAACCCCCTAAGAGGTTAGATTGTATGCATTTTTATGTAAAAATTCAGAAATGGACGCTATGGGAAGATTCAAATAAAATATGGCTAATGTGAAAATGTGCTTTTATATAGTCAAATGTTTGTAGCCAAAATATCATGATATCTGCAAAAATACAAAATAATGTGTAAAATTTTTCTAAATAAAACTCTCTTTTCTGATCAATCATCTTTTTGAGGAAGAAATTTACTAAGTTTGTCTGGACAGTATCCTTTAGCATAAAGGAAAATTGTTTTGAAGAAATATTATGAGAAAATTGTTTCATTGTATGACTATAATTAAATCATTCAAACAAAATAGTGTGTGTTTTTGTTTGTCTTTAATTTTGTGTTGTTTTTGAAAATATATTTTTGTAAAGTAAATAATTTGCAATTATTATCTATTAACAGATTGCTAATCTAATTTTTATTTTTTAAACAAATTTATTTATGTTTTTTCTTCTTTGTGGTACGCGGGCCTCTCACTGTTGTGGCCTCTCCCGTTGCAGAGCACAGGCTCCAGACGCACAGGCTCAGCGGCCATGGCCCACGGGCCCAGCCGCTCCGCGGCACGCGGGATCCTCCCGGACCCGGGCACAAACCCGCGTCCCCTGCATCAGCAGGCGGACTCTCAACCACTGCGCCACCAGGGAAGCCCTAATCTAATTTTTATGATATGTAATTAATTGGAAGAATAAGATCTGAATAATGCATAAAGTCTCTTTTGTTTAAGATAATCCCTTGCTTAAAAAATCAATGTGAAACTGATAAAAGATATAGTGGTCAGCAATACATAATATGCCCCTTTTAAGATACAGTATGACCTTGCAAGGTATAATATAGTCCTAGGCTCCTCCTTGTATACATTCACAAGAGAATTTCTAGTAAATAGGAGTCTATTTTAACGTCTCATTACTCTTTCCACACTTTTTCTGTTTTGCTAAAGGATCTTCACATAGGCATAAGAAATTCTCTGGTGAATTCTGCTGGGGTTCCCTACAAGAAAATAATTCATGAGTTCATCAGTCTTTCAGTCCCTTAAATTTATCTGGAGTGTTATGGATAGCATGCTGGGTAGCAGTACATGGAACAGATCATCTTGAAAAATAATGCCATCTCCATAATGGGGAGGTTGCTATTTCCCAGTGGGAGTGACCAGTTTAGTCTGTATAGATACGGCCCTATTTGGGATTGCTGCTGGCAGAGAAAAACCACATTCTTCTTGGTTCCCATATTACTTTAAATGTATTTCAGTGGCTGAGACTTTAATTATGTCAAAAAGAGTACATATAATCACTATAAAAGTTCTAATAAAAATGGACAAAGAAAGAAATTTCACAGTTAAATGTATCATTCTCTTATTAAAGCTCTCTAATGTATGAAGGTATTACAGGATTCCAAGATTATTAAATAATATTTTATGCTGTATATGCTGTGTCTTTAGGCACAATGGCAAATAAGAAAGTAGATAGTCTTCATTGAGTTGTTTTGCATATTTTTTAGATATGATTATTTATTACCTGAAAGTAGGAATTTGTATTTCATTGTCCCAAATTAAACAAAATAACAGTTAAATTACCAAACAATTATTTATTTTAACAACTATCATTTCTCTTCTTCTGAATGGCAAAATATGCATGTATATGTTAAGGCTTAAAATCATTTTCTTCTTACTAATTAGAAAAGTAATTAGTTACAATTCAAGGATAGTGTATTAGTCTGAGTTCTCTGGAGAAATGGAATCAATGGGATATATGTATATATCCTGTATATGTGTGTATATTCTGTGTGAGTGTATCTATCTATCTATTGATCTATCTACCTACCAATGTTGCAGTCTTGAAGGAGAATTCTTTCTTTGGGAAACCTCAGTCTTTGTTCTGAATGCTTTCAACTGATTGGATGAGGCCCACCCACTTTATAGAGGGTAATCTGCTTTACTCAGTCTACTGTTTTAAATGTTAATTACACTTGAAAAGTACTTTCACAGCAAAATCTAGACTGGCTTTGGCCAAACAACTGGGTGCCATAGCCCAGCCAAGTTGACACATAAGATTGACAGACTCAAGTAGTAAAAAACAAGTTTTGTCATCTCTGATATCAATGCACATCTCCCAAGTATTGAATGGAATATTTGGGGCATTTGTAAGAAAAAGGAATCAGATATCAAAATGAATCTGACTTCTGTCTAGGAAACATGATGTATTATTTCTTTCTTTTTCTTTTCTTTTCTTCTTTTTTTTTAACCTATGCTTCTTTGCCTGACCTACATTTCTCCTCTCTCTTTTTCCCTATTTAAACTCAATCCAATTAAACTTCAGTATAAATATTAAGTATTGTTTACTATTCCATGCTCACATTCATCTCTCAATAATGCTCAAAGGTAACTATTTAGTAATCTATAAAAGTAATATGTTAATACAAAAATGCATTAAATATATACTAAGTAGAAATTACATTGTGGTTCTTTTTGTCCTAATATTATTTATTTGTTAAGACAAAATTAGCATATTCTTTGGGCTTCCCTGGTGGTGCAGTGGTTGAGAATCTGCCTGCTAATGCAGGGGACACGGGTTCGAGCCCTGGTCTGGGAGGATCCCACATGCCACGGAGCAACTAGGCCCGTGAGCCACAATTACTGAGCCTGCGCGTCTGGAGCCTGTGCTCCACAACAAGAGAGGCCGCGATAGTGAGAGGCCCGTGCACCGTGATGAAGAATGGCCCCCACTTGCCACAGCTAGAGAAAGCCTTCGCACAGAAACGAAGACCCAACACAGCCAAAATAAATAAATAAATCAAATACTTTGCAACAACTTTCAGATTGTTACCTTATTTTAAAAAAAAATTAGTATTCTTTAAAGAGAAAAATAAGAATTCCTTCCTGTGAGATTATTTGCCATGTTCATACATTTTTCCCTTCAATAAATGGCCAAAAGAGTAAAATTACAACACATTAAGGGAGTTATTATATGTTTGGTAAGTATATGTGTTTAAAATATGATTCTATTCAATCAAATTCACTAATCTATGAATTTTTATTACCCTATGAGTTTAAATACTAGACCAATCATTAATTTATGTAACAAATTTATTTTTTTCCCTAGAAGTTTTAACAGAAATTATCAGGAATATTTTTAGAAAATCTCATTAAATGTTTTATGAATGCATAGATACCTTAAAATTATTTAAAGTCACTAAATTTTCATATTGCTATATAAACAAGCTCATATGCTTTCCTTGGGGAGATGAACATTTCTGAGATACTTATCAGGAACTTTTATTTATTCAGTTTGTGTGTGTGTGTGTGTTAGAACAGATTCAGAATGATAGAACATCTCCAAGCTCTTTGATCTTCTTTGATCATTATTTAAAATACTTCATTCCATCCATGAAACACTAAAGTTATAGACTAGTACTCTATAAAGTATTCAGTGTGTGTTACTAATATTATCATTAATTGTATTTCCTTGTTTTCTTCTCACAAGACATTCTGTGTGTTTTCAATTATATTTACTAAATTTTAAAGTATACAGTTATTTGTGTGAATATTTATCTAATGCCAGTCTCACTCATTAGACTTCTACAGAGCAAGGGCCAGAGTTTACCCATATCCACTCAACACCTATCACAGGGCCTAGCACATAATAAGCTTTCAATTAAATTTATTTTAATTAAATTTAAGAATGGATTATACATGTTTTATAGTTTTAGAGAGCAAAGACAAGAGGAGTACATTAATTTATTGACATCATAGAACTAGGAAGTGGAAGAGATTGGTTTTCTGCATGTGTTTGGCTGCAGAGTTTATAATTTTTTGCACCATGTCTTGCTGACTCTCTTTTTGTCAGTCCATAGCCAAATATTTTATTAATAAATAAATACATGGGATGAAAAGTTTTATCATTTATCATAGGGCAAAGTATTCTGAAGATATGCCTTATTTGGAAGAGCAGCAAAAGACTTATGCTTGTTAATTAAATAGAAGAACAAGAGAAAAGCATTTATTGCTATTTTTGTGTAGAATGTATGTGACAAAAGCTTTCAGCAGTTGTCTACATTTGCCTAAAACCTGCAATATCTGCTACCTCACTACTCTCCCTGCTAAGCTTTTCTACCGGGACCCTCCAACAATCATTTCTCAACACTGTAGCAAAATGTTGAACAATCCTTTCTTAATGTGTAAGTCAGAAAATGTCAATCCTCTGCTCAGACTCTTCTAATTACTTTCCTGCTCATCAGATGTAAGATCCAAAGACCTTAAAATGCCTAAGAAGGCTCTGTATAATCTGCCGGCAATTTATTTGATTTCATTTCCTACTGCTCTGCCTCTAATTTTTGCCATCCTAGCTAACCATGCTCTTGCCTCAAGACCTTTGCACATGTTACTCTTGAAACATTGTTTCCCTAATCATCTCCATGGCTTGCTTCCTTCCTTCTGGTTTCTAATCAAGGGTCACTTTGTCAAATTACACTTTTCTGACCAGTGCTTATCACCACTTGACATATTATATTTGTATATGTTTATTTGTTTACTTTTGGATATAGTATATAAGCTCATAAGGGGAGGGATTTTGTTTGATTTGTTTGCTGCTGTATCCCTGGCAGTTAAAAAAGCATCTGATACGAAGTGTGCAGTAAACATTTGTTGAATGAATGAATGGATATTTGAGAGAAGGTTTAATAGGTGTGCTCTCTATTTATAGCTCTAGATATGTTAAACTTATTCCTCACAGTAAGTTATAACATCAGAACTAAAGAATTTGGGTAATTTTAGCTTAATTACCTACAGAAATAAAAATACTTACTGAAACTCAGTTTAATGTGTAAATTTTATACTCAGTAAGTCATCATGTCTTGGAAGCATCTAAATTTCCACCCTGGCAAAATTGTTTACTGTTTGGCAATGAGCAAATTACCTAAATTTGCTCTCTTTTCTCAAAAATAAAATGCTAAAACTATGTTAAAACTCTCTCTTTTATTCATTTAGTCAACAAATAGTATTGATTAAAATAATACTACGTGTCCGTGTAGTAAAATACTGTTTTACAGAATTGTTTTATAGAATAATATGTAAAGTATTTGGTTCAGAATAAGATCTCAATAATCAAAAATTATTTGTATTTGCAATGATTCAAAGAAATTGTAGACTGTAATTTAATGGCCAAGTCTAACTGTCCTTTTATAGCAAGAGTCTAGTGACATCTACTGCATCTTTCTTTCACCTGAACCAGAGAGAGTATCTAGTGATTAAGAGCATGAGCTCTGGAGTGGAAGTACTGAATTTGATTCTGGCTCTTGCACCCACTGGCTGAGTAATTTGGGGCAAGTGTTTTGTTTTATTTATTTTTAACTTATCTGTCTTCATTTTAATTTGTCTGTAGTGAGAATAGAGAAACTAGCATCTATGTAACTTCATGTCATGAAGATTAAATTAATCAATATAACTAAAGTACTTAGAAGAGTGCCCAGCTGATAAAAGCATTCTTTGTTAGCTGTTATGTGCCCTATATTTTCTTGCATTTAATTTCTACTCTTACACAATACTTCAAGGATTTTGAAAGTAGATGGTATTTAAATCTGAGACAAAAATAAATCTAAGGTCATTTAGTGATATTTATGAACTTCCCATCAAGTGCTTAATATTTTTCATCCTTTTAATGTGGCTTTTGCTAATATGTATAATGAAAATATTTCCCCATATTCTGTTATTACTGATGAATATTGAGTGGAGAATTATCACACTACTGTTGTGTTTTGTATTAAAACAAATTAACAGTGAATATGGAGTGGAAAAAGGGTCTTTTTAATTTCATTTTGTCATTCAGTACACATTTATTGATCACCTACATTGTGATGAGCACTGTGCTAATATTTGGGTTACAAAATAAATAACACAAAATAAAAAATATTAATAAATAATGACACTCTAAGTCTTTTGGAAGCTTACTTCTATTTGACAAAGGACTGACAAATGGATATGAAAAGTTCTAAAGTGAAAAATGGTCAACCTGTTTCACAAAGCAAACAGGCAAAGCTTCATAGAGAAGGCAATGATGGAGCTGATTTTTAAATAAGAGTTCTTAACGCAGGCTAAAGGGAAAGAGATTCTAAGATAGAGATGTAAGGAATGGAGATATAAAACAATAGCATGATTTGGGGTCAAAGTTGTATTATTATTAGGGTGTAATGTGTGGAGGAGGCATGGCAAGAAGTGAGGCTTGAAAACTAGACAAGGACACTATCATAAAGGAATCTTTAAGACTGGTGATTATTTGGGTTTTAATTTGCTGTCTGTGAATTGTTCCAAGCATCAGAATTATCTGGTTAGGATTATATTTTAGAAGAGTAACTGCTGGAAAGAAACAGCAAAATACTGGAAGTTGGATTGTTAGTTTAAGTTATTGCAAACAGTCAATGGGCAGACAAAATCAATTTTAGTTTGTTGAATGGGGTAAAATGCTTTCTATGATAAGATAACTGTAATTCATCTCATTGTAAAAATGGAATTTAAATATGTTAAGGACACAAGCACTTTATGACAAATACTGAGAAGAATTTTAGTAGGGTAGAACATAGTCAATATTTTGATTTCTTACTTTAAAACTTATATTTCATTTGTATAACCTATTAATTTACTTTTATTTGTGATTTTGTTTTTTATAACGTATAGTTTTTTGTCAATAACTTGTTGAAACTTAGTTTAGAGAGTGTTGGGTTATAAAACTTAGTCTAGAAACAGAAGTATAGAATTTAGAGTTTCTTTTGATTAATGGAATATTTACTTAGCAATTTTGTTAAAATGAAATGTTACTATCATATTTCATCACTGGATATGAAGAGAATTTTTGGCCAAGATAAAATATTTCTCTCATCTAAATGTATTTCTCCTATATTTAAAATTAATGTTTGGATCTTCTAAATGAATAGCAATTTTATTTTCTTATAGCCAATAGAATTCTTCTACATTATTTTGAAATAATATGATTTAGTAGTTGATGCATATTTGAATACTGTATTGCACAATCCAATTTATTAAAACATAAATTGATGCCATATTACATTAAAATGTGCTGCCATCTTTTAGGAATTATTAATGCATGACCGTACCATTAACTCAGAAGCTTAGTAGAACTTGTGATGTGGAAGAATATTTTCTGCTGTAGCTCATACTGTTCCAGTAGAAATAGCATCATAAGCCTTTTACTCCTATACATTTCTTTAACAAATTTTAGTTCATTTACTAAATACATTATTTAAAATCTATTCTATTCACTTCTCAACCAATTAGAAAGCTTTATTGGGCTGGATGACCAGCATGGAAATTCAGACAATATACAGTTGATCCTTATTATTTTATCTGCAAATAGTATCCCATATTTGAAAATTCTTTTTATTTGTATCCCCCAAATCAATACTCAGGGCACTTAACAGTCATTTGTAGACAAATGCAGAGCAGCAAAAATTTGAGTCAATCATTGTGCACGTTCCCAGGTGAGATCAAACAAGGTGATTCTCTGTCTTTTTTCAGCTATCATACTGTAAACAAGGGTCGTTTTTGCAGTCTATTTACAGTCTCTTTTTTTTCATTGTTTTTGTTCATGATTTCACTGTTTAAAATGCTCCCAAGCATAGTGCTGAAGTGCTGTAAAGTGTTCCTCAGTGCAGAAGGCTGTGATGTATCTTATGCAGAAAATACGTGTCTTAGGTAAGTTTCACTCAGGCATGAATTATAGTGCTGTTCGCCGTGAGATCAATGAGTTAATTAGGCCTCAACTCATGTTAAGGCTGTGAGTTTTAATGCCTTAAAATCTTAAGGGTTCTTTAGACAAAAACTGACACACAAATGTTATATGTTGATCAGGTGATGAAAATATTGGGACCAGAGGCCCCCAGGAACCTAATTTTGTATTTTCCCCTCAGGCAATAGTTCACTATTTGCTAACTCATTGGTTGCAGCAACTTAATAAAACATAAACCACCATGAATAATGAGAATTAACTGTTTTTACAATTTCCAGCTAGTAACTTTGGCTATGTGAGGTAGAAGACACATAAGAGATGTTTTGCTTTCATACATAATATATTAAGCAAAGTTGAAAATGTGTATGAATTCATACTGTGGGGTAGAAAATTCCTGAATCATATATCATATATCATCCTATATGTAAAGTAGAAAAAACAGATTGACAAAACCTAACAGATCTAAAATTTCTTACTCTCTTATCTTAAAATAAGATAGGTGATGTCAGAGATTGAAAGTTATAAAAAGGTATACATCTCAAAATTAATAACTGAAAAGCTAAGGCATTTGTAGCAGCCTAGATGCAGTAATCCCCCCTTGCATCCTGGAATATATATTTTGAATGTGAACAATAAGGAACTCACATGTACATGGAAAAAGTTTTTTCTACCACGTTTGTTACCGAAACAAAACAAAACAAGAATACTGAATAAAATAAATTATTAATGAGACACATAGAATTAACCTGGGATCAGGGACTAAATGTGGTGTACTGCAAAATCAGATTAAGATGCTATACTTAGGTAAATCTGAAAGGATAAATCTAGCTTTCCCTATAAATCTCCTATTAGCCTAAAACAAAGATAATTTAATGTCCAATTCAAATTTAAATTAAAAACCTTGATCAAGTATATACTAATAACAAAAATTTATTTATCCAGACATCACATAATACAGAAATTAACATACTTCTTTTTAGAAATAATGTGGAGTGGCATAAAGTAGTACTATAAGTGATGTAATATGAGATTTTTAATGCATATAATTAGATAATGAGAATTAATTATAGTAGGTATAGAGAGGACCTTCAAGATGGTGGAGGAGTAAGATGTGGAGATCAGCTTCCTCCCCACAAATACATCAGAAATACATATACATGTGTAACAACTCCTACAGAACACCTATTGAACGCTGGCAGAAGACCTCAGACTTCCCAAAAGGATCTTGGTGCTCTGGCCGGGTGTCAGGCCTGAGCCTCTGAGGTGGGAGAGCCAAGTTCAGGACATTGGACCAACAGAGACCTCCTAGTTCCATGTAATATCAATCAGCAAGAGCTCTCCCAGAGACCTCCATCTCAACGCTAAGACCCAGCTCCACTCAATGACCAGCAAGCTCCAGTGCTAGACACTCCATGCCAAACAACTAGCAAGACAGGAACACGACCCCACCCATTAACAGATAGGCTACCTAAAATCACAATAACTTCACAGAAACACCAAAACATACCACTGGATATGGTTCTGCCCACCAGAAAGACAAGATGCAGCCTCATCCACCAGAACACAGGCACCAGTCCCTTCCACCAGGAAGCCTACACAACCCACTGAACCAACCTTACACACTGGGAGCAGACACCAAAAACAACTGGAAATACGAACCTGCAGCCTGCGAAAAGGAGACCCCAAACACAGTAAGTTAAGCAAAATGAGAAGACAGAGAAATACACAGCAGATGAAGGAGAAAAGTAAAAACCCACTAGACCAAAC
Source organism: Delphinus delphis (assembly GCF_949987515.2). Taxonomy (NCBI): domain Eukaryota; kingdom Metazoa; phylum Chordata; class Mammalia; order Artiodactyla; family Delphinidae; genus Delphinus; species Delphinus delphis. The sequence continues at coordinate 62,025,181 of NC_082683.1, read as the reverse complement.
AAATGAAGAGGAAATAGGCAGTCTACCAGAAAAATAATTCAGAGTAATGACAGTAAAGTTGATCCAAAATCTTGGAAATAGATTGGAGAAAATACAAAACATTTTTAACAAGGACCTAGAAGAACTAAAGAGCAAACAAACAATGATGAACAACACAATAAATGAAATTAAATTTCTCTAGAGGGAATCAATAGCAGAATAACTGAGGCAGAAGAATGGATAAGTGACCTGGAAGATAAAATAGTGGAAATAACTACCACAGAGCAGAATAAAGAAAGAGAATGAAAATAATTGAGGACAGTTTCAGAGACCTCTGGGACAACATTAAATGCACCAACATTGGAATTATAGGGGTTCCAGAAGAAGAAGAGAAAAAGAAAGGGACTGAGAAAATATTTAAAGAGATTATAGTTGAAAACTTCTCTAATATGGGAAAGGAAGTAAGTGCAGGAAGTGCAGAGAGTCCCATATAGGATAAATCCAAGAAGAAACATACCAAGACACATATTAATAAAACTATCAAAAATTAAATACAAAGAAAAAAATATTGAAAGCAGCAAGGGAAAAGCAACAAATAACATACAAGAGAATCCCCATAAAGTTAACAGCTGATCTTTCAGCAGAACCTCTGCAAGCCAGAAGGGAGTGGCATAACATATTTAAAGTGATGAAAGAGAGAAACCTACAACTAAGATTACTCTACCCAACAAGGATCTCATTCAGATTCAACAGAGAAATTAAAACCTTTACAGATAAGCAAAAGGTAAGAGAATTCAGCACCACCAAACCAGCTTTACTACAAATGCTAAAGGAACTGCTCTAGACAGGAATCACAAGAGAAGGAAAAGACCTACAATAACAAACCCAAAACAGTTAAGAAAATGGTAATAGGAACATACATATCGATAACTACCTTAAATGTAAACGGCTTAAATGTTCCAACCAAAAGACATAGACTGGCTGAATGGATACAAAAACAAGACCCATATATATGCTGTCTACAAGAGACCCACTTCAGACCTAGGAACACATACAGACTGAAAGTGAGGGGATGGAGAAAGATATTGCATGCAAATGGAAATCAAAAGCTGGAGTAACAATTCTCATATCAGACAAAATATACTTTAAAATAAAGACTATTACAAGAGACAAAGAAGGACACTACATAATGATCAAGGACTCAATCCAAGAAGAAGACATAACAATTGTAAATATTTATGCACCCAACATAGCAGCACCTCAATACATAAGGAAAATGCTAACAGATATAAAAGGGGAAATCAACAGTAACACAGTAATAGTAGGTAACTTTAACACCCCACATCACCAATAGAAAGATCATCCAAAATTAAAATGAATAAGGAAACACAAGCTTTAGATGACACTTTCAATGAGATGGACTTAATTGATATTTATAGAACAAAAACAACAGAATACACTTTCTTCTCAAGTGCTCATATGGAATATTGTCCAGTATAGATCATATCTTGGATGACAAATCAAGCCTTGGTTAATTTAAGAAAATTGAAATCGTATCAGATATCTTTTCCAACCACAGCGCTATGAGACTAGACATCAGTTACAGAAACAAAACTGTAAAAAATACAAACACATTGGGGCTAAACAATATGCTAGTAAAATACCAAGAAAACACTGAAGAAATCAAAGAGGAAATCAAAAAATACCTAGAAACAAATGACAATGAAAACACGAGGACCCAAAACCTATGGGATGCACCAAAAGCAGTTCTAAGAGGGAAGTTTACAGCAATACAATCCTACCTCAAGAAACAAGAAAAATCTCAAGTAAACAACCTAACCTTACACCTAAAGCAGTTGGAGTAAGAAGGACAAAAAAAAAAACAAACAAAAAAAACCCCAAAGTTAGCAGAAGGAAAGAAATCATAAAGATCAGATCAGAAATAAATGAAAAAAGAAATGAAAGAAACAATAGCAAAGATCAATGAAACTAAAAGCTGGTTCTTTGAGAAGATAAACAAAATTGATAAACCATTAGCCAGACTCATCAAGAAAAAAAGGGAGAAGACTCAATTAAATAGAATTAGAAATGAAAAAGGAGAAGTAACAACTGACACTGCAGAAATACAAAGGATCATGAGAGGTTACTACAAGCAACTGTATGCCAATAAAATGGACAACCTGGAAGAAATGGACAAATTCTTAGAAAAGCACAACCTTCCGAGACTAAACCAGGAAGAAGTAGAAAATATAAATAGACCAATCACAAGCACTGAAATTGAAACTGTGATTAAAATCTTCCAACAAACAAAAGCCCAGGACCAGGTGGCTTCACAGGCGAATTCTATCAAACATTTAGAGAAGAGCTAACACCTATCCTTCTCAAACTCTTCCAAAATATAGCAGAGGGAGTAATATTCAACTCATTCTATGAGGCCACTATCACCCTGATACCAAAACCAGACAAAGGTTTCACAAGAAAAGAAAACTACAGGCCAGTATCAGTGATGAACATAGATGCAAAATTCCTCAACAAAATCCTAGCAGACAGAATCCGACAGCACATTAAAAGGATTATACACCATGATCAAGTGGGGTTTATCCCAAGAATGCAAGGATTCTTCAATATACGTAAATCAATCAATGTGATACACCATATTAACAAATTGAAGGATAAAAACCATATGATTTTTCTAACATCTTTATTGGAGTATAGCTGCTTTACAATGATGTGTTAATTTCTGCTTTACAACAAAGTGAATCACTTATTCATACACATATGTTCCCATATCTCTTCCCTCTTGCTTCTCCCTCCCTCCCACCCTCCCTATCACACCGCTCTAGGTGGTCACAAACCACCTAACTGATCTCCCTGTTCCATGCGGATGCTTCCCACTAGCTATACATCCTACATTTGATAGTGTATATATGTCCAAAAAAAACATATGATTATCTCAATAGATGCAGAAAAAGCTTTCAACAAAATTCAACACCCATTTATGATACAAACTCTCCAGAAAGTAGGCATAGAGGGAACTTATCTCAACATAATAAAGGCCATATATGACAAACCCACAGCCAACATCCTTCTCAATGGTGAAAAACTGAAACCATTTCCACTAAAACCAGGAACAAGACAGGGTTGCTGACTCTCACCACTGTTATTCAACATGGTTTTGGAAGATTTAGCCACAGCAATCAGAGACAAAAAAAGAAATAAAAGGAATCCAAATTGGAAAAGAACAAGTAAAACTCTCACTGTTTGCAGATGACATGATACTATACACAGAGAATCCTAAAGATGCAACCAGAAAACTACTAGAGCTAATCAATGAATTTGGTTAAGTAGCAGGATACAAAATTAATGCACAGAAATCTCTTTCATTCCTATATACTAATGATGAAAAATCTGAAAGAGAAGGAAACACTTCCATTTACCATTGCAACAAAAAGAATACAATACCTAGTAATATACCTACCTAAGAAGACAAAATACCTGTATGCAGAAAATTATGACATTGATGAAAGAAATTAAAGATGATACAAACAGATAGAGAGATATACTATGTTCTTGGATTGGAAGAATCAACATTGTGAAAATGACTATATTACCCAAATGCAATCTGCAGATTCAGTGCAATCCCTCTCAAACTACCACTGGCATTTTCCACAGAACTAGAACAAAAAAATTCACAATTTGTATGGAAACACAAAAGACCCCGAATAGCCAAAGCAATCTTGAGAAAGAAAGATGGAGCTGGAGGAATGAGGCTCCCTGACTTCAGACTAAACTGCAAAGCTACAGTAATCAAGACAGTATGGTACTGGCACAAAAACAGAAATATAGATCAATGGAACAGGATAGAAACCCCAGAGATATATCCACACACATATGGTCACCTTATCTTTGATAAAGGAGGCAAGCATATACAATGGAGGAAAGACAACCTCTACTATAAATCATGCTGGGAAAACTGGACAGCTACATGTGATGGAATGAAATGAGAACACTCCCTAACACCATACACAAAAGTAAACTCAAAATGTATTAAAGACCTAAATGTAAGGCCAGACACTTTAACACTCTTAGAGGAAAACATAGGCAGAAACTCTATGACATAAATCACAGCAGATCCTCTTTGACCCACCTCCTAGAGAAATGGAAATAAAAACAAAAATGAACAAATGTGACCTAATGAAACTTAAAAGCTTTTGCACAGCAAAGGAAACCATAAACAAGAACAAAAGACAACCCTCAGAGTTAGAGAAAATATTTGCAAATGATGCAACTGACAAAGGATTAATCTCCAAAATATACAAGCAGCTCATCCAGGTCAATATCAAAAAAACAAACAACCCAATCCAAAAATTGGCAAAGAACTATATAGACATTTCTCCAAAGAAGATATACAGATTGCCAACAAACACATGAAAGGATGCTCAACATCACTAATCATTAGAGAAATGCAAATCAAAACTACAGTGTGATATCACCTCACACTGATCAGAATGGCCATCATCAAAAAATCTACAAATGATAAATGCTGGAGAGGGTGTGGAGAAAATGGAACCCTCTTGCACTCTTGATGGTAATGTAAATTGATACAGTCACTATGGAGAACAGTATAGATATTCCTTAAAAAACTAAAAATAGAATTACTCTATGACCCAGCAGTCCCACTACTGGGCATATACCCTGAGAAAACCATAATTCAAAAAGAGTCATATACCACAATGTTCATTGCAGCACTATTTACAACAGCCAGGACATGGAAGCAACCTAAGTGTGCATCATCAGATGAATGGATAAAGAAAATGTGTCACGTATATGCACTGGAATATTAGCCATAAAAAGAAACGAAATTGAGTTATTTGTAGTGAGGTGGATGAACCTAGAGTCTGTCATACAGAGTGCAGTAAGTCAGAAAGAGAATAACAAATACCATATGCTAGCACATATATATGGAATCTAAAAAAAAAAAAAAAATGGTTCTGAAGAATCTAGGGGCAGGACAGGACTAAAGATGCAGACATAGAGAATGGACTTGAGGACACGGGGAGGGGAAAGGGTAAGCTGGGATGAAGTGAGAGAGTGCTGTTAACATATATACACTACCAAATGTAAAACTGATAGCTAGTGGGAAGCAGCCACATAGCACAGGGAGATCAGCTAGGTGCTTTGTGACCACCTAGAGGGCTGGGATAGGGAGGTTGGGAGGGAGACGCAATAGGGAGGGGAAATGGGGATATATGTATATGTATAGCTGATTCACTTTGTTATACAGCAGAAAGTAACACAACATTGTAAAGCAATTATACTCCAATAAAGATGTTAAAAAAATATATTAGGTATAATCCAATAAGTTTATACACATAACAGATTCCATTTTTCTACACTGTTATAATTGTTGTTATGCTTTTGTTTTTGTATTATTTATTGGAAAAATAAATTAGTAGTAGCATCAGGCTTCCCTGGTGGCGCAGTGGTTGAGAGTCCGCCTGCCGATGCAGGCGACCTGGGTTTGTGCCCCAGTCCAGGAGGATCCCACGTGCCTCAGAGCAGCGGGGCCCGTGAGCCATGGCCGCTGGGCCTGCGTGTCTGGAGCCTGTGCTCCGCAACGGGAGAGGCATCAGCAGTGAGAGGCCCGCGTATCGCAAAAAAAAAAAAGAAAAAAAAATTAGTAGTAGCATCAAAAGTGCTTGGATAGTAAGACAAAAATGTGACTATGACAGACTTTTCCAAAGTCTGATAGTGAAAACAGACACATAAACCATTCTTAAAATTCAAGATTATTTCGTATTTCACCCTCAAAATAACCATATGAGATAAATACTATTTTTTCCCCAGTAAATTAAAGCTATTCATCCACTTATCTAAGATTTATTCCTTTAAAGAATCGAAGTAACCCTTGTAAGTTTAGTGTTTGTAAGGACATGTTTCGTAAATTTAATTGAGGCAAGAATTATACCTTTATGGTGTGCAAATAATTTGATACAATTTATATGACCTATCTTCATTAAAGCAACTAAATAACTCTATGTCATTCTAAATATTATGAGTCATACTTAAAGAGATATAGAACATGTTATTGAAAATTATTTTAAGATACATAAGTAATGAAAAATAAGAGCACATTTTATTTATTATTCATTTTTAATCTTAATTTATAGTTAATACATTTATCTGTTATAATAGCATGATGTAATTAACATTACTTTCACTAAGAATATTACATAATGTTTTTCAAATACCATATTAATATAAACCAACCTTTTGTCTTTCTATAAATATATTATCTTACTTTATAGAAGCATAACATTGTACCCTGGGGACTTAATAACAATATGCTATAGGAATATTTACAGTTAAAGATTTTAATTTGCCTCCAGGCAGAGCTAGTGCCCTCTTTCTCTGTAGCTCTAACTCTTTGCAGTTGTGTAAGGCAGACCCAGAATGGGAGTTTGAATCTTAGTTGTATAGTAACTTTGGGCAATACAATTAACCTATCTGTGCTTTGATTTTTCTCATCAGACAAATGGAAATAAAGTATTTCATAGCTTTGTGGTAGGGATTAAATTAAAGAATATGTTTGATCTAGTAAAACAGTCTAGGATATATGTTCCTGGTAAGTGTTAGCAATTATTATTACCATAAGCATATTTTATATAAAATATCATGAGTAAATTACTAGCTCAAGGTATTAGAGATTAATGAACCCATCAGAGATCCAATAAAGAGCTACTGAATGAATGAATGAAAGCTCTTACTAATCATATGGACCTAAAATAAGTTGAGAGATATTTATTGAATAACTGTGTGCTGCTGAGCCCTGGAGATAGCATAAAGAACAAGACAGATCTGATCTTTGACATCATGGTATTTAAAATCTAATAGTGAAAATAAAATGAAATATATACGTATGTGTATATATTTATATATAATATATTACATTTTTGGTATATGACTATTTACCAGTGCTTTGCAGCTTAATTTTTTTCCATCACAAATTATATTTTTAGCACCTCAATTCATTTTATTGCAACTAGAAATGTAGAAATTGCTTATTTTTAAATAAATGATATCAAGAGGATAATTATTCAATTTGTAATTTACTTTGAATAATAAATGTGTGACATATCAAGAATAATAAGTTATATAGCATCAAGTATATTCCACAATGATGACAACATGATAAGTTCACCTTTATTTTATTTCTCATATACATTATATACATTGTACACATTATAAACATTATACATTGTATACATTATAAACCACATCATTATTCCTCCCATCCACCTTTAACTTTTGGAAGGAAGTAAAAAATAAAAATAATAATAAAAAGAAGCCATAACTATAAGAGCTCACTGCAGACAAAAATGTTTTCTTCTTTAAATAATAATTAATGTATCAACACTAATGCTTAGTATATTCTGAGTGTTGTTTTGAGGGTTTTCCAGATATATCATCTTAAATCCTCACAATAACTCTCTTAAGTAGGTGTTATAATTACACACATTAACAGATAAAGAAATGGAAATAAAATGAGGCTAAGTAATATGTCCTCATTCACAATCTGGTGATAGAGGTAGAACTCAAATCTGGCTCCAGAATTTGTATTGTTACCACCTCTATGCCACACTGTCTCTATAACGGAATTGTTTTATTTTGGATAATCTGAATATAGAGGATATTAAGATTCACTAAGTTTGGATTTAACTCTCCTTTTTTATCTTTTTCATTATTTTATTAAAGGCCTAAAAATATGTAAAAGAGTAACACGTAATGACAACATATTTCCAACTGTAAAATATGGTAAAGACCCATTTTAAAGATTGTTTAATAATATGCATTAGATGGATTTATCTTGCAAGTTTAAGCCTTATTATACTTATTAGTCATTAGTTGTTCAATAGCTCTATACAAGTATTAAAGTAAAATCTAAAGTAAAATTAGATCTGTGCTGTCATTTTATAAATTTCATTTTATGATGAAGGCGATTTTTAGTTTGAATGGTTTCTGGGTAAAGTAACAGCTCAAGAAAAAATAGTTCAAGGATTTAAACTATCTAGAACATGTAGTATCACTCTAATGCATATGATTGTGCAGATACTGCCTACTGATTATAACCAAGGCACAGCTTCAGACTCTTAACACATCTTGGCAGCCTCTAAACACTGGTCAGAGTTAGTGTGTAAGAGGAAAAGTATTTGTGAGCTCTGTTTCATGAATTTTGTAGAAGACGAGAAGTTGTTCCACATACTCAGAGTTCGAAAGAAAAAAAATATATTCATTCTAAAGTTCTCACATAGAATTAATTAGTTAACGCTGAATTAGCCTACTTATAACTGTGGTGGAGAGGGAAAATGGGTATCTGGAGACCTGGGTTCTGGCCCTATTTGTGACTTGAATTTAAGTAATTCACTTAATCTCTAGGACTCAGTATTTTCTTCTGTTAAAACAAACAAGGGAAGTCCTCATTTCTAGAGTTATATGATGATATGTTCATCATGATATGATGATATAGTTCATGATGATTCTACAAGTATAGCAACAAATACTATTTAATTTCCAAATCAAAATACCATGTTTTAGAAATTTTCTTGTACTAAAAAAGCAAATGTTTTTTATAAAATTACCATGGTTCTGTTTCCATTTCCATTCTTTCCATGTGGCATTTATGTAGATTATGGAGGGAAGGAGTCAGACTTTTCTCATTAGATTTTTTTTTTTTACTGAATACAGTAAGAAAATGTCAGTCAGTTTAAAGTCAGTTCTAACTTTTTTTTTTATTATTATTGTTTTGATAATCCCTTCTAGCACAAAATGATGGAAGACTGTAGGAGTATTTTTAGGTAAATTCTATTCCTAATTTTAATATTTCCTCCTTTAATATATTTTTGTTATTATATTTGAGGAACTTTGCAGTTTTGTTGGATGAAATTTTATAGCTTCAGTTCAGATCGCCTTTTCAGATTTTAACTTCAGAATAGTATTTGTCTGCTCAAAACAATAGAAATTTATGTGAACAACAAAATTAAGTAGCATAAAAATAAAATAATCAATAAATCACTGTGTTGAAATACTTAAAAGGTTTATCTCTAAAGCTTTTTCTAAATTTAAACAGAAAAACAAAAGTACAAACAAAATAAGCATATAAAAATATTCTGTCTTATTTTCCTGAATGCAGAGAGTTGACTGCTTTCATTTGCACTTTGATATATTTTGGGATAAAACTTTTTTGATCCTGGAAAAGGAACAAAGATCAGGAGTATATTCTCCTCATGTCAGAATTAAGTTTTCATACCAAAGAATGCTTGGCTGACGTTGCCATCTTTCAATTTGTTCTTTGCCTTTTTTCTTAGTTGAGAAAATAAGATTTCTCCCAGTGGTTTGGAAGACTTTATAATGTGGAAGTGAGGCTCATGAACAATATTTGGAAGGAGAATGCAGTGCAAACCTTTTAGGAAAAGTATCTTACTGCGAAGTGTCTTTTTTTTCTATAACTCAATGTGAAGTGCTTACTAGGCTCTGTGATATGAAGTACACTGAATAGTTCTGCTCCACAGGTTTTATTCTGTCCAATTTCAGTACTTTATATTCCTCTTATTCACTCTTTACATTTTGTGTAAGTTTGGGGAAGACAGGTACCTTGCTGGTTTGTACCAGCATGGGGCTCTTTATGAAGAGTGGAAGGAGGGAACACTGAAGCCTATGAATGATTATTACAGATGAAATGCTGTACGATTGCATCATCAAAGAAGTGAGGACTGTAGGATACAAAAGTCTCTATCCTAAATCACACTGCTACATCTCCAGTGACAGATGGAAGGTGACATCAGTGTCTCAGGATCACTGTACTGACATTCCTGAGTCATGTACTTCTCGACTTTCATTATGGTCCCCAAAACTTCATGTCCTTGTAGAGACTGTTTTTTTTTCTTTTCTTTTTTTAAAATTTTATCAGCCTAGCACATAGCAAGGTAATAAGTAAATATTTGATTTATCAATTTGATATGGATATTTACATGGTTTATAGAGTACGCTGTAAAACTGAGGGATGGTTTAAACTTTGCTTGTATTTAAATGATCATTTATTCAATTATATTTTAATTGTTTGTTTGCATGTCTGTCTCTTTTACTAGAGGCTGAGGTTCTTAAGAGCAGGGACCATATGCTATCCTTCTTAGTGTTGTTAACATTTACCACAGTGCCGAGGAAATGGCTGTTGTATGATGAAGGAGGAAAGAGGAAGTTATTAGGGATTCCTTATAGGGCCCTTACTGAATGGGTTGCATAAAAGTGATGATTTGACATCTGTGAGAGCAATTGAAGGAAATTAACCAGCTGTAGAGTTTTAGACATTTAAATCACAAATAATAACTAATTTTAGGTAGGAAACAAAAAATGAAATATGGTCTTCAAGGTGGGAGAGAGAAGGAAGTAAGGAAAACAATTATTGAGCACCTACTGTGTACTGGAACTTTACTAAATTATCTCATTTAATGCTTACAGCAACCCCACATAAGGAAGTTATTAACTCCTCCGCACATATGTATTATTTGTATGTAACTTGCCTAAGGCCATGTGACTAGTATACATCAAAACCAAAAAGAGAACACACATCTCTAGGCCTTCCAAATTTCTCTACACCACGAGTCTCCCTAATAAAGTACTCTGGAAAGAAGGGGTTTAGTATAAGAAAGTTGCAGACATTTCTCTTTCACACTTTTAATAATTGGAAACTGAGTAACAATGTCTCTCATTTTATAATATTCTGAATATGTGCAAATTAAAAATTTTAGTCTGATTTATATCTAATTGGTATTGATTTTAAATTCTCTGGTTTAAGAATCCTCATCAGGTCACTGCTAACCTGTAAACAAACCTTCACATGTAATAGAGTAGCTCCCTATTTAGAGGAAGCTTGAATCCCATAGTAAACTATAGAATCACGCTTGCTTTAAAGATTTGTAATTCTGGAATTTACTTTGGTTTTTCATATGCAAGTTTAATCTATGAAAAATTAAGATGTATGTTATAACTTTTTAAAAACATTCACGTATGTCTCACATTCAAAAATACTTAACACTACTAGTGTGGTGTAGGACTCAGAAAGATCTATATGTTGATATGACCATTCCCAATTTTAACCTTCATAATTTGTGAAAACACTTAGAAAAATTCATGTAAGATGATACATTAAATAAGAAATAAAATGTGAAGAGTAAAGGTTGGAATTTTACATTTTCTAATTAAAGCCAGAAATGTATGTTTTATTAGGAAAATCGGCATAGTATAGAAAATATTTGTTTACTGTCCTGAGCAAACAGAAACTAGAATTAGAACAATAGAATTTAACCTTGGGTTAGAATCCTTAGCTGCATAGCACACACTATCACTTGAATCTTAATAGCTCTTTCTTCATAACAGAAATCTCTGTAGATTATTTTGTACATCTAAACAAAAATTGTACTCTGAAATATTAGAAAATTGAATCTTATCACATTAGAAAAAGCCTAGACAAACAGAAAGTGACTTGTTCAGACTTTCAAGGATGCCAGTGGAAAGGGAACCCAAAGATAAACTTGTTAATACCCTTTTCTCCTCTCATTCCTCTGTTATAGCACAGAGAGCACCTTTTCATAGAGAAATAGCCCATAATCAAAGTTAATATTGAAATGATAAAATCATAATTTATATGCATGACCCAATACACAAAAGAGAGCCAATTATTTATTATTTCCAGTTTGGGACTAGATATTAGCATAGGTATGTTAAAACTGTGTTTGTTCAAAGACTTCACATTTGGTTTTTCAATCTCTATGATCTCACTTTAAAAGGTTCACCTTCATAAATATGTTTTGCTTAAGATTATTCCCAGTTCTTAGTTGTCTCAACACATAATTAATCATGTAACTTTGTGCACAGGACCTAGAGTGGCTTCCTCTTACCAATGAAATTAGTAGGGGACTCCTCAGAACTCACCTTATTCACCTCTCTCATTATTGTTTATTTTCTATGCTCAATAAGTAATTCTCTTTACTATTTAAGGTACCACACTTCCTGCCTCCAGGCCTTACTCATTTTCTGTTCCTTCCTCCTGAAAAATAATAATTCTGTTTTACTCATGCTTTCTATTTCATAATTTAAAAACTGCTTTTACAAATATGATTGTATTTTTGTATCTTCTTGCTACCCTCCCATTCTTTCTTTCAAGACAGACCAGCCTTCACAGACACTCAGTATTCTACCACACTATATGTTGATATACTCCAAGAACGGTTATGCTTTCCCATTTCTGTGCCTTAGCTCACAGTTTTCTGCTGAAATGTACAATGATATCTTTCTCCTTTTATCCTCTCCCTATTCTCTTCATATTCAGTGCATTTTCTAGGCCAGAAAGAAATACAACTTCCTGTGTAAAAGTTTTCCTGGTAAGGGCAGCCATGACAGATTGCTACTCCTTCCTCAAGACTACCTTAGCTTTTACGCTTTGCTTTTAACAGGGACCTGTATGCGTCAACATCTCTTTGTAAATTTCTAATTCCTTGAGGATGGAAGCTATATTATATTTCTCTACAGTTCAGTATATCTACATTATTCTGTATGTAGTCAGATTATAAATGCTTGTTAAAATTTGGTGAAAACAAACATGTGACAGAGATATCTTTACCCTGTAACTATCTGTATTGAGAAATGAGAACCTGGCTGCACAGCCAGCTGGCTATTTTTCAAGACGTTACTGTGCATGCCTTTTAATTCACTTTCATTTTCCTACCTTTCAGGTGTCTCCTGTCTGTCTGTTTTCATTAGAGGGCAGAAAAAAGAGGCGCTGAACAGGTTAGGTAACTTCATACTTGTGTGGTAACAGGATGAAATTAGTGGAAATAGAAGCATGAGTAATGCTCTATAGTGTTTTAGTCATCTATTTTCCCCTTGCTTCTGCCCTATCCAGCTCCACAGAGTGGAGTGTATATTATTTATCCTCAGAGATATACAAAAGAAATTTGATAAAAGTTAAAACACCACCACCAAAAAAGAGGAAAGAAAAGAAAAAAAGCAGAAAAACAGGGCCCTATGACACAATTGAAATTATCTTCTATTACGTTAAGGGAAAGTATTACTCAAAAATATATCCCAGAGCACGGTTTTGTAGACATTGTTTTTCAAGGCCAGGCTATAACACAGTTATGACCATGGTAATGGTTGGTAACACAGCTCATTCAGTTACCTAAGGAGATTTTTCTGTCTCACCTTCTCTCAAAGGAAGCTGAATGTCCTTACCTGAATGGATTAAAATGTAGCATAGATATGGTTTGTGTGCCAGACTGTGCATTAGAATTACCTTGAAAGCTTGTTAAAATATAGACTCTAAGGCTACTCTAAGAGATGCATGTCCTGTTTGTAGTTTTTAAAATACCCATCTGCCATATGATCCAGATGCAGGCAATTTATGAACCAGCATTAAGTACTAGATTCCTTCTGCATCTGTATGCATCTCCCTCTGTATGAGGGAGATTGTGTATTAGTGAATCATCTGAGGACCTTGCCAAATTTATGCTACAAAGCAAGACCAAAACTGTACTTCCTTCACAAAGCTCTATTTATTCCTTCATTCCTTTTATTTCCCATTCTTCCTAAAAGTAAAGTTAATTAAATAAGGACCATCTATGTTCAGAAGATCATGTGATTAATGTAACATGGCTCCTGCTGTCTAGTTGTTCACAGTATACAGGAACCACACAAATTAAAAAATCAAAATTATTACAAAGTCATATGTTCTGGAATAGATAGGTACAAAGTCATTTGGAAGAAACATGATAAAGTAATAAATTCTGTCAAGGTGAACAAGCTCTCACGTAACATCAATATTATAAAAAGAATAATAATAGCAAACACTCAAGTAGTACTATAGTTGTAAGTTCTTTTATATAATAACTCATTTAATCTTCAGAACAATCCTGAGATAAGTACTACCATTATCCCCGTGTTAAATGTGAGGAATGAGATGCAAAATGAGGTCAATTACTTGTTGCAGTTCTCAGTCTTGAATGGGGGAGCAAGGACCCATATCCAAGCAATCTTGATTCAGAACTTGTTCTCTTACTCAAAAAGTATTTACAAAGGAGGCACTATTTTAGCAGATAGTAAAGGGAAGGAAAAATTATTTCACAAAAAGAGAAGAAAGAAAGGGAAATGTGAAAAGAAGCTGTGGAAATTGTTGGCAGGGCAGTCTTTAAGAGTTTGTCCGAAGGAATGGATATGTAATGGATATAAATACAGTGACAGTCTATCTCTTTTGTCCCCGCTCTCCTTGCTTGGTTCTCTAGCCAACAAGTTGCATGCATTTGTTTGTCATGAGCTCACTTTGTTTTTCTTTGTTTATTTGTTTTTTAAATTTATTTATTTTAAATAATTTATTATTTTTGGCTGTGTTGGGTCTTCATTGTGGTGCATGGGTTTCTCATTCTGGTGGCTTCTCTTGCTGTGGGGCACAGGCTCTAGAGTGCGGGGGCTTCAGTCATGGCAGTGCATGGGCTCAGTAGTTGTGGCTTGTGGGCTCTAGAGCACAGGCTCAGTAGCTGTGGCGCACGGGCTTAGTTGCTCCACAGCATGTGGGATCTTCTCGGACCAGGGCTTGAACCCTTCTCCCCTGCATTGGCAGGCGGATTCTTAACCACTGCATCACCAGGGAAGCCTGAACTCACTTTGTTATTCTGAACAGGGTATGAATCACTGATGTAGACCCTCCTGGACACCTTTGGAATTCTACCATGACTGTTAGAGATTACAACAAAAACTTTTAGAAATACTAATGATTATTAGCAAAGTGAACATCTTATTAGGATAGTTTAATAATGTATATTTGTGAACAACTTAATGTTGACCCAAAAGGCTATATTGAATCTTAGATGGCAGGATGTAGTTCCAGGATCAGTATTATTTCATAAAATTCACTATTTGGGAGGCTAAAACAAGAGTCTGCTTATTATGTTTTGGATGACAGGAATTTGAATACAGTTGACGGAATCTTGGATACCATGAGATTAGAATTGAAATGATTTTGACAAGTTAAAGAAATAATGAATGGGACCAATGCAGTAGTTTGGATTTATAAGATAAACAAAAATATGGAGAGTGACTAGCTAACAGAAATATTTTAGAAAGAAATCTGAGATTCAAGGACTAGCTAAAGGCCATTTTTGCTTTGTTTATATTAATTCAACAGGTTTATATTTTTGTTTGTATGAAGAGCACCATAATTTGATTATCTATTTGATGACCTGTGAAATGCATTTGAAATGTGTCTGGGGTTACCTTATATCAGCAAATCAGTTTCTAGAAATAAAGTTATACAGATAACTTCATAAGTGTCATTTGTAGCAATCAGCACTACATTTTTTTTAAAAGTTAGGTATTAGGTATAAATAATTTTTGAAATCAATTATATCATTATGCTAAAGAGAATTTGTGAGGGATACAGGTAATTCCATTCTTAAAGAGCAGATTTTAACTTTTAATTTGAACTTTGGACTGCTTGCTTTGCTAGAATTAGTTTGCTTCTTGTGCTATCAAATGATTCATGTGATATTTCCAGCAGTGAAATCTGCAACGTATCCTACCCAATGTGGTTACTTAAATAGTTAAGTCCTCTGCAATCAAAGAACTCCCACTGAACTAGTGATTATCTGTATGATATATTCTAATGTACTGAGCAAATGTGTAAAGATCATGTGGATTGATTGTTCATTTTACTTACTTCTTAAAGGGAATGAGTAGAAAAATTACATAGTGTACAATTCATTGTATAAAATCTGCTTTTTGATAAAAACAGAATGTCTTAGAAGATTGTGGAATTTAGAAATGTAATTTGCATTACATTTTGGAACAGATTTTCTTATTTGGGAAAACATCTTTGAAATCAGAGGCTGAATCTAATTCTCTAAACAAATTTTCATTTACAGGCATTTTAGAATACATTAAAAACTGTGATCATTACATCTCTTTAAAAATCAACTGAAAAAAAAAAGGGAATAAAACAATATATTGATTAACATGAATGTAACACTAAAGGACTTAACAATTAGTTTAAGTATATCTTCCAGATCGTAATTTTACTTGTCTCAGACTTGAGCACTGTTTTTGTAATAAAGATTACAAACTCTCAATAGATAAATGTTACCTTTGTGGAAATTTAGATCATTTATTTTGGAAAAATATGAAATTTATTATATAATTCTGGCCTAGTTAAAAATATTAGGTGATAGAGTTTACTCTTGATAACTAAACAGTCATTTACAATCATGATATTGATTCATATATGTTCATATCTCTCTGTGTAATTGTCTGACTATAAAAATATCAATGAGAGCTAATACTATAGATTCCAGGATCACCTTGCTTAAGCATTACTGTAGCATGGGTGATACTGTTCATGCCAAAACTCGATGGGCTTTTCTACTAGTGGAGTTGAGAAAACAATTTTGGTAATGGTTTTAAAAAATATAAAATTGATGATTTAATGACCTGCATATATGGAAATGTAAACCTCAACATTTATTCTTTGAGAAGAGAGAGGTGGAACAGGATAGATTAAAGCTGACTACTACTCAGATCCTTCTTTGAATTTTTTTTTTTTTTTTTGGAATAGACATTTAAACAATATGGTGACAACAGTATAGTCAGCAATGTGAATTTTGGTGATAATTCCCTTTTTCTGTTTCTGTCCCCCTAATTATAACCTCCATCTTAAGAAGCTAAATAGTGAGAAGCAAAACTTTATTGAAATGCCACAGGATTAGACTATTTGAGTTTCATTTTCCTCAAAGGAATACAGCTAAATGAAGACATGGGAACTTTACTATTCAAATGTCTCTGATCACCTTTGGTCCATAGTTGTCTCAAGACTTCCTTTTTGAGACCTTTAAGATTTTTATGCCACTCACTATATTTTACATCACAATAATACCTACTGATAGAAGATCAGCTGGATTTTTCCCAATAATAGCAGTAAGTCTATATTTAAAGTTCTTTGTATGTATCAGGCATTGTTTTAAAAACATTACATGTATTAACTCTTGTAATGCCTACATTATTATCAGTCAGGTACTGTTATAATTACAATGAAGAAAATGAGACACAGAGAGATTAAGTAACTTGCCCAAGGACATACAGTAGTAGGAGAAGCCAGTATTCTAAGTTGGAAAGTATGACTCCCTTGTCTGGAATCTTACTCACTGTGCTCTCAGGCTAAAATTACGGGTACACATCCTATGAAATCAGAGCTTTCTCCAATACTTTGTGAATTCACAGTAATTATTTTTAATGCTCACTTCTGCTCATTTGCAAATATGCAATTGCTTATCCATACCACATCAACCAGTGTCTCTTACTTGATTTCCATAAGTGAAAAGACCCTGTTTATAACAAAAGATTTGTTATGGTAAAGGAGGGTCTAAACTTAGCAAAGACAAACACTACAAATGTGACATAAACATTCAGATTCTCAGAATTTTTTCTTTTTAGCTCCTTCACTCCAACACACTTCACTCCAGTGCCTGTTTCCCTCTACAGTCTCCAGCTTTGTAATATCAATCCTGGTTTTCTTGATCCTTCCCTATTGGGAGCACAATGATCCTTCTTGTCTCATGCAAAGCACTCTCTTCCCAAGCTGTTTCTTTAATGGCCTCTGTTGTTGCCTCACCATCAGATGGTATCTTCTACCTCAGTCTATCTAACTTGGCAGTATTTTCCCAGCAAGCACTTCACACCTTTAGAGAACTCTGGGAATAGCAATCAGGATGATTCAGTTTAAACAACTTTCTTTACCACTCATTAGGTGCTCATTATTTATGAGGCACTGTGTTTTATAACATTGCTTCTCACTCTATTTTTCCCACGAGGTAGGCTTTTATCATTCTCATTTTAGAGATGGAAATTAAGTTCCAAGAAGATTAATTCACTTTTCCAAGGTTTCAAACAAATCAAGTGCAACAGTGCATGTCCCAGCTCTTGATTCCAAAGTTCAGACTCTTTCCAATGGTGTCTTCTCATTTAGGTCATGATTATTTTTAAATTTGTTATTCAACCATAGTATTTTGTAATCAAATGCTTTGCATGCATACAGGTCCTCTTTTCCTCTGAAGGAGATCAACTTGGTAGCTGTTCGTTGAAAATGGAATGGATGGCCAATTTGCCTGCTAAATTATAATTATAATTGAGCCCTTATAGTTCTTAGTACCATTTTTAAAGTTATAGAAGTGTAACAGAAAGTATGTTTTGTTTTGTTTTGTTAGAAATATAGAGCTCAGAAATATAAAAGTAAATATAGAGCTCAGAAATATAAAAGTAAATATACATGAAAAAGATAATTTATTTTCTGAATCACTTCCTTTTCTGAATTTCAAAAGGCATTATGAATGGGAATACAATCATTTTACCAAGAAATAAACATTGGAACAATATATTGTGAACATAAATATTTATTTTTAATAGCTATATGTAAGTGATAAATATAGTTGGTTGTGACCAAAGGTCAAATCAATCTAATGTAACTGAAGAATTCCTGAATATATGAATTTATGGTTGGAGTCAAATGTAAACTCTCCCTAGATAATTAGGAATTGAAGGTTATAACATTTGCCATTGAGAAAATCATTATTCTCTAGATATTCAATAAAATCTGTGATACTGTGATACTGATGATTCAGAAACCAGGTATATGTCCACTGTGAAGTATTGATTTTGAACACAAAGAGGGCACATGTGTCATTTGTAAAATGTAACTTTTCGATACTAACGCTTTGCTTGATCTCTCATTTTTATAGGCATTTATTCCTGATGTTCTTATTTTTTAAAAAAAGATCCATGATAGTAAAATAACGTTTGTAATATGTCTATAATTTTCTATATAACAATAAAGTTCCCTTTTGAATAATTAAAAAATCCATAATTTGTAGTTATATTTTAGTGATACATAACAGAGATACCCATTTCCATAAAAGTTTAGATCCTGTTTAAGCCAGTAGATATTCTGAATATTTGTTATTCTTGTACTTCCACTCTAACAATATTTATGGCTATTTAGTTTACAATACTTTTAATCCATAAATTATTTTTTTTCCTAGACTTTGTCTTCCTAGGTCTTTTATTCTACAATATACTTTCCTTGCTAAGTCAGTTCCTTTCTAATTGAGTTCATCTTAAGTAATTCTATAAATCCTCAAAAACATACTCTCTTTCAAAATTATCAAACACCAATCATTTTAAGTCAAAACTGGGAGTTATCTGGGTTAAATTTGATACTAACTATTGGGAAGGGTAACTTTCCTGCCCAATATCTGATTTTCTTGTCTTACAATAAATAACTACATGAAATGACCAGTTCTAAAGAAATAAAAATTACTAATCAAGATAGACTATTAAAATTTAGATAGAGCCCCTTAGGAAAAAAAAAATACTAGATGCCTATTAATGATATTGAACATATACCTAATATGTAAATGTATAAATGGCAAATATTTAGGAATAGCCTTAGTTTCTTAACTATATATTTTCCTTATTTTTTAGCCTTCTGTTTCTGTTCAGAGACATAATCTGCAAAGCACAGGATATGATGTTAGGGGAATTTTGGTGAATGATTTCTTTTATAAAGTCATTATTTCATAGGATGAGAAGTAATTTTAAATATATTAAAGTTGATTTTTGTTTTTAAAAATATAAATACAAGATACTCCAAATATAGTACTAGTGCAAAACTCATATTTAAATAAAATAGTTTGATTTACATTTTAGTTGTGACATCATAAACTAACTTTATTATGAAAAATACACTATGAAATTATTTAATCCAGCTCTGATGAGAAATGGACAGTGTGATGTGAATTATAATTTACAGTCACTTGCATCAGGCAGTCCTGAATTCACATAAGGTTCTGTCATTTACTCCTGAGGAGATCTTTACTAAGTTACTTCTCTGTTCCTCAGTTCACTTATCTGTAAATAATAATAGATATTTCCACAAGGCAATTGTGGGAATTATATGAGGAAGTATATACATGGCACATGGCAATTATAATACTGAATCTGTAATTTTAACATAATTTTTTAAGATATTTTAAGATTGTCTTAATCAAAGCCCAGATATTTTCTTTTTAAATCATTTTTATGAATACTTTCTAACATGTATTACCAATTTGTTTACTTGGTAAGCAAAATATGTTAAAATATTAAAAATTGGGCTTCCCTGGTGGCGCAGTGGTTGAGAGTCCGCCTGCCGATGCAGGGGACATGGGTTCGTGCCCCGGTCCGGGAAGATCCCACATGCCGCGGAGCGGCTGGGCCCGTGAGCCATGGCCGCTGGGCCTGTGCGTCCGGAGCCTGTGCTCCGCAACGGGAGAGGCCACAACAGTGAGAGGCCCGCATACCGAAAAAAATAATAATAATAAAATAAAATAAAATAATAATAAAATAAAATGACAGAATCATTACCAAGAATATTGATTCTTATTTTTTGTGCTCATATGCAGTAACAGAATAGAGAATTCTTAAAAGGAATGATAATGCCCTTTTTATTTAAATTATAAGCAGTGCTTTTTTTTTTTTTTTTTGACTATATGACGTAGATTCTAGTCTGAAAGCCTCAGCTAATACCCCCAGCATGTGTTTAAAAGCATGGACATTCACTTAGTCAATGCACATCTGTTAGATTTCTGCTGTCTGTTGGAGAAACACAGGGTGATAAGATTCAGCTTCGTAATCAGATCTTTCCTTGATGTTCAGATGTCTTCATTCACTCCCTTATTGAAAACTATTAGGAAAACTACTGGAAAACATTCCAAAATAAATTGAAATGCATAGCTTTTAAAGCCATTGGGAAAATTATAGTCTGTAATATAAATCATGGTGTTCATTATAATTAATAGTTATAATAATCATTCATGCCTTTGCATAATGTTGTTTACTTAACTCATCTTTGATATATTATGTTAAACCTAGAAATAGACTGTCTTTAGATGAAAATTAATTAACAAGTATATTTCAGATGTACTCTAGTTTTTATCTCTCTCTCTGTATTTCTCTGTATCTCTGTCTCTGTCTCTTTCTCTGCCTCTCTTTCAAGTATTAGAGGAAGCATCATTTTGCAGTTGATAGAATGAGCTCTGTAAAAAGAAACATCTTTTACTTAAGATTGTAACACACTATATAACCTCAGTGAGGTTGCAAGTTACTTAGTTGTGTAAGCTTGGATTTATTCATACAGGAATAAGAATAATCTTAATAGGACCTACCTCATGGGGAAGTTATGAGAATTATATAAAATATTACATGTAAAGAGCACATAATTCAGTGTATTTGTTTTTCTGTATCTCCTGCATGGAACTCTTCTTGCAGATACTCAAGGCACTTTATCAGAGAGAATTTTCTTAACCCCGTTTTAAATAGCATCCTCCACTTTCCCGCCTACCTTCATTACCTCTCAAATAACCTGGCCATACATTAGGAAAAGAGGTCAATGAATTTGACGTCTTTCCTAACCAATTTTCTTTACAGGGTTATTCCTACTGACATAGTTCTCAAGATAAATGTTATTAAAGAGGAACCTCCTTTTTAAAACTTAGACAGAAATGTTGAATGCATACATCAGTGAAACCCTCAGTTCCTGGGAACAGAAACTTCAGTAGTCAATTTGGTATACTTAAGCATGCAATAGTCCTCTAATCTTTGTAAAAAAATATTTTTAATTAAAGCAATTGTCATGCCGTAATGTTGTCATTTATCAGCATAATGAATTTAAAGTGAAGGCCACTCTTACTGTGAGAATGAACTGATTAACTAGACAGTCTGCACTGATAATAATTAGTCAGAAAAGTGCAGAAGTGCAAATCAATATCTTGGTGCTGAGACTTTCCTTGGGGAATGTAAACCATAACAAGGCTGTCAAGCTGCTGATAGATGGGGATGTTTGCTGATTTGTGTTGCTAATTTACTATCTGATAGTTTTAACTAATATACTGAATATATAAGAAATGAAAAAAAGATATTTCACTTAATAAACTGTATTGAAGCCTTAATTGGTAAACTAATCACAACAGTTTTTTGAGGAGTGGGAGAGGAGTATCAGAATTATTGTAATTTTTTTTGTTAATGTTTAACAAATAAGCATCACTTGCTATTTAGTGTTATAATTTCTATGGAAGTAGTTTTATTTCAAATTTTTGCATTTTAAGGGAAGATAATATTATAAAATAGGCAGGATCTGTATTTGACTAACAGAATTATAGTCATTCATATGGACACTCATACACCATGTTTCAGGAATAAATTACGTAGAAGAGAACTATCACTTATTATAATCCTTCCAAGTTTGATAACTTATTATTGAAAGAGTCCATTGCTGGTAGAATTTTCAGAACTCTCTTTCCTGAATTATAGTCTAAGTTTTTCAGGAAACCAGTCACAGAACTTTGTGCACAGCACAATTTTTGGACCTCAGTTTGTTTATCTATAATACTTAAGAGGTTTCAGTTATCTATTGCTCATGACAAATTACTCCAAACTTTGTGGAGAGGATAGAAATGTTTATAGAATATGTAAGTCATGAATTTGGAAAAGATAAAGCAGGATGACTTGTCTTCGCTCCATGATCTCTGGGGAGTCAGCAGAGGGTGATTTCAAATGCCGGGGTCTAGAATTATCTGCCCACTGTCCAATAGAGTAGGAACTATTTGTATTTAAATTTACATTAACTAAATATAGTTAATAATTTAGTGTTCAGTCACACTAGCCATATTTCAAATGTTCAATAGCCACATGTGGCTAGTGACGACCCTGTTGGCCAGTGCATACATATAAAACATTTCCATCATCACAGAATGTTCTCTTGCACAGAACTAATGTAGAAGCATCTTCACTCATATGTCTAACATGTAGCCTGGGATGACTCAAAGGTTGGGAACAGCTGAGATTATTGACTAAAGTGTATAGATGAAAAATTTCTATTTAGGGTTCTTAGAGCATGGAAGCTGAGATCTGAGAGGGAGCATCTCAAGTGCATGCATTTGTACCAGACTGAAGCTGCATGGCCTTTTGGGACTTAACATCATAAGTCACATAGGTCATCATGCCTTACTTTACTGGACAAATAATAAGCCCACCAGTAACAAGCCACTAGACTCAAGGTATGGGGAGACTTCTAAATGGGAGGTGTGTCAGATACTCTGAGGTCATGGTTTAGAACCATCACAGACTAAATCTTTGTATCACAAATGGTGCTTTGGAAAACTAGATATTTATAGACATGATGGGAAAGGTCTCAGTGATCAAATAAAGAAGATTTCATTTAAACAAAATTCAACACTTAGGATTTTTATGGTATTTAGTGTGCTAGTGTTCAAAGTTAATTTCTAAGATGGCATTGTATGCTGTGGTTACCAACTGCATTTTATCAAGGCATATTTTATTTTTTAATATAAATTTATTTTATTTTTGGCTGTATTGGGTCTTCATTGCTTCACGCGAACTTTCTCTAGTTGTGAGTTGTGGCAAGCGGGGGCTACTCTTCATTGCAGTGTGCAGGCTTCTCATTGCGGTGGCCTCTCATTGCGGAGCAAGGGATCTAGGCGTGCAGGCTTTAGTAGTTGTGGCTCGTGGGCTCTAGGGTGCGGGCTCAGTAGTTGTGGCTCACGGTCTTAGTTGTTCCACGGGGATGTGGGATCTTCCCGGACCAGGGCTCAAACCTGTGTCCCCTGCATTGGCAGGTGGATTCTAAACCACTAAGCCACCAGGGAAGCCCAAGGTGTATGTTAGTAAATCAGTACTTATTCACATCTGGTAACAAAGTTCTACAAAGGAAAATCTGGAAAATGCTGGGCTGAGTTTTCTTCAATTTTTTAAATCCTGTGATTTTATTATATTGCCCTTATTTCCTGAAAAAGCCTATCTTGTACATAAACTTTTGTTATTTGAATCCTATTTTATTAGACTGGATAGAGTAGTGAATTTCTTCTTCTCTTAAGAAAATTATTTTTGCCAAAAGTAAAATTATTTTATTCATTTTTTTTTCTGAGATCTAATAGGAATTACAAGTAACTATTGAGAGCTGTTACATGTTTTAATTTAAAAGTGTGAGTTTATTAGTAAAATCACACTGTAGACAGTTAAAATGACAATATTAACATGGGAATTGTACTAAATATAAAGCTATGTAGACAGAATGGCTTCAGTAAGAATATAGTCAAAGGAATTTTAGGCTTAAAGCAATAGGTAAGTGGATATTGCATGAAGAAATCATAAAAGCAGTTTGTCTTTAGAGCAGGGAATGTAGGTAACTAACATCAATGTCATTTCTATTTGTACAACCAAAAGAAATAATGTTACAAATTAAACACACAATAGACTGATGATGAACTCTTCACTATCCCCAAAATGATTGTTCCACTAGTTTTTAAACTTTAAAATTGAAGATCATTTGTTAGGTTCATGCACTATTTGTCAGCATTACTGTAATTATAACAAAGTCAAGTTTGGGGTTGATAGTATCATAGCCATATGCAAGATCCTTTTCATATAAACATGTCTATTCTTATATACCTATGGTGTCCAGAGGTAAGACTGACATGTAATAAGTCATGTATTAGATATAAACAGATAACTTTCTTTTTTTCACACACACACACACTGTATTTTATTTTTACAAGAGATAAACTGACACCAAGCATTGTAAATGGATGACCACAACAAAAGCAAGAATGATTACAATTAACAAACACACTCATACTATGTCATAATATTGACATTCAGTACAGTAATCCTCCACTGTAACAGCTCCTTTACTTTGCAATGAAAATTGATTTGTATATTTTTTGCCTCTGAGTCCTCATGGGATTTTTTTTTATTCAAACAGAAAGTCACAAAAATTATAATCATCCTCATCAGTTCACTCAGTCCCATGTAATTAATTTTATTTTCATCATGATCTTTTGTTAGCACTTTTATAAATTCATCAGTTTTCCATTAGAGTACTGAAAATGCTTATTCATTCAGTTCAGCAGTATAGTCAGTTACCAGAAACCTGTACTTGTCAGAGTCTTTTCCATGAATTCCTTGAAGATGAAACCCTTTTATAGGAACATTTTTGCAAAAGCATCAAAGTACACCCAGAACTGTCTGTAAATGACAAAAGACTTTAAAATGGCCATGGTTAAAGAGTTGATGAAAGTTCATAATAATGCAATTGACAAGGAAATTTAGTTATGTCTGAGATATGCATTATAAAGTAATAGCTAGAATTATGACATCTAACATTATAAAAGAGCATATAAGATTTTTAGAAATTTCATGTAATGTCTGAAACATTTATATTAACATATTTCCATACAAATAACCCAAAGAAAGTTTAGTATTAGTTGTTTTTTGTTTGTTTTTTGTTCTTTTATACTGCACGTTCTTATTAGTCATCAATTTTATACACATCAGTGTATACATGTCAATCACAATCGCCTAATTCAGCACACCATCATCCCCACCCCACTGCAGTTTTCCCCCCTTGGTGTCCATACGTTTGTTCTCTATATCTGTGTCTCAACTTCTGCCCTGCAAACCGGTTCATCTGTACCATTTTTCTAGGTTCCACATACATGCATTAATATACAATATTTGTTTTTCTCTTTCTGACTTACTTCACTCTGTATGACAGTCTTTAGATCCAACCACATCTCAACAAATGACTCAATTTCGTTCCTTTTTATGGCTGAGTACTATTCCATTGTATATATGTACAACAACTTCTTTATCCATTTGTCTGCCGATGGGCATTTAGGTTGCTTCCATGACCTGGCTATTGTAAATAGTGCTGCAATGAACATTGGGGTGCATGTGTCTTTTTGAATTATGGTTTTCTCTGGGTATATGTCCAGCAGTGGGATTGCTGGATCATATGGTAATTCTATATCTAGTTTTTTAAGGAACGTCAATACTGTTGTCCATAGTGGCTGTATCAGTTTACATTCCCACCAACAGTGCAAGAGGGTGCCCTTTTCTCCACACCCTCTCTAGCATTTGTTGTTTGTAGATTTTCTGATGATGCCCATTCTAACTGGTGTGAGGTGATACCTCTTTGTAGTTTTGATTTGCATTTCTCTAACAGTTAGTGACGTTGAGCAGCTTTTCATGTGCTTCTTGGCCATCTGTATGTCTTCTTTGGAGAAATGTCTATTTAGGTCTTCTGCCCATTTTTGGATAGGTTGTTTGTTTCTTTAATATTGAGGTGCATGAGCTGTTTATATATTTTTGAGATTAATCGTTTGTCCATTGATTCATTTGCAAATATTTTCTCCCATTCTGAGAGTTGTCTTTTCGTCTTGTTTATGGTTTCCTTTGCTGTGCAAATGCTTTGAAGTTTCATTAGGTCACATTTGTTTATTTTTGTTTTTATTTCCATTACTCTAGGAGGTGGATCAAAAAAGATCTTGCTGTGATTTATGTCAAAGAGTGTTCTACCTATGTTTTCCTCTAAGAGTTTTAGAGTGTCCAGTCTTACATTTAGGTCTTGAATCCATTTTGAGTTTATTTTTGTGTATGGTGTTAAAGAGTGTTCTAATTTCATTCTTTTACATGTTAGCTGTCCAGTTTTCCCAGCACCACCTATTGAAGAGACTGTCTTTTCTTCATTATATATCTTTGCCTCCTTCATCATAGATTAGTTGATGATAGGTGTATGGGTTTATCTCTGGGCTTTCTATCTTGTTCCACTGATCTATGTTTCTGTTTTTGTGCCAGTACCATATTGTCTTGATTACTGTAGCTTTGTAGTATAGTCTGAAGTCAGGGAGATTGATTGCTCCAGCTCTATTTTTTTCCTTCAAGACTGCTTTGGCTATTTGCAGTCTTTTGTGTCTCCATACAAATTTTAAGATGATTTGTCTAGCTCTGTAAAAAATGCCATTGGTAATTTGAAAGGGATTGCATTGAATCTGTAGATTGCTTTGGGTAGTATAGTCATTTTCACAATATTGATTCTTCCAATCCAAGAACGTGGTATATCTCTCCATCTGTTGGTATCATCTTTAATTCCTTTCATCAGTGTCTTATAGTTTTCTGCATACAGGTCTTTTTTCTCCCTAGGTAGGTTTATTCCTAGGTATTTTATTCTTTTTGTTGCAGTGGTGAATGGGAGTGTTTCCATAATTTCTCTTTCAGATTTTTCATCATTAGTGTATAGGAATGCAAGAGATTTCTGTGCATTAATTTTGTATCCTGCAACTTTACCAGATTTATTGATTAGCTCTAGTAGTGTTCTGGTGGCATTTTTAGGATTCTCTATGTATATTATCATGTCATCTGCAAACAGTGAGAGTTTTACTTCTTCTTTTCCAATTTGTATTCCTTTTATTTCTTTTTCTTCTCCGATTGCTGTGGCTAGGACTTCCAAAACTATGTTGAATAATAGTGGTGAGAGTGGACATCCTTGTCTTGTTCCTGATCTTAGACGAAATGCTTTCAGGTTTTCACCATTGAGAATGAAGTTTGCTGTGGGTTTGTCATATATGGCCTTTATTATGTTGAGGTAGGTTCCCTCTATGACCACTTTCTGGAGAGTTTTTTTTTAATCATAAATGGGTGTTGAATTTTATCGAAAGCTTTTTCTGCATCTATTGAGATGATCATATGGTTTTTATTCTTCCATTTGTCAATATGCTGTATCACGTTGATTGATTTGCATATATTGAAGAATCCTTGCATCCCTGGGATAAATCCAACTTTATCATGGTGTATGATCCTTTTAATGTGTTGTCAGATTCTTTTTTTTTTTTTAACATCTTTATTGGAGTATAATTGCTTTACAATGGTGTGTTAGTTTCTGCTTTATAACAAAGTGAATCAGTTATACATATACATATGTTCCCATATCTCTTCCTTCTTGTGTCTCCCTCCCTCCCACCCTGCCTATCCCACCCCTCTAGGTGGTCACAAACCACCGAGCTGATCTGATCTCCCTGAGCTATACAGCTGCTTCCCACTAGCTATCTGTTGTACGATTGGTAATGTATATATGTCCATGACACGCTCTCACTTTGTAACAGCCCACCCTTCCTCCTCCCCATGAGCTCAAGTCCATGTTCTAGTACGTATGTGTCTTTATTCCTGTCTTACCCCTAGGTTCTTCATGACATTTTTTTTCTTAGATTCCATATATATGTGTTAGCATATGGCATTTGTTTTTCTCCTTCTGACTTACTTCACTCTGTATAACAGACTCTAGGTCTATCCACCTCACTACAAATAACTCAATTTCATTTCTTTTAATGGCTGAGTAATATTCCATTGTATATATGTGCCACATCTTTACCCATTCATCTGTTGACGGACACTTAGGTTGCTTCCATGTCCTGGCTATTGTAAATAGAGCTTCAATGAACATTTTGGTACATGACACTTTTTGAATTATGGTTTTCTCAGGGTATATGCCCAGTAGTGGAATTACTGGGTCATATGGTAGTTCTATGTGTAGTTTTTTAAGGAGCCTCCATACTGTTCTCCATAGTGGCTGTATCAATTTACATTCCCACGAACAGTGCAAGAAGGTTCCCTTTTCTCCACACCCTCTCCGGCATTTATTCTTTCTAGATTTTTTGATGATGGCCATTCTGACCAGTGTGAGATGATATCTCATTGTAGTTTTGATTTGCATTTCTCTAATGCTTAATGATGTTGAGCATTCTTTCATGTGTTTGTTGGCAATCTGCATAACTTCTTTGGAGAAATGTCTATTTAGGTCTTCTGCCCATTTTTGGATTGGGGAGTTTGTTTTTCTGATATTGAGCTGCATGAGCTGCTTGTAAATATTGGAGATTAATCCTTTGTCAGTTGCTTCATTTGCAAATATTTTCTCCCATTCTGTGGGTTGTCTTTTGGTCTTGTTTGTGGTTTCCTTTGCTGTGCAAAAGCTTTGAAGTTTCATTAGCTCCCATTTGTTTATTTTTGTTTTTACTTCCATTTCTCTAGGAGGTGGGTCAAAAAGGATCTTGCTGTGATTTATGTCATAGAGTGTTCTGCCTATGTTTTCCTCTAAGCGTTTTAGAGTGTCTGGCCTTACATTTAGGTCTTTAATCCATTTTGTGTTTATTTTTGTGTATGGTGTTAGGGAGTGTTCTAATATCATTCTTTTACATGTACCTGCCCAGTTTCCCAGCACCACTGATTGAAGAGGCTGTCTTTTCTCCACTGTAAATTCTTGCCTCCTTTATCAAAGGTAAGGTGAACATATGTGCGTTGATTTATCTCTCAGCTTTCCTGTTCCATTGATCTATATTTCTGTTTTTGTGCCAGTACCATACTGTCTTAATTACTGTAGCTTTGTAGTATAGTCTGAAGTCAGGGAGCCTGATTCCTCCAGCTCCATTTTTCTTTTCTTTCTTTTTTGTTTTTTTTTTTTGTGGTATGCGGGCCTATCACTGTTGTGGCCTCTCCCATTGCAGAGCACATGCTCTGGATGCACAGGCTCAGCAGCCATGGCTCACGGGACCAGCCGCTCCGCAGCATGTGGGATCTTCCCAGACCAGGAGACAAACCCATGTCCCCTGCATCAGCATGCGGACTCTCAACCATGGTGCCACCAGGGAAGCCCCCTGCAGCTCCATTTTTCGTTCTCAAGATTCCTGTGGCTATCGGGGTCTTTTGTGTTTCCATACAAATTGTGAAATTTTTGGTTCTAGTTCTGTGAAAAATGCCATTGGTAGTTTGATAGGGATTGCATTGAATCTGTAGATTGCTTTGGGTAGTAGAGTCATTTTCACAGTGTTGATTCTTCCAGTTCAAGAACATGTTATATCTCTCCATCTATTAGTATCATCTTTAATTTCTTTCATCAGTGTCTTATAATTTTCTGCATACAGGTCTTTTGTCTCCTTAGGTAGGTTTATTCCTAGATATTTTATTTTTTTTGTTGCAGTGGTAAATGGGAGTGTTTTCTTAATTTCACTTTCAGATTTTTCATCATTAGTGTATAAGAATGCCAGAGATTTATGTGCATTAATTTTGTATCCTGCTACTTTACCAAATTCATTGATTAGCTCTAGTTGTTTTCTGGTAGCATCTTTAGGATTCTCTATGTATAGTATCATGTCATCTTCAATGTGTTGTTGGATTCTGTTTTCTAGTATTATATTGAGGATTTTTGCATCTATATTCATCAGTGATATTGGTCTGTAATTTTCTTTTTTTGTAGTATCTTTGTCTGGTTTTGGTGTCAGGGTGATAGTGGCCTCATAGAATGAGTTTGGGAGTGTTCCTTCCTCTTCAATTTTTTGGAAGAGTTTGAGAAGGATGGGTGTTAGCTCTTCTGTAAATGTTTGATAGAATTCATCTGTGAATCCATCTGGTCCTGGACTTCTGTTTGTTTGAAGATTTTTAATCACAGTTGCAATTTCATTACTTGTGATTGGTCTGTTAATATTTTCTGTTTCGTCCTGGTTCAGTCTTGGAAGGTTATACCTTTCTAAGAATTTGTCCATTTCTTCCAGGTTGTCCACTTTATTGGCATACAGTTGCTTGTAGTAGTCTCTTATGATGCTTTGTATTTCTGCAGTGTCTGTTGTGACTTCTCCTTCTTCATTTCTAATTTTATTGATTTGAGTCTCCTCCCTCTTTTCTTGATGAGTCTGGCTAATGGTTTATCAATTTTGTTTATCTTCTCAAAGAACCAGGTTTTAGTTTTATTGATCTTTGCTATTGTTTTCTTTGTTTCTATTTCATTTATTTCTGCTCTGATCTTTATGATTTCTTTCCTTCTGCTAACTTTGGGTTTTGTTTGTTCTTCTTCCTCTAGTTCCTTAGGTGTAAGGTTAGATTGTTTACTTGAGATTTTTCTTGTTTCTTGAGTTAGGCTTATATAGCTATAATCTTTCCTCTTAGAACTGCTTTTGCTGCATCCCATAGGTTTTGGATTGTCGTGTTTTCATTGTCATTTGTCTCTAGATATTTTTTGATTTCCTCTTTGATTTCTTTAGTGATCTCTTGGTTATTTAGTAACATATTGTTTAATATCTATGTGTTTGTGTGTTTTTTTCATTTTTTTCCCTGTAATTCATTTCTAATCTCATAGTGTTGTGGTCAGAAAAGATGCTTGATATGATTTCAATTGTCTTAAATTTACTGAGGCTTGATTTGTGACCCAAGATGTGATCTATCTTGGAGAATTTTCCATTCACACTTGAGAAGAAAGTGTAATCTTCTGTTTTGGGATAGAATGTCCTATAAATATCAATTAAATCTATCTGGTCTGTTGTATCATTTAAAGCTACTGTTTCCTTATTTATTTTCATCTTGGATGATCTGTCCATTGGTGTAAATGAGGTGTTGAGGTCCCCCACTATTATTGTATTATTGTTGAGTTTCTCTTTTATAGATTTTAGCAGTTGCCTTATGTATTGAGGTGCTGCTATGTTGGGTGCATATATATTTATAATTGTTATATCTTCTTCTTGGATTGATCCCTTGATCATTATGTAGTCTCTGTCCTTGTCTCTTGTAACATTCTTTATTTTAAAGTCTATTTTATCTCATATGAGTATGGCTACTCCAGCTTTCTTTTGATTTACATTTGCATGGGATATCTTTTTCCATCCCCTCACTTTCAGTCTCTATGTGTCCCTAGGTATGAAGTGGGTCTCTTGTAGACAGCATATATATGGGTCTTGTTTTTGTATTCCTTCAGCAAGCCTGTGTCTTTTGGTTGGAGCATTTAGTCCATTCACGTTTAAGGTAATTATCGATATGTATGTTCCTGTGACCATTTTCTTAATTGTTTTGGGTTTGTTTTTGTAGGTCCTTTTCTTCTCTTGTGTTTTCCACTTAGAGAAGTTCCTTTAGCATTTGTTGTAGAGCTGGTTTGGTGGTGCTGAATTCTCTTAGCTTTCACTTGTCAGTAAAGCTTTTGATTTCTCCATCAAATCTGAATGAGATCCTTGCTGGGTAGAGTAGTCTTGGTACTAGGTTCTTCCCTTTTATCACTTTAAGTATATCCTGCCACTCCCTTCTGGCTTGTTGAGTTTCTGCTGAGAAATCAGCTGTTAACCTTATGGGAGTTCCCTTCTATGTTATTTGTCATTTTTCCCTTGCTGCTTTTAATAATTTTTCTTTGTCTTTAATTTTTGCCAATTTGATTTCTATGTGTCTCGGCATGTTTCTCCTTGGGTTTATCCTGTATGGGACTTGCTGAGCTTCCTGGACTTAGGTGGCTATTTCCTTTCCCATGTTAGGGAAGTTTTCAACTATAATCTCTTCAAATATTTTCTCAGGTCCTTTCTCACTTCTCCTTCTGGGACCCCTATAATGTGAATGTTGTTGTGTTTCATGTTGTCCCAGAGGTCTCTTAGGGTGTCTTCATTTCTTTTTATTCTTTTTTCTTTATTCTGTTGAGCAGCAGTGAATTCCACCATTCTGTCTTCCAGGTCACTTATCTCTTCTTCTGCTATTGATTCTTTCTAGTGTAGTTTTCATTTCAGTTATTGTATCGTTCATCTCTGTTTGATTGTTCTTTAATTCTTCTAGGTCTTTGTTAAACATTTCTTGCATCTTCTCGATCATTGCCTCCATTCTTTTACCGAGGTCCTGGATCATCTTCACTATCATTAATCTGAATTCTTTTTCTGGAAGGGTGCCTATCTCCACTTCATTTAGTTGTTTTTCTGGGGTTTATCTTGTTCCTTCATCTGGTATATAGCCCTCTGCCTTTTCATCTTTTCTGTCTTTCTGTGAATGTGGTTTTTGTCCCACACACTGCAGGATTGTAGTTCTTCTTGCTTCTGCTCATAGGTTTCTAAATAGTTTAGTTTACCTGAATATAAAGTATCAACTAGTATTTTCTTCCCATAGAATCCATATATAACTCAGAATAGGATTGCTTAAATTAATTTCAATTTATAAAAAAAGTATTTGCAAAATGCCAAGATTGTCTTGGAACTATAAGTAAATTCACTATATAACACTATTGTTATAAATGAGAAATTAGATATAAAACATTGTATAATGTGGCAATTATAATTAGTATTAATTTTTAAGAACATAGAAAATATTAAAAACATGCCCATAAATGTTTATTATCTATGTCAAGAAGTCCAAGCTATACATATTCTGTTTGCTTGGAGATGATGTTTTGTAATTATTTTATGGCCCTGGCAACAGTGGTTACTCATCCATTCAATAAAAAGTTGTTCAAAACCTACTGCCAAATGCATATCTGAATGTCACCCTAATAGTATGAGAAAATACATAGTTGGGCAACTTCAATCCAGTGTGATGAGGGCTGTATTAGAGGTAAGCAGGAGTGCTGTGTGAGTATGAGGAAGGAGGATCTCATGTGTGGAGAAGACAAGGCTTTGCTGAAGAGAGAGTGCCATCTCCAGTCCTGACATTTGTGTTTATGTGCATTTGTGAATTCAGGTGGTAATTATTACTGGATTCCTTCTCTGTAATGACAGGCATAGTTTCTTTATGTGGTAGATTTGTGGAACTACAAGTTATTTACAATTTTGTATTATTAGGAAATAATTATCTACTGAGAAGATTTATAATATAAGATTAAAACATATTTAAAAAAATGTCACCAAAGTATTCCATTATATGAGCAATATACTTAATTTCTGAATTAACCACATTTATTGGTGCTTGGAATATTTCATTTTCAATCTACCCTTGCTCCCTGTAATATAATATACCTGGATTCTTTCTCACAGGAAGGTGATTTAATAGTTCATACTAACTAGAGATGTGATTATGAGTAGAAGTATTTTTTTGTGAATTAAGTCCATGAGCGTCTTCATAATTCCTAACATGAAACTTTTAGTTAAGGATTTTTGTACACTGCCTAATTTATCACCATGTCAGATCCATGTGTATTTTTTTGTTGTAAGAACAAAAACAACAACAAAATGATCTAATCATATGGAAAGACTGAGTCAGTTTTGCAAACGTTTTATAAAAATCAACAGAACAAAAATATATCTGGCTCCATAAATAATGAATTTGTCTTCATTGATTCTTGTGAATTACACCTTGGTTCTACAATATGCCCACCCTGTCTTCTGCTCCCCAATTAAATTACCAGAAAAGAATCTGAACATTTGACTGCAATTAATAGCTTTAGAATTTTTATACATCATTAACTTTTTCCAGTGTGATCAGAAAGATGCAAGGTTTATTCCTCTCCATCAGAATTATTCTTATTTCCATGCCTTAGGCTATGCCTATTCACCATGAATTCCCTCCAACCCTTCCTTCTACCCACCACTCCACTGCCTTCCTGATTGACTACCTCAATTGGCTTGTCTTATATAGACTTCTCTGTCTGTTCCATGATAGTACTGAGTGTCCATCATATACCTGACATATAGCATGGCCTATCTTTTAAAGGCTCTTTCCTTTGTACTTTTTTTTTTCTATGGTGACTTCCTAAGTCTTACTCACATTAAAATGTTTTACATTTCAGGAAGTGGGGATATTTTATGTTTCTTTTTATCTAACTCATGGCCAGTCATCTTTCTCTATCTTATATTCACTGATATTTTATATTCATTGATATCTTATATTCATTGTTGTGTGAATGGAAAGATTTAAAAATTCTTATTTGATCTTTCCTAATTTTATATTTATCACATTCCATACAGTTTTCATGTGAACACTGACTATTTTGATTATCACCTTCTTTTTTTTTCTATTTGCTTAGATAGAAAAGTTTATGAACAATTAAGTGCTCATAATTTAAGTGATAATGAAAGATGAATGTTAAGTACTGATCTGGATTATAAGAATCTCTTCAGAAATTGAACATTTCTATCTTTAGAGCTTAATCTTCGCTTCCATTGTTGTTGGATTTTTGATAAATTTGGTGTCCAGCTGCCCACCACCAAGCTTGGCTTCCTGAGATAAGTTCCAGCCAAATGTGTTAATTTGGTCTTGTCCGTTTTAGGCACCTAACCTATGAGCCATCTGCCACCCTGGGTATAAGTACTGAGAAGAAGATTATTTCAAAGCACAACATGACAAAAGGCGAATATGGCTTAGGAATTATTTGGGCAAAAAAATGTTAATTTAATAAAGTAAAAAAATATTGTTTGAAAAAAAATACTCTGTGACCCTGCTGCAAAAGTCAAACATGAAGTTATTGTTTGTCGTATACAAGCCAAACCCGCTAAATATTAATACTGTATAAAAGCATATTATTATAATGTTATATATATACATATATATTGTTTTAATGAGATGAGTGGCTCTCTCTTACACTTTTAATACTTTTAATAACTCTTTAATGTCTGCCTTAGTAGAAGACAGCTGGATTCTCATTTTTATTCTGCATTTAGTCTGTAACAATATTATATTTGGTTGAATATAGAAAGAAAATCTTGCCTTATCAAATATAGAGTTGAAAAAGAATGAGTACATTAATAGTGTTTTCAGAAAATTTTGATATTCTTCTTTTATATTCCATCAAAACTCAACAAGTGGTATTTTTGAAATGATTGATTACAATATGAAATCTCAAACCATATCAATGAACTTTTTCTGCTCTATTACATAAAAATTCATTGTTTTATCCTGCACTTTGAATACATCTTTACCCATGCTTGAATTTCTAAGGTCATGTATTGGTCAATTAGAAAATATTGGTTCACTGAGTTATGCACTTATTCCACAATTACATTAGAAAATATCAGAAAAATAATTATATTTGTGACTATTGCCACTAATATCATCTGAACAATACTATATGAACTAGAAAGCTCTCAAGATTATGATAGCAGAATCAAGATGTCAGAAATTTTAATTTTTGCTGGTTTTCATCTTTATAACAAAAACTGTTGTAAAAGACAGTGCTTTATCTCCAACCAAATGCCTGCCAAAAACCTAACTCTGTATAACCATGATTTGTCCATCAGTTATTCCTTTAAGTAAAAATGATACTTCGTGAAAAATGTGACTAATTCAGCTTGATTCTCAATCACCCAAGTACTTTTCCTTGAGACAATCACTGTAATTTGAAATTCAGCAAAAGTATAATACTTTATGCATACCTCCCATTTCATCTTCTAGAATATTAAAAATGTTTACTTAAGGTTTTAGTATTCTTTTCAACCCAGTGGCACATACCATGCATCTGAGTTGATTATTGCTAAAATTTCAGGGGTTTTACCTACTATTGCTTTTGCAAGATATTTGCAAATGTCAGCATAGTGAAAAAGGCAAACAATGTCTCATTATTATTATGAAACTACTTTTTACTGATGGAGTAAGTGAGACTTGGGGACTCCCAGGGGTCTATAGACCACAGTTTGAGAACTGCTGCACTAAAGAATAAAAATTAAACTTTTCTGTTACTGTTGGAATGTATTCCAGAGTCTAGTTCATTCCTTCATCACCTAAACTTTATTATATAAAAGTGAATCATGGGCCTAAAAGACCAAATGCAATTCAGTGAGTATTATATTTCCGTGGTTTCATTAGTACAAGGAAATGTGCTAAAATAATAATTGTTATTATTATATTCATGGCTACCATTTACTGAGTACACAGTATGTGTCTGACACATAGATCTTGGTACTATAAAGTACATTGATTCCTTACAATAATCTATCAAGTCAGTACTACCATTGTCCTTCTTTTATAGATAAGGAAACTGAGACAAAAGATTAAGACTTTGCCTTTAACTTCAATCTATACTTTCAATATTTACTTAGAAAAGTGATAGGAGAAAAAGGAGTCAAATAAGAAGAAAAAGATTCATAAATCTCTGTTGGTATTGAAGAGGTATATCTCTTCAAACTAGCCAGAAAATAAAAATGCCCAGTTACTCTGAAATAAGTGCATCTTTTTTTTTCCCATTTGATGTTACATCTTCACAAAATAAATGGAAAGGTAAAGTTTTCAAAAACTTTAGAAATGACTGTATCAATAACTGTGTTGTGGAGGAAGAGGTGACAAGCACTTAACTGGTTTTTGGGGTTTTTTTTGGTTTGTTTTTGCTAATGGATATTTTTAACTGGTGAATCACCCATTGTTTTTAAAATTCTGGCAATATACTTTATCAAAGTAAGGCAGAACTTGACTGCTTAATTTTGTGTCTTGTAATCATACATATCAAATTATTTTCTAGTGGCATTGAATATAAAATAGCTAGCACTTTGTTAGAACACATAAACATTTAAAATAGCCTAACTAAAGAAGCACTTTAAATCATTCCATAATTGACAAAAGAAAATAATGATACATTTCTCTTTGAAACTAGATTGCCTCAGGAGACTGGTATAGACTGTAATGAAAAAATGTTTTCTCATTACTTAATTAAGCCATGTTTTTATAGGTGATGCTCTTTAACTAATTATAATCTACTTTATTGTAATATCCCTATCATTGAAAAGATACCAGTACTTATCTTTCTAAAAGAGACTTATTAGGAATTCTGTTCTAGATATTCAAGTCCTTCTACATAAAAATTATATAGGAAGAAAAAAAATATCTGCAGATTTCTGTGGAGAGCTGAAAATATGTAACTCTAGTTCATTATTTGAGTGAATAAATTTAATGTAAAATAAAACAAAATTCCATTTCTATTCAGAGAGTTAATAACAAAATCTTATCACAATGTAGCAGAAATATGTTGACATAAAACTAAAGGTAGGGGCTTCCCTAGTGGTGCAGTGGTTAAGAATCTGCCTGCCAATGCAGGAGACAATGGTTTGAGCCCTGGTCTGGGAAGATCCCACATGCCTCAGAGCAGCTAAGGCCCTGCACCACAATGACTGAGCCTGTGCTGTAGAGCACACGAGCCACAACTACTGAGACCGCGAGCCTAGAGCCCATGCTCTGCAACAAGAGAAGCCACTGCAATGAGAAGTGGTGGAAGAGTAGCCCCCGCAACTAAAGAAAGCCTGCATGCAGCAACGCAGATGCAAGGTAGCCAAAAATAAACAAAACAAAACAAAAACCCTAAAGGTATACTTGTTCTGGTTTATCTGTATTTTTACATCTAAAATTATATGAACTAATATTTGACATTTATATCAGTATTTCATAGTTTGCCAAGTTCTCTATGTATATAATTATCTCCATTCCATTCTATTACTGCTAAATATACTACATTCTTTAGTGTAGAATATATTCCCAGGTGAAGGATCTCTAATTTACAGATGAAAAACAGTAGAGATATAAACTTTTTCCCAGATCATGCAAAATTAGTCTTACAATCAAATGGAATTATGTCCAGTTCCTTATAGTTCTCTATTTTGACTGTATTGAATCTCCACATTTATTCAACAGTATCAATAAAATTATTGAAAAGTATTTTTATAAGGGGGATTGTTCAATTTGCTCCCTTAAGTATATTAAATCATTAGGATAAATATTTTTCTGAAATATATGTGTATGTAAATTATTGGTTAAAAAGTTATTAGCTATGTTTTCCAATAAATTGTTTTTTTAATCCAAGAGATTTAATTGACAGTCATTCAATAAATATTTTTTAAGAGATGCCCATAGGGCTTCCCTGGTGGCGCAGTGGTTGAGAGTCCGCCTGCCAATGCAGTGGACACAGGTTCGTGCCCCGGTCCGGGAAGATCCCACATGCCGCGGAGCGGCTGGGCCCGTGAGCCATGGCCGCTGAGCCTGCGCGTCCGGAGCCTGTGCTCCGCAACGGGAGAGGCCACAACTGTGAGAGGCCCGCGTACAGCAAAAAAAAAAAAAAAAAAAAAAGAGATGCCCATAGACAGACACTGAACAGGACAGCATATCCAATCCATTATATATCAACATTTTCTCAACAATCAACTTTCCCAAAGTATAAAATTAATATTTTGTTGAACTTGGACTCCAGATATTTGGAAAATATTGTTAAAGTGCTATACATAGTATATCAGTTTAATATAAATGGATTCTTAATAAGCATAGTTTACCAATAATTTGGTTTTATGAAAATGTGTTTACTGTTTCTGATTGTTTTATCCACAAAAGCTCTTCTAAATCTTAAATCACCAGCTTATCTGTTCTCAATTTTTTCTGTCTCAAAAAATGACTTCAATTTTTGTTTTAATTAGAAGATCAAAGACCTCCCTGTGAGAGCACATACAGTATCCTCAGCCTCTTTACTATATGTTCTATCTCTGTCCTAGCCCCCACTTTTTTTGAATTATCTCATTCCAAATAGTTCATAGGCAGAGTATATGTCCATTTTTACACCTATCTAATTCGTATCTCCTTAAGTACTTTGAAATGGCTGAGGGCATCATACATAATCAGGAAAAAGGGCTAATAAGATACATCTTTTTGAGATCTTGAAGCAATTAAAAGGCAAACTCAGAACCATTTTTTTAAAGTTTTTTGCACTGAGAACAAAATAAAGATAAGTCACTTTAAAACACCAGCTATAGTATTATGCCCTCGTGAATGAAAATGAAAATGAGATATAATGTCATAAAATGTAACATGAATGATTCTCCTCTTCTTTTTTAATGATGGTCTCAACTGTGAGGATCCAGCCTCTTTGGTCTCTAACTCATTGCTCATACCTGTGTACTAAAAAAAAAAATCAACTTGTAGAGTGAGAACAAAATAAAATGTTAAGGTTAGTTCATTGGAAGATGTGGTCATTAAATAAGGTCAAGATTGTAAATGTAGAAAGATAGCAAGTCATATAAATAGCAGCATCAAATTATGAGGCACTTTAACACCCCATACAGAATTAGTATCATGGGGTACTTGTGTGCAATGAAGTTTAGGACACTGCTATTTCTTGAATAGTCAGTGTTCCTATTGGTTCAAATAGAAACCAACATTTCATAAATGTTGAAATTACTTGTGTTTTCTTCTTACATTTTGCCACATTTTTCAGAAATAGGTTTGTGCCAAAACTCAAGTATAATCATCTGGTAACAATGTGTATTTGATGTTTTTAAAAATAGCATTTCCCATACACACTCACAAAATTGCCTGACCTTCCTCCTCCACAGAATTAATCATGCCATCTGTGCTCACATTGTATTTAATCATACTTCTGGTCTAACATTTCTCACATCACATTGCATTAGAGTTAGCTGTATGTCTCTTTGTTTTTCCCATTAAACCATGTGCCCACGAGAATAGAGATATCTCATTTGTCTCTGTATCTCCACCAGCTGTGGCATCATGTCTAGCACATAGTAGACATTCAGTAGGATAGTATCTGCATTTTTTTTGAAAAGCAATCCAGTAAATGAATGGAACTATTTTCTTTTTAGTTAACAAAAGTCACCTGTTGCATATCACTCTTGAGGATGAAAGTTTGTTTAAAAAAATAACAAAGGATTGTAAGTGTAAAGATTAGAAGATTAACAAAATTCAAGTTCTGATATCAGTTTAATAGAAATATAACTAGGCTTGAACCTGCACGTCTAATATTTGTCCAGTGTTATCTTCAAGGCAACATTTAAATAGATGAATGTCAGAAAGTCAGTCCCTCATGCTTCTGGCTCTTAGAGTCTTGCTGTGTCAACCCAATCGGGTTTTCTGATACCTGGAAATTCAAGTAGGTAGTGACTTAGAGCAAGGAGACCTTCCAATATCAATATGTGGGTTGGGTGAGAATGAAGAAGACATGGAAAATAAGAAGAACCTGGTCACTGCAAATTGAGCCTCAGTATTTTAACTAAAAATCACTTTCAAATTACATATTAAGGCTTCCCTGGTGGCGCAGCGGTTGGGAGTCCGCCTGCCGATGCGGGGGACGCGGGTTCATGCCCAGTCCAGGAGGATGCCGCAGAGCGGCTGGGCCCATGGGCCATGGCCACTGGGCCTGCGCGTCCGGAGCCTGTGCTCCACGGCGGGGGAGACCACAACGGTTGAGAGGCCCGCGTACTGCAAAAAAAAAAAAAATTACATATTACATATATGTAATTACATATAGCAGTGAAATTTTGTGACCTTTTTTCCTAAAGAAAATTATTTATGTTTGTTGTCTTTCCAATTCTGATCCTGTGTCAGAAAAGTTCTGCATTTGCAATATAATAAAGTAAATCATACTTCAAGCACTTAGCTTTGACTGTCCTCAATATAGTTTCATATTTGCTTATTGTTTTATATTGTATTCTACGAGGGCATATAATTTTATTTTTAAACATTGTTATATGTCCCAGCAGTTCTGACAACTTGATTTAAATCTTCCATGACAAGTTGTAAAAGGGAGACTGAAAATATTTTGAGTGTTTCTCATAAATCAGAATTGATGGCTATAACCTAGTAACATCTTTAATTCCATAACATTTTATTCTCATTTTGAAAGTAAATGTAAGACTCTTAATTGTTATGTATAATAGCTTTGGAGTAGAAGTGAGAATCAATGTGTATGTATATATACATCATATAGCTCATTTACACTACTTTGATTATTCTTACACAGATTTTTTTTTTGTCTTTTTAACACAAACTGGAACAATACTGGAAAGAAGTCAGCATGTAATTAGTCTGGATATATGAAAAACAGATTGTACTGTTTCACATGCTGTGAACTGTGAGCGAGCCACAGTGCTGTAAAAGATAGCAAGAATCAACAGTTTTTTCCACTTAAAATCTCAACATTCTTGACTTTTCACACATCACTGCTTAGGGAACTGAAAAACGCTAAGGTTCTACTGATATGATGACTATTGACTGAAATGGCTGGATTGGATAGCATTTATTGGCTTATGGTTTATCTCTCTAAAGATTCTTTTATTCTTAAAATCAATTTTGAGATTTGGAGCTTGCGTGCTGAAGATGAAAAAAAAAGAAAATGGTGAGGAAGGAGGAAATGGTGAATTTTTTTCTCATTAAATGGAGAGTTTAGAAAATCTAAAGACCTTTACAAGGAACCTACTGAATGATCTTTGTGATTATAGGCAAGAAAAGCATTTTGCAGCCATTTACATAATTCAATTTGTCATAAAGTCATCACCGTATAACTTTGTTATATGCAGTTTTAGCCTTCTAGCATTTTATTCTTATCCTGACATTTTACTGTGTGGCTGTTTGGTAAAATTAAGCCAGTCATATTAAGGTTGGGGGATTTGGTGATCATGACCATTCCAATTTTAATTTCTCATACTTTTCTATTAAAATTAGATGTTTCATTAAGGTGAATTTACTCAACTTTTAAGCATAAAATAACTACTTAGAAAATACATACGCTGCATTTAACTGATTTTTAGACACTCCCCCACACCCTTCCCACATTTTAACATCTTTAAAATAATGATATGTCTTAAGATCCATGAATCTTACACTTGTGGTCAGTCAGACAGTAGTCTTTGCATGTGCATGTACAGACTTCATCCAAGCTATGCTTATTTTTGTCACTTCATTTGAGTTATGTGCATTGTTAAGAGTACAAGAGTGAAGTTTAGTTACCATTTAAAATGTTTTCAAATATTGCACTAATGATGTTAAAGTAAATTTATGAGTATTCTTTTCCCAGAAGACATGAAAAAAGAACAAAAAGGTACAAATTTGATATTAGTGGAATAAATATTCAATATTAGAGGAATTAATATACTTTTAAAGCTATAAGCAAGTACCTTATAAGATCTAACAAAGGAAGATACAATTAATTGAAGATGTGTCATTGTTACTGAAATATTTGTAATATAATTGTATGACATTTCCACACAAATTAATGAAGGCAGTAGACATTGGCAGATCCTTTGGACTAAATGAAAAAAATTCACAGTTTATAGAGCTGATATTAACCATTCGTATATCAAGTATAACTTGTTAAGTCATTTTATAATAGCACATAGGGAGAATTTTCATCACTTGTAGTGCATAAAGGCAGGGTCCATGTTACAATTACAGGAAACTAAGAATTACTGGAATATGTAAATGCTAAAATAAAATACACTCTATCTAAATGAATTCTTTACTGAAAAATTAAGATGAAAGATTATAACTTAAAATAATCTATCTTACATTATTGTCAAAATCCTTAGTTGCCTTAAATTCCAAATATTTGGGGTGCTTTTTAATTTTGTATATATTGCATTCCTATTTAAGTATAAGGTAACAATGTCATTCATCACTTCTTCTACATTTGCAGGCCAGCAGTTTCTCCAAATTTATCAAATTGTTTTCCAAGCTGGTATGATCTATTTAAACTTTTCTAATTGTTCTTCTAGTCAAAGACAGCATAAAGTAGAAAAAGATAAAAGAAAATGATAAACCAGAAAACAATATTTTTAAGAAAAAACATATTGAGTATTCACTTCTATATCAGGAATAAATTTGGCTACAAGTGATAGAAAACATTAAATGACAGTTGTTAAAACAAGATAGAAACGGATTTCTGTCACATATTAATTTTCAGAGGTAGGTGGTTCAGGTCTAGTGTGGTATTCCTGACTGTCACAGAACCAGACTCCTTCCACGTTGTTGTTAGGGTTTACATCTTCTTTATCCCCAAAGTGACCTCATGGCTTAATGTCTCTCCAGTGCCAATATCACAGTATCATTCCAACCACTGGGAAAGAGGACAGGAAAGGAGAAAGCCATACATTCCCCCATTTTGCCAGACAAATTGTGCTTTCCCTTTCCTCCACCTCAAATGCTTAGGCCAGAACTTAGTCATATGTGTGCCCCTGCCTGTGCAG
Source organism: Delphinus delphis (assembly GCF_949987515.2). Lineage (NCBI taxonomy): Eukaryota > Metazoa > Chordata > Mammalia > Artiodactyla > Delphinidae > Delphinus > Delphinus delphis. Next base: position 61,981,559 of record NC_082683.1, on the reverse strand, counting down.
AAGGCTGAGAAATGTGATCTTTATTATGGGTAGCCAACTAAAAAGTAGAGGTGCTTTTTCAGCTCAAGAAGGAGAGAACTGGTTGGGAAAGCCTCTGGCTCATCTTCCCGCCAATCATAGGAGATCTTTTGGCAACCAAGAGAGCAATGAAACATTATGGTTTCCATCAAGAGAAGAATTTTTGTCTTATTTTGCTTAAAATGTTTGAGATAAATATAATATTAATTTGCCATCAGGGCTTATGTTATTCCTTAAGTGTCTTAATGCTCATTTCATTTAATAAATATTTATTCATTAATAATTCTGTGCTTGGTACTTAAGTTACCACCTTTTTGAACAGTTTCAGGATTACCATTCAAGTTGAATATCATATGAATGGTCCTCACAGAGCTGTGCAGTACAGTGGTCCTGACACTTTAAAATAAAAATTGCAAATCTAAATACTGAACTGAATTTTAACTAGTTTCATCAAAATCTGCTTTGGATATGAATCATTTAAATTGACCCTGTAGCAATGGAAAAGTCTTATTTAGTTTTTAGATCATAAACTCTTACCAAATGTAGATGTGTCTTTTTCCACTGTTAAGCAAAGCATTTTAATTTACTCCTTTGCTGTGGTCTTGTATTCTTAGATCTGTAAGTTGGGAATTTAAATGCTTTTCCTTGTTGGAATATCATGTAGAAGATGATTTTTCTTATAAATGAAAGTAGAAAAAGTTTCAGCATTTAGAAGCGTATGTTGCCAAGTGTTGGGGTGTGGGCTGACACTGTGCTAGTGAATTAAGTGGCAGATTTATAACTATATATTGTTAACCAGTATATGAATAATTGCTTTTAAAAAGCTCATTTTAAAATATATAATCTTCAGTATATAAGAATCTACTTCTTTTGTCAAAGAGATGGCTGAGTTAAGTGATTGATTAAAATAGTTATTATTGTAAAGTTCAATATGTAAAATATACTGTTTTGAAGTCTAAAAGTAAAATGGTGAAAGTAGAACTTCTGTTGATTAAGGTTTTATTTTCAACCATGCCACTTTGCAAAATAAGACTGAATAAATTAAGGTGTTTTATGCAATCTTCTGCTCTTGTTTTTTTAATACTAATAAATAAGATTTTCTAATCTTTGGCTAGTATTTTTAGTACTATAATGACTAAAATTAATTTGAGCACTTATTTCCTTTTATCTTGCCACCATATTTTGAGAGAAGGAGCAATAAAACATTGACTGTTGGTAGAACATAAAAGACCCGTATTATATAGCTTTTTGCATTTTCCTCAATTTCTGTGACCCAGGTAATATCATTAAAATATTCAGAAAATTTTAACTACATAGTCTAAGAAGTGTCTTGTAATATTCTACTGAGATGGAAGTTTGATGCTATATTCTCTAATTAATTATCCCAAATTACACATTAAGTTGTTTCAAATCTACTTGCCACTGTTACATGGAACACAGGGAAAGGAGAAAAAGTTATTAAATTTTTAATTTTAATCTCAATTATTAAAATGACTTCTTGTGAGACTATGTCTTATCTCAATTTGCTAGAAATCATTTTATTATAGTTAAATGTATGTCATTTTCTCTCCTTCAGTGATTATTTTGCAAGTACAAAATTGTATCTTCCCTGTAATTTTCACATAGGTGCATATTGTAGTTAGTATTTCATCATGTATTAAGGCAAAAATAAATAAATGTGAAAATAAAGTTCAAACTTGAAACAAATAGACCATTACCAAGAATTTCCTGTGGTACTCTTAACCCCTTCCCCAAATGCTTCCTTCACTGCATGACACAAATTTTTTAGATTGTATATTGCTCCTAGTAATACCCAGTTTAACTCATTTGGAGAGGGGAGAAGGCAGGGAGTGGGTGAACCTGAGGGAGGAAGAAGACACTAATTTCCTGAAAGCTGATACTGGAAATACCTTTGGGTTATGTCTGCATAACTGCTCTCGGTTTTCCTCCAACTTGAATTGCCACCATCACAACAACAATAAGAAAAATTGCCCTTGGTTTTAATTTTTAGGACACAGTGCATACCACCTTATAATTGTTGCCCACATAAGATATGCATTGTTTCTCAATCTGTAGATGAAAGGCTTCAGTCATTCCTAATTCTCTTTGTATTTCTAGGAATTTCACATTGGATATGATCCCTGAATATCATGATACAGTGGGAAAAAGCCTTGCCCCACCAAAAAGACAAAAAAAAAAGTACACTGACTATATCTTGTAGGCCGTTTCAGAAATACACAATTAAATATTTGGATTTCTGTTCATGTTTTTATAAAAATACCTCATTTTTATCTTCAAGATTTAAATCTTGCTTTTTTTTGGGGGGGCGGGGGGTCAGGTTGCTAGTTTTTAAATTAACATATTTCATTGCATAACAAAAAAAATCTAAGTTATTACATCTTAGAAGAATAATTTTAGTTAAAATTAACATAGGTGTTTAAAGGAATTTATGCTTGGCAACTATAAATGTAGAAGCAGTTTAGATCTACCACCCCCTAGGAAAATAATTTATCTGAACTCTGTACTGGAAATTAGAAATGGGTCACTAGAATTACAGTGATAAAATTTTCTATTATTAGGAAATATTGAGTAAACACCAGGAGCAGTAACTCTTCACCCTCTAAACAATGTACTCACTTTTCTAAAATACTTTGGTTGTGTTTCTTTAATTATGTCATGATCATGAGCCTCCTTCAATTAGGCCATTAGCCTATTGCAGTGGGTAAGTGTGGGTATTGAATAAAGTGCTATGTGACTATCCTTGATATATCTCTGTGTCTCATTGTCATGATGGGACTGTGATATGATTGATGGAAAAATGCCAACAGATATGTGTATGAGAGAGGAGTCCTTTTAATTTTCAAGATACAATGTACTGTGCGTGCATAGTGTGCCTATGGAAATCATGCCATATAGCAGATCATGTAGCAAGCATTTTCCTTATTTGGGACCCATCTGCCTGGGCTTCCAGGACATGGGAAGGAGCTGGGACCAATGACAACATCTGTAAAACATGAAGATCAAATTAGAAACTTTGAGAACCTCTTTTTTGACATTCATATGACATGTAGTCACAATACCAGGATCTTCAGAAAAACAGAGAGAAACAAGAGAAATTTAAAAATTCCCTGTGTGAAAGACACAGTGAGCTTCCCTAAATCCTGACCAGATCTTCATGTTTATCGGAAGTTTTCATGATACCAGAACCCTCCTGTGTGCGGAAGAAAACAGTCTTTACTGTGAGGTTGTGGAGATTCATGGTTAATTTCCCCGTTTACTATCCCCTTGGAAAGCCAAATGTATAAGCCTGCTTGCAGACTAGTTCAAAGTCATATAATTCATTTTCATGTTTTCGAGAGAACCAGCTTGTGAATCTTGACAACTTCCCAGAACATGTTTGCTCTGTACTTTGACTCTAACAGGGATTACTTCCTGATAAAAATTTCCTTACTTTTGATTCTCAAACTTAGATGTCACATGAGATATTTATTTATAACAGCATGCTACCACAAATAATAAAAACTTCTCATTTGTTTCATCCTGTAGTTTAGTACTTTATACAAAATAAACGTATGAAAATATTAGCTCTCTTCCCTTTATCATTCTGATTTATGTATATATAAAGGAGAGCAAGACATTGTGGCCCTGTAACATTTATCTTCTTCTAGTAAAGAAATAGGCCCCTGTTTTCATACATACAGGAAAGTTGTGAGAGAGAGAAACATTTGGACAAATATCAATGCCATTTATTGTGTTCAAATACTTTCTTCTGTAATTTCAAGTGATGGATTGAATTTCCTGGTGATTTTAATGGATTTTCCAGTCTTATACTCTTTTCAAATTTTCATAGTAATATTAAAATATTTACTTTATGTATTATTTTCTTTATGTTGCTTCTCACTGAATTAAAGTAATGAAATAATACCTTTGACCAATATCATCAGTACATTTTATATCATCCCTAGATTTTGTATTCCCTAAGAAGAACTTTATGTTATGATGGTAAACCCTTGGAGTTGATGTATAGAGCTTAGTCCCAAAGAGTTAAAATGGTATAGTGTACATATGTTTTCAGGGTTATAATTTGACATGGGATACATCTATAGGTGATTAAAAATGAACTGTTTTAACAAAATATGCATATAAGTTCCTATAATAAAGAATACCATATAATCTAGTAATAAAGGAATATATTACATGAAAAAATCATGTCCCTGATACTAAGTTAGAAAGGTAATTAAATGACATCTCTGGCCTTAAAATATATTTTTACTTTTTAAGGATTCTGTGTGTGCAATTCTTTGGTGCCAATAATCTCAGCAATGTGAGTGTTTAGAAGGAGTGACAGGATAATATAGTTCCTAGATTTTCCATTTTGAGTCACAAAGATACCAACACTAAAGTGATATTAAGGAGTGTGTACCTGTTTGACTGATATTTTCTATTACATTATGTTTGGATTGATTATCAGATTTTTTTATGTACTGAACTTTCTTGATTATTCTGTATGAAATTATTACAAAGGTAGACAAAATGCCTTCTGTTTTTAAATTATAAAGCATCCTAATACTAGTGTTACCTTGTGTGACACAGACAAAACAAAAACTATACGTATTCAATTACTGAAAAATCAGACAAAAATGAAAGTTCTGTTGTCTGATGGAGGTATTCCCTCCTTTTATTTTAGGCACAGAAAGATTAAGTAAGCATATACTTAGTGAGTGTTTCCATCACATACTAGTTCTATTACTTTAGAAAAAGTATTTGTCTCCTTCTTCATCGAGTTTAAAAACCATAACCTAGAAATTAATGTTCTTTTACTTTAAAAATGTGTTAAATATTACTGATGTACTGAAAAGAAATAATAAACAAGAGAGATAATCAAGTCATCAATAACCTTATACATGGAAAAAAACTAAAAATCAGGAATTTAAACCAAGGGGAAACTATCCTACAATCCAATGCTAGAATCCCCAGAATTTGTAAAAAATATGGATGTGATATACCCTATAATTCATAAACTATAACCTGGTGAGTCAAAGTAATAGCTAAAAAAAAAAAAATTCCAATTTGGCATTACCTAATTTGATTTAATAGTGGTAATACGTAGAATATTTGAAACTTAATTAGTATTTTAGTTGCATAAGTGAAATATTATTCTTCTTACTGAATCATTGCTAAGAATATGTCTCATAAAGACATATGCATATGCCCTCCTAGACTGTAATTTACATTTTTAACATTTATAATTTGCAATTAACACTATCATTTGCCTTTTATTTAGGAAAGTATACTGAATCAGTACTCTTAAAATTTTAAGAAAAAATCCATATTTTCTAATGTTCTTCCTAGAGTATATTATACTGTGATATATTTTACTATCTGCCAAAACTGTTCTCTTTGACAGCAGAAGAAAAATTGTTCTTTATCTCTGAGCAGTACCTTTTTACCATAGCCAGTGGGATTCAATAGCACTGATTCTTTTTACAATCTTGGTTTAGAAAATTAAAGAAACTCAAGTAGCACTGCTGCAATCCATTCATGGCTAATACATCTTGTCTTGCATGACTGAGGACAAGTGCCCTCCAGATTAAATTTTGCTGCTCAGCACCCTGCATTTTCATAAAATATAGTCCTTACATAGCTCCGTGAATATCCCAAGCATGTGGTTTAATTTAAACCAACATGCTTGAGTCACCCATTTAAATAAAATGGTTGTAATGTTCCAAAACTATTTTATAAATGAATCTTCTTAAAATAAAATAAGCAAACACTATAATTTCAAATGATGTAAAACAATAACTATTCAGTGATAAACAGAAAGATCTCCAGGGAGGATTACCTGAGTTACTAGGCGGGACTAGACGTTTGTTTCTGAATATTGATTTGTGGAAGAGGAAAGTGGCACTGCCAGCTGGTGCTGCAAGTCATAGTAAGTGCTGGACCGGCCCAGTCTGCTTCCCTATGCCCCATGGCCAAAGCAGTGGAGATATAGTTGAGATGAATGGCCTAGCAAAAAGTTATCCTTTCCTGCAGTGCTCTATTTAGGCTACATGCTGCCACATTTTCAATCATAGTTTAAAGGTGGTCTTTGATATGTACTTTGATAAAATGTATTCATAAAATGATAATATGTGTGTGAGTTCGGTAAGGGTAAATAAGAGAAAAAGGGATTCAAGAATGTGTAAAAACTTACTGTGATGTACACATATGCCAAATGGATGGTTTTTGCTATAAGAAATGTATGTCCTGAAGGCTAAGCATGCATGTTAGATTTTTATGTGCTTATTCAAACAAACCAATTGAAATAAGCTTTGATGCTACAAGTTTCTCTTCTTTGTGTGTGTATATGTGTGTGTGTGCTTCTGGTTTTATGTTAACATAATCAATCAGATAATGCCTCATAATTGTAAAAATTAACTTCACTTTAGAAATCATTCATGGAACTTTTGACCTCATAGAAACAATGACAGGATCAAAATGAACCTATCATTTTAAAGAGAGAGGATCAGTTCACACTCTCATCATCATATGTGTACACATTTACCAATGTTCTGTAAATCAGTTGGAGGGACAGATTATTATTATTAGGAGAAAGTTAGTAGAATATTATGGATATAGAACCCTGTGTGCATGTTGGAAGTTTTAGGGAATTGATAAATGATCAATTCCCTAAAACAGATCAAATGATCTGTTTGTATAGGGATTGATAGTTACCGAGTTATCATGTAAAATTTTACTCTAAATAAACCTTTTACTAACATGGAAATATATAAAATTAATTGAGCCACTATTTTTACATAGTTGACAGTATCAAAAGTCAGCAAAAAGACAACAAAATAGGTAGCAGAATCTGCGTAACAAAAACTAAATGGTAAATGCAGAATAATTTAATGGAGAAATTATTTAATCATTGTCTATCATATGTGTTATCATATATCAATATTTTAAATGAATTCTTATAAAATTTTAAAAATGATTAAGTAGTTATATTCCATCCAATGGGATTGCAGGTAGTTTATTTCCAAAGAACCATTTAGTGACTCTGTTTATATCATGCATCATTATTAGTTATTCAGTTATATTAGCAGATGTATACTTTCTTGCTTTGATGAAAAGTTAAACGAAAATGTTAATTTTATAGAGGTAACACTTGATTTTTGTTATATTGACATAATAGAACACAATCTGAAATTAATGTTTAGAAACACCATTTTTTGTTGGTAAGAAGTCAAAATATGTGATTATATCTCTGCATTATGGATTAAAAATCTATTTTTCCAATTTCAATGGAAAAAATAATATTTGAATAAATATTCAAAGCCATATTTCTATTTATGTCTCTCAGTTAGTGGAAATTTATTAGTAATTATCAGCAAACATTTTTCATATCTTTAGCATTTATGAAGTCATTTCATGTAAATTATATCTTATACTTTCACAAAACCTGTATAAAGTTGTTACATTAACTATTTTCTTTAGAAATAAACACACACAAACACACACATAGCTGAGGATTAGAGGGTTTAAGTTAATATTCCTAAGAAAATATACGTGATATTTGGTGTAATTACAACATGTATCCATTTATTCCGACTCTGCTTCTCATTAATAATATTTAATATAGCTGTAATTGACCAATGGGATTCAAAATTTCCATTCATGTATAATTTATATTGGCTAGTGTACTAATATTTCTCTTTATTAATAATATATTTAAACATTTTATTATACTGAGACAAAATTCTAAGGCAGTGACTTCTTAATGCTATGCATTAAAGAAATAAATAAATGAGGATTGGGAAAAGAAGAGAGGAAAAGGAGAGAAGAAATGAACAGACATGCATTTTACATTTCACTATCTCACAGGAAAGACCAAGATAAGATGGTTAGATCAGATAGTCCTGCCTTTGAACCCTTTCTCCACCTCTTCAAACTTATGTTCTTCAGCAAATGACATGAGGAATACAAACTTGTATCATGAGCAACATAATGTCAATTGTTCTTATTATATGACTCCCATTACTATATTTATCTTCTTTGCAAAAAGAAAATGTGTAAAACATGGAAGTAAATATCTTTCAAGCAGTGTAACCTTTACCTTCTTAGACAGGTTATAATTTATGGCTTCACTAATCCAATCATTGAACAAACACCATTTCATCAGAGTTTTGGACCTGCATAATACTAGTTGCTCAGGATATAGAGTTGAATAAAATGCATCCAAGCACTTAAGAGCTCATTGCAAGAATGAAAGACATATATACAGTGAGGGGAAATATAAAATGACATAATTCTGAGAGCCCAGAACAGAGGTACATACCATAGCATGAAGAACTTAAGAAGACTTTAAAAAATCATATCCTTGAGCTGAGTTTTAAAAGATAAATTGGAATTTTCTGGATGCTGGGGGAAGGAGTATGAGATTAGTATGAGTAAACCTAAGGAGGTGAGAAATAGTCTGAAATTTCAAGCACATCAGTTGTATTTTATAGAAAATGAAGTGTAAGAGAAAGGTAAGGGGAATTGCTACATTCTACTGCTTTTGGGGGAGAACTTTCTGAGAATTAGTACATAGCTCAAAAACATAATTATATGTTTAAAGAGAAGATACAGTAATAGATTTTTATAATGTGACAAAAAGTACAATTTATCATTTAAATAAAGACACTTTTCCTGGAACTAAAAGAAAAATGAGAGAGTGGGCATCAAGCTGGCTGTTGGCAAACTATTGAAAGTGAACTTGAAAGTGTGTTATATTTATAATATATCATATTTTTGTGTTAGACTTTGAGGGGAAGATTTAATGGCTAATGAACATATATTTATGGATCTAGGAACAGATATTGAAGACATAATATATGTTAAGGAGTAACTCGTTTATTGTTTTGTTTTTAACTGCTGTCCAGAGCTGGCACTAAACCATTCAAAAATTAAATGCCAATTCCGACTTGATGGCCTGACTATTGTTTAAGTAAACTCAAAATAATCATTTAATTCTTATTAGAATAGTAGAAATGTAGAGCTCAGAAAATATCCAAATTTAATATCACTATGAAGCGGAAGGGTGATAGCTAAGTTTCATATGAAAACAATTCTTTGAGATTTTTGTGAATCATGCAAATAATGTAAATTTTGCAAACATTTCCCATGATAAATAGTAATAACATATAGGACACAGAAGGCTACGGACAGTATCTCAGATATTCAGGAGAAATAGATACCATTGACTTTAAATAAAAAGTCACTAAAGAAACTCATTTTTTAGAAGTATAGGCACTAAAAGGAAGAATATGATTCATTTTCCTCCAATTAACAAACTGTTGCCAAGAATTAAACAACGTCAATTCCATAGGAGGTATAACCTGCAGGCAGCTAAAGTATTAAATATAGAGCATGTGAAGATTTAAAAGGAGGTGTGACATTGGTGGTCACACTGAAACAGAAATTTATGCCCACAGTTATTGAGAAAAATCCCAACCTTCTTGATCTCTATAAGTTCATAATTTACTGATAAAACTGAACCTTTTGAAAGGTTCATCTTTCTGAAATTGCTTGGCTTTGAAACTTAATTATGCCATTTTCAAGCAAAGACACAGCTAGAGAATAGCATAGGGTAGCTAGTGTGAGTGCCTTCATATTCATCTCATGAGAGTAAAGAGATCAGTATTTAACATCAATTTAACATTTCTTTGGCTCAAGGAACCAAAGCTGTCCTAAGGCTTAGAATGATTTAAATATTCTTGATAGTATTAAACTCTTCCTTATGCATTGATTAAGTTGACCAGAGTGGAGTGGTCAGAAGGAACATTGCATGAAGCATTTATGTAAGTAAGGAAGTGTATCATAGTAATTAAGACATTTTTACTACAGCCATACATGCCTAAATTTGAATAGTGGCTCTACCACCACTCAATTTCTTTGTCTCAGTTACCTATTCTTCAAAATAGGAGTTAAAAAAGTACCTAACCCAACAGGGTTTTGGTAAAGATTTAATAAGATCATGCATGTGGAAAGCTCTTACCTCTCTACCTGGCCTGTGGTTCAGTAAATATTTGTTGCTATTATTACACTCCTTTAAAATATACTAACTTTGATTGGGTCTTACATAGCATGTTTATAAATTTGTAATTTTTATCTCCTGAGCATTTAATAAGAATAAAAAGTAAAAGAAGCTCAAAATGTTATAGCCCGAACCCAGGAAAACATAGCAAAACCCAGACTAGGTTGTATTATCAGTTGTAAGCTGTTGTGTGCAGCATTTAAGAAATTCCTAAGGCCAACTCTTTGATTTAACTGATCAAATCAAATAAGTTGAGAATTAAGACTCAGCAAATGATCACTGAATACTTGACAGGATTGAATACTGTTTTAGGATCTCATCTATGTTATTTCAATAAGTACTTTCTAGAAAAAATGTCTAATACAAATTAAACATATATATGTCCCTCAGGTGACCAAAAATGGTAGAGCTTGCTGATAACCTTTTGAAGATTAAGAAATGTTATTATTAAAGGCTGAGTTCTATAGAACTCTCAACTGGCAAATTGTGATGGGTGGGGATAAACCTCAAATAAAGAAATCCTACCTAGTTAAAAAGAATGACACTGGGAACCCGAATACCATCTCTCTAGTAAAAGAAGAAAATCTGTTTTCAGTGCATTGAAATTGGCCACCTAAAATGACAGCATCCTAAGTCCAGAGCATTAGACCACAACAGTGGTTGCCTTTGAAGCAGCAAAAGAAGAGAAAATTGACGCAGATTTTTTTTTTTCCTGTTTACGAGGAAAATTGGCAAGCATTTTACTTGAGAGAGAGAAAGAAAGAAACAACGAAAACAATAACAACAATAACTGATATGGGTATCACTTCCCTCTATTGGCGAGTGAAGATCCTATAAAGGACACCAAGGAGTAGGCTATCAGAAGACTGATGACAGTCTTTTGCAGAACATTTATTTTATAAACATTTTCAAAGGGTTTCTAAATGTTTTATCTCATTGAGTTCTCAAAGGATCCTATGAGGTTTTATCTCTAAAGATGAGGAAGCAGATTCTTAAGACAGAATAGAGTGCAATTCTAAGACTAATAAATGGAGAGTTGGGAAGCCTCAAATTAAGACAATTTTTTCACATTAATTAGCTTTTTGAGTTTCTTGAGCTTATGTAAATGAGGTGGAATAGCCTCAGTAGTACCTTAAAACCCATTATAATGATTACATTATCTCAGCTTGTGTCATTTCTCTCTAATACGTAGCTAAACTGAGACTAGCATTGGAAGAGTATCATCTGGCCCAGTCCCTTTTTTTTCCTGTTGCTGTCTCTCTGGAATGGTTTAGGATATACATTACCTTAGTCAGGAATTAATGTGATATCCAAGATGAACCATTCTTGTGTGTGTGTGTGTGTGTGTGTGTGTGTGTGTGTGTGTGTGTGTGTTTTATTAATTTTTATTTATTTATTTATTGGAGTATAATTGCTTTAAAATGTTGTGTTAGTTTCTACTGTACAAAGTGAATCAGCTATGTGTATACATATATCCCCTCTTTTTTGGATTTCCTTCCCATTTAGGTCACCACAGAGCACTGAGTAGAGTTCCCTGTGCTATACGGTAGGTTCTCATTAGTTATCTATTTTATACATAGTATCAGTAGTGTATATGTGTCAATCCCAATCTCCCAGTTCATCCCACAACTCCCTTTCCCCTTGGTATCCATATTTGTTCTCTGTGTCAGCATCTCTATTTCTGCTTTGCAAATAAGATCATAAGATGAACCATTCTTAACAATACAAACTGCCCAATAAAAGCTACTTAGCTTGAGTAAGGAGAACAGAATGAGTGGAAAACAGATGATAGATATTCAGGAATTACATGTTTTTGTGAGAAGCACCTAACATAAATTTCTATGAATAGGGAAAAATTTGTGACAGAACTTGATTTTAGTTAACTTTTTGAAAATCATGTAGGAAGATGGCAAAACGGCACGTTGAACTTTGGCTAGCTTGGGGCAACTCAAAGGTAGCAGAATGATCTAAACTTTGTTAGATGAGGTGCTCCAAGTTAGAAGTGGAAAGAGCAGCTCCTACCAGAGAGATGTTTTTTCACTGGGTGGAGATAGATCTGTTCTGTCTCCTAAGACAGATTTCTGGGTTGACAGGTTACAGAATGGGTAATCACTTCTGATGATCCTGACGGTTGCAACTAGTGTTTAGTAAATTTAGTAAACTTTTAAATCTAAAGCCTCACTCTACATGATCTTTTATATTTCACATTACATCAGATCTAAAGAATGAAAACATAACAATGCCAACATAGAGCATTTATTTTTTCCCCTATTTGGATGAATATAGTTCATGTGTGTGTAGCCTTTAGGTTAACCAGTGATAGAAGGGTTTTATGAATCATCTCCATTGCTTTGGGTGCAGGAGGATTTATTATAAATATGGGTCTTTAGCACGTCTGCATTTATTATACAGCTGAATGCAATATATTAAGAAACATCCAAATAGTAATTTAAGAATAATTCCCACCAGATACTGCTTTTCATTTCAGGTTTTGACCTAATAAAATATTAGGTTAGATTTTATTTATTTATTTATTTTTCATCTAATCTCCCCTCCTGTTGGTGACCTCATGTAGGAAACACCATGGTAATTTTGGAAAGCCCTCTTTAACCCATGGAAATATCTCAATGAATTTCATTTCCATTTGCATAGTTTTTCTCCTACTTATCTCTCAGCCATTCTACAGCTCTCCTGGGAAGAGGCAGCTCCTACTGTTTCTAAGTTCACACACCCTGCACAAGAAATCGCTAAGTTTATTAGTCAGTCACAAAAGGTATATTCATATTTGATTGATTACTTTGGAAAGTTCAGCTCTTGGCTTATACTATATTTTGTTGAACTATTATTCAGTCTTCCTTGTGCTCATAGTTCTTTAAGGCAAAGGGAAATACAACTGCAAAACTGCATAATGTAATTGTTTTTATTCTGAACATTCAAATTATCTTTTCCTTTAATAATTGGATAGGTATCCAGGTTTATCTAATCAGTGGCAAAATAAGAACAACGATATTAGTGATAATTAAGGGAGAGAATGAAGATTAAAAGAGAAGCAAAAGGAGGCAAGAGAAGTATGAATTAAAAGCCTGCCATGTGCCAGGAACCATGCGAATTGCTTTGTACTCATTGTCTTTAATCCTTACAACATTAAAAACTGGTGTTGTTATACTCAATTTAAAAATAAGGTATTTGAGGTTCAGAAAGGTTAAGTGACTTGCCAAAGACAATTAAACTGGTAATAATAGCTTTTGTTGAGAATATCCTATATATTATGACTGAGCTAAGCCCTTTTTCATGTGTTACCTCATTTAATTCTCAGAATAGCCCTGTGAAGTAAGTATTGATTTTATCCACTTGTACAGGTGAAGAAACTACAGAGAAGTTAAATAATTGACTGAATTGACAAACTAAGTAGAATTGCTTAGCAGGGATTCAGAGCATAGTAACTAGTACAAGGACCACATGGTTCACAAAGATCAATCAGATATTGAGGATCCTTGCTGGAGTTTGTTTGATACAAGTTTATAAAAGTATGGTATAATTAATATGAGTGGCCGCTGAGCCTCCGCGCCCGGAACCTGTGCTCCACAACGGGAGAGGCCACAACAGTGAGAGGCCCGCGTACCACAAAAAAAAAAAAAAAAAAGAGTGAATTTTGTACAGCTAACATGAGGATTTAGCTTAAATCACACAAAGAGAAAATCAAAACTCTTAGCCAGGAAATCCAGTCCTGCTGGTCCAAGCCTGTTATCTGGCATCTCTAATGTTCTTTCCATCTTCTCCTCCTGTCATTTTTAGTGCATTGCATGAGGATCGCTCACTCCTCAATTATTCAGGACCCAACCATTGTTCTTTCTCTCATGTGCGATTTCCTTCCCAAAGCTTTGATTTGTCATGCTCTCTCTTTCAGTTCATAAAATTTATCCTTTCTTTAAATCTTTTTTCCTGTACTCTTTCCTCAGTTCTCTTGAACATTGTCCCTTTTGATTTTGCCAGCTTTCTCTCCAGCTCTCTTACTTGGTATGTCCTTTGCTAAATGTCTTTTTGCTGACTTCTTGCAGATATCTTCTGTGTCCTGCAGTCTAAACAGCCTCTCTGTTGCCAGTGGTGTGGCTGTCGCTGCTACTGACCCAACTAAGCACAGAGATAAATCTTCATACTGAATGCACTCTCTTATAGCTTCTTTCATTCTTGCTCACAGCATGTGAAACTCTGACTTTCCCTCAAAGCTCCTTCCAGTATTGGCACAAAAACTGCCCTCTGTGTAAAGCCTGAAGTTCTTTTCTTAACCAGTTCGATAGAGAGAAGGAACATTTGTCTGCTAAGACAACTAAGAAAAAAAGTTAAAAGAAAGTAAATCAATAAAATTTGCTCTTGGAAACACCTCATACATGTTTTTTCATTATAGCTCAACTAAAAGTTAAAGTTGTTGGATATCCCTTTAAACATGTCATGTACTTTCATATGGCTTTATCTATATTCATGCTTATCCTGCTACTTGGAATGCTATCTTCCAACCTCTTTCCCCATCACTATTTTCCATTTAAGAAATATTATTCATACTTGAAGGCCAGTGTCAAATGTCAGCTCATTTGTGAAATCTTTTATATCTTCTCCTCTGGCAGAAGAAATAACATCTCCTCAAGTTTTTATGCATTTTGTAGACGTTTGGGTTACAGGATTTAGCAAACTGTACTGAAGGTGATACAAATAACTGCCACTGATACTAAACTTTAAGCCCCGTAAGTTAAGACAGTTTTTCTTACTTATTGACCTGATATTCAGCATCTGGTATTAGACAGAGTTGGTGATCAGCAGGTGGTTGATTTATTTATTTATAGTGTATCACTTTAGGTCCTCTGAGAAGCAGTCATCAACCCAGGGTTGGATGTGCAATACCTATAAGAGGGAACACTTGAGAAGGGTAAAGGGGATGAGGTAGAAGTAGATAGAGAGAGCCTTCTGACACTGACACAGGCCTGACACCTGTGGAAGGGGAGATGGATGGAAGAAGGATTGAGGAAGTAGAGTCTTAGAATGCAATGCAGTTCTGAGAGTTCTTGGCCTTACTGGTGTTAAGTCCCTGAGCAAAGGTCAGAGGAGACCCCCAACAGTGAGAAATGACTTAGTTCTAGTATCCCTGTGCTTTGTCATTAACTGGAAGAAGCTCAGAAAGCTTGGCCTTGGCATAAATACCATGGTGGATGTGAAGGTGCACAGCTGGGAATTGTCAATCAAGCATACTCTCTGTAGCAGAATCTCTTAAAGGAAGTTTTGAGGTGCCCATCTCTCCACCACCATGCAGTGCTTTAATAGAATATTTCTCTTTGCATTCTCGCTAGGTTAATGTATTGGTGGAGGAAGCAGTTACCTTTAAAATCATTATGCCAGTAATACCAAATTAGGAGGAGGAGACCTAGATTTTGGTCTTGCTTTTAATACGTAGTAGTATGAATTCTGCGTGTCACTATACCATGTGTGCTTGAGTTTTCTTCTATATAATATTATATAAAATGCTTTGTTTCCATTTTAAGGGAAATATAAAGTGCCACAAGCAGGACTATTCTTCCAGGCCACAAAACAGGCCTTCCTGTTGGCCCTTTCCCTTTTTTAACTATATATGGTTAATTAACTGTATATATATATATTTATTTATTTATTTATTTATAATAATGTAAAATTTGTATTTTCAAAATCATTCCAGTTCAGACCTCACGGAACCAGATTTTAGTTTTAACGAATGTTTGTACATTTGCACAGTTGGGTATATATTCTTCCTTGGCAAGTTTCTTCATTAGGGGTGCATTCTTCATTAGAACATTCAAAATTGAAATAGAAATTACATCCTTACCTTTGACTGGAAAATAGAATAAAGTATCTAGCCCTTTATGCTAAACTAATTTTCAGAATTTTTTATCAATTTACTTTTATAAAATTTATTGCAGTTTCCTTATAAACACTGTTCTTGGTATTCTGGAAAAACCAATGCAAATAGCTAAATAATGCTTTAATATTTATTAAGCACATAATAGCACTGTTCTGAGCATTTCACTTCTAACTATCCTGTATTGGTTAGTTATTGTCATAAAGAATACAGTGTAGAAAATAAATACAGGAACTCAGTCATATTCAATAATAAGTATATATTGAGGCTACAAATCTACAGAACAGTTTTTAATTTGTGGCTGAGGAATTCGTTGATCTATTCAGAACCTTTGTTCTGGGACTAGGAGAGTAGCCCAGACATGATCTTTTTTTGTTGTTGTTGTTATGTCAAAAGTGCTAATGCGTAAATAAAAACACTGAAGCATTTTAAAGTCTAGAACTAGCCCACTGTCAACCTCATTAACACAAGCCCAAGTAGTCAAGACACAAAGAAGTAAGGCATGTCCACAGTAGAAATGTCCTGCAAAGTTCATGGCAAAGTGTATGACTGTAGGGAGAGATGAGTTATTGAGACCAATAATGCAATATAACACATACACGAAAAGGTAAGTAATTTTTTCTCATTCTCATTTTATAGATGAGGAACATAAGGCATCCAAAAAAAGTTAAAAACCTTCCCCAACTTTCAGGAGGCTTACGTCTTGTTGAAAATATGACAAAGGTATAACCTTAACATAAACAGAGCATGCAAGTAGTATATGATTTAGGAAAATAATAGAATTTTCAATAATTGCTATGGAAGCATAGAAAAAGTCAGTATTGTAGGCTGAGGAACTGGAAGTAGACTGTGAAACATGGCTAGAATTTAAATAATCAGATAGAAGGAAAAATAGCATTTTACATAAGAAAATAATGGAATACAATCAGATATGGCCATATGTTTGGGGGACAATGGGTAGACCAGAACCAACATAATTGTTCAAAAAAAGACATAGGGTATCTGGTTGTAGAAACCGGGATTAGTGATAAGTCTGACACTTGGAGAGAATTGATTGTTGTGGGCTGTACGTAATGTTGAGAAACCAGCTGGATGATTATTGTTTTGTATTGATATAATATTAAAAAGCCCAAACTTAGATGGTATAAGAAATGAAAGAACTGTTGTAGGGACACATTGGGAATGAAAAATAAATAGACTTGTTGACATATCCCATACTGGAGAAAATGCCTGGGAATAAATGAATTTAACCACAAGGGTTTGAGCTTGCGCATAAGGAAACTATGTGTTGAAACAGGAATACTAGGAAAGGGGTCTGGGTTCCTGGGAGAAAGATGCTGATTTTGGTTTTGGATATGTTGAGTTTTAGATAATAATAGAGTTATATCAGAGAATTAGAAATTAGGAGCTAGAGTTCATAAATAGAGAAGGATGGAAGTTTTAAGCATCATTTACTGTGGGGTTTGAGTTAAAGCTACAAGATAAATATTGGAGAATTGATATGTAAGAAAGAGCTGAGGATCAGGAATGAAACAAATCCTGCATTTGGAGAATGGGGATGATGAAAGGGGTGATCCTAAAAGGAGCAGAAATGTCATTATCAGGACACCAGAAGCAGGATGTATAGGGAGCAGACACTAAGAGCAGGTGAAATATTAAAATGTGTAATTGCCTCCAACGCTACAAACACATCTACAAAAAATTATTGGGTTTGATTTTTTTAAGGGTATTTTTGACCTAAAAGGGTGCTGTTTCCAATAAATTCTTGATGTTTGACTTGAAAGAAAAGAATGAGTAGCTGGAGAGGATAGAAATGGAAATAAAATAGATCATTGAAAAGTTTAGAAATGAATAAAGGTAGCACAGTGGTTACCAGCATGGAGAATAGGGTCAGCAAGCAGTTGATAATGATAATAATAATAATATAATGCTAGAGCATTCCAGTCTATATCTAATGCATTTTGACAACATTCTTTGATCTATTTCATCAGGTGGCTGAGTAAATTCTATACAGAATCTCAATATGTCATGTACCTGGCAGGATGATAAAAAAATGTAACTAACACATCTAATGAGCAGATAATTGTTAGAGCTAGGGAATTCTAACACATGGGAGAAAAAGAAGTGTTACAACATTGCTAGACACAGTGTAAGGAAGAAGAGCTGTATGGGACCTCAAACCTCTGTGAGTCATTGGTGTCCTGATTTAGCCTACTTGTTCATGCCAGCTGTCAAGCAGAATCAGTAGAGGGCAAGAGAAGTGCTGTGACAGGGTGCCACTGAGGAGAGAACTAATTGAGATTCTCCAAGCCAATGGATATGTGAGGTTCAGAGGAGTAGATCAGCTAATGGAATACACTGTCTTTAGGGACTGACCATAAAATCAATGACATACAATTGGCTATTGATCACACATTCAACATCTGTGATTTTTTTTTTTTTTTTTTTGCGGTACGCGGGCCTCTCACTGTTGTGGCCTCTCCCGTTGCGGAGCACAGACTCCGGACGCGCAGGCTCAGCAGCCATGGCTCACGGGCCCAGCCGGTCCGCGGCATGTGGGATCCTCCCGGACTGGGGCAGGAACCCGTGACCCCTGCATCGACAGGCGGACTCTCAACCACTGTGCCACCAGGGAAGCCCCAACATCTGTGATTTTTTAATAAAATTAAGGACAGAGGATAAAAGAGGAAAGAGTGGTCATTATTTTGATTAAACTTGACAAATTGTTTCCTTGAGTCTAAACCCCTCCCACTAAAAAATGAACAAAAGCAAAATAGAAAAAAGAAAATATTTGTGCAATATCCTTGACTTCCAGTTTCACTGTATTAAATAAATTCTGTGTATGTCTTTGAAAAAAACTCTCCTTTTAAAGACTTCTGAGAAATTGGTTAATACTGCTCTTTTTAATTTTTAAGATCCTGAGCTTCTAGAAAAGTGTGCATTTTTCAAAGGCCATAGTTAGAATCTAAAAAGCAGCAAGCTAAGCTTCTTCTCATTGTCATCATGCACTTCTCAACAAGAGACCTTATTGGCCCTCCTTGCACTGTATGTTGTAGGTGTCCTCTAGTGATTGTAAAAATAATCTGTGAATGTACTGACATTTTTAGGAGGCTTGGAGAAAGAAAAGAAAAAAAGGCTGTTTTCCACATTTAAATAGTGTTGTTGTGTTGGGAAGAGGGGTTGTTTTTTATCCAGAAGGTCAGACTATTAATGCTTTAGGAAGAAAAAAATAGCCAATATGAGTAAACTTTTTGAAGAAATTATTACTTTCATAAACAGTTGGTATAAAGATTAAAAATATATGCATTGATTTCTATAAGAAGAAAATAATTCAAAACATGGAATTATATATGTATACTGATATCCAATGCAATATTACTTATAATAAAATATTGGAAATAAATAAATATCCAATAATAGGAAAATGGTTAAACTGTGATATGCACTAAAATGAGCTTCTCTAATCATTTCTTAACCTCAGTTGGAGGCACTGCATTCTAGTCAATTTAACTAGAAACTAGACATTATCCTTGACCTGTTTTCTTACTCATCGCATCACATCACATGTGCCTGGTTTTGAATCTTCACTCTGCCAATTGCTAACTATGCACCATAAGTAAAGATCCATACCTTCTCCATGACTCAGTTTCTTCATTTGTGAAATAAGAATAACAGTAGTACCCAACTCATTAGGTTAAACAAGATCTTATAGCTACAGCACTTCAGTCAGTGTCTGACAGATGATAGCTCCTCAATGAAATATTACTTTTCACTATTATGAAGATGATGGTGTAATCATTTCTATAGTCATTCCATTTTATATGCAGAAAGTTCATTGAATTCATCTTGAAACTGACTTTTAACTGTTTCCAGACTTTGCCTTTTTGTCCACTTAAATCTAGCTCCTATTTTGTAACCAGTATATGAACTATCTAGGTTTGGCCATTTTATTTTCCTGCTTTAAACTTCTCGGCAATCCTCCCTGACTTACATGTCAGGGCACGTAGTCTTCCCACGATTGTCCCTGCTTACAACCTCAAGCCATTTCTCACCACTCTGTATTCTATTTCGTGCTCAAGCCAT